>NC_067312.1:56227118-56549975 GCF_020740795.1 Apus apus | reverse complement strand
AGAATATCTGCTTTATAGCTTCACAGGGCTGTAGAGTCCATATCCTCGCACCAGCATGCCTTGGTAAGACATAAGGTAGGGTGTCTTAGGAAAGCTGAATGTAGATCAGGTTTAATTATAAATACATTTCTTATGCCATCCAAAGAACTGATACAGGCAAATGTGTGAAATCTTTTCTGTGGTGTCACAGAACGATAGATTTGCAGTTGTTTGGCAGCAAGGAAATACTGCTGCAAGTAATGATAAACTAGAATATAGTTCTCTTCTGCTGCCTACTTGCTGGAGCTACATGGCATATACTTCTGAACTGATCTTCATTTTCCAGTTGGTTTTCCAGATCACCTTTAAAAATTCATTTAGTAGTGTGTTGAATGGTGAAAGGTTATTATTTCAAGATCTGTATCAAGGAGTTTAATATGCTAACTTTAATATGTAGTGCGACAAAGTCGAAAGAGATTTACTGTTGATGTGACAGAGGAGATTTGTAATTGCTGCCCAATTACATTTGAAATTAAAGGAGAACAAGGATTCCAAGAAAATTAAATTAAGTGTTTAGAAAAAAAAAAACAACAGAAGAGACACTTCATATGCTTGATTTTACAGGTGCTAATTCAGTATTAAGATATTTAACTGTTGCTGCTATGGTTAAAAACAGGTCAGCTAATTTCTATGGGTTTCTGTATTGACTCATGTAATTGCACAGTTAAAAAAATTCCAGTGTATTTAAAATATATATGCAACTCTAGTTGTTCACTTTTAAGTATTTTTCTGATTTTCCCTTTAAAACAGAGCATTAACCAAACTCTGCCTTCAAATAGTTAACTGCTTGTAGGGTGTACATCTGTCATCTGGGCCTACTGCTAGTAGTGGGATGAGGAGGACAAAGGCCGACTAGAAAAGCTCATGGGTCGAGACAAAGGGCAAGGAGGCGTTCTTCACCAGTTAAGGTCATGGGCAAAACAAACTAAACTTGGGGAAAGATAGTCATTTAATTTCACCCCTCCTGGTGCCTTCAGGGAACGTTCCACCACGTTCCTCTAGGAATCCAGGGGGACAGCATGCCATCTCGCCATAGGTTGCAGGGAAAACTTCTGCTTGGGCGCCTTCTTCCCCTTCTTCCTCGCCAACCAGCCGGGATCTTCACCCCAGCACTGCAGTTCACATCCCCAGCACAGCTCTTCTTTTTCCTAACTGCTTGCTTGGCTCAGGTCTTATCTCAGTTCTTTCCTATGTCAATCTCAGAGGTGCCATCTCTTGTCTCTAAAATGGCTCCTTGGCTGGCTTTGGAGCAGGTGGAGCTTCTCAGCTTCTTACAGGAGCCACCCCTGGGGCCCTTCCCCCACTACCAAAAATCCCACCAAACCAAGCCAGCACAGGGGGGCACGGCCCACAGGGTTGGGAGTCTCTCTCCCACGGCTGGCAACTGAGCGCCCAGGTCCTCCCTGCAAATCCTGGCATTGCACAGGGAAAGGCAGCCAGCTGGGGGAGGCATCATGCAGCCACTGGCACTCCCCACTGTCTGCTCCCACCACACTCCCCCTCGCAGGAGAACTCTGCAAGGCACTGGGAGTGGGGACTTCATACACAGAGTCACGGACTTGCGTGCAGGGGACCAAGCTAGAGCAGCAGGGAAATGCAGAAGCTGAAAACAAGAAACAGTATTTTCTTCTCTCTCCTGAGGCCTGTGCGCCTGCAGGGGCGGCTGCAGGAGAGGTGGCAGCTGATGTCACAAAGGGGTGATTGTGACGTCAGCGTGTGACGGACTGTGACCTCATGGCCCTCCCTGCTTATATTTGGGTGCCAGCACAGCCTGGCTCAGTCTGCCTCGTGCCTGGACTCCGACCGAGCGTGCCTGCGAGGTCTGGAAGCTCGCGCGAGGCTTCGCCTGGTGCTGGGCGGTGCTTTGGGAGCTGCCGGCGTCAGCAGCTCTTGGTGCCTGTCCTGGAGCCAAACCCTGTGTTTCCCCAGCCCTGCCTGGTTCAGGTCACCAGGCACTGTGGGACACACTTGCAGCAGCAGAGGAGAGTTGTGAGGAAGAGGCTCCCCCAGGGTGGCCACAGGGCTCAGGGAGCTGGGAGAGCTTCCTTCTCGAGGGGCCTGTCCTTTTCTTCCTCCTCTCCCTCCCCTGGTAGAGCGAGGGGCTGAAGCTTTTCCCATTTGCAGCGCACAAAACCTGCCACTGCCGTGCCAGTGATGGGGAGCAGCTTCTCTTCCTCAGTGTCCCCAGGGTCCCTGCAGGGCGCAGAGAGCACGGCTGCCGAGAGCAAATGGAGCTGCCCCATCTGCTGCAACCCTCAAGATGACGCTGCCTACCTGATACCGTGCCTCCACCCATTTTGCTTGGGCTGTGCGATGCGCTCTGTACAGCAGAAGCGCAGCTGCCCCCTGTGCGCGTCGGAGACAACGTTCATCTTGTCCTCCAAGCGGTCAGATGACAATTTTATTGGGTTTGAGTTCCCAGGCCTTGCGGAGCCACCAGCTGAGGAACAGCAGGATGAGAAGGAGCAGGATGCAGAGCAGGGGCCCAGGGCTCAGGCAGGTGGCTTCCCCGCTGAGGCCTGGGCAGACTTCTTCCAGAGCCACCCAGATAACATCAGGCCCTTGCAGCTGTGGCTGAGGCAGCAGCTCGAGGCGCTCTTTGAGGGCCAGTGCTGGAAGGTGACTGCGTGGGAGGGCATCACTGTGGGCCTCCTGTGCCTCTATGGACTGGACGTGGCAGTGTTGGCAGAGGAGCTGCAGATGGGCCTGCAAGAACGCACGCAGCCATTCATTCTGCAGCTCAGCACAGCTGCCGAGTGCCTGTGCGGCACAGAGATCCGCCGGCACCTGGACAGCCCTGCAGCCGGCACCTCCAGCCCAGGCACCACACGGCGGGTAAAGCCCAACTCCAGCCTGGCCTCCTCTAGCAGCAGGTTTGATGTCGAGGAGGAAGCTGGCACGTTGGATGCTGCCCTCCACAGCGGTCCCGGCTGTCCTAAATCTCTGCTCATCACAGCAAAGCAGGAGCAGCCCTGGGAGGATCAAGGGAAGGCAACGGCAGCAGGTCCTTCCACACCCAGCCACGGCAGGGACTGCCTGGAAGGAGGGCTCCAGCATCCCCCAGAGAGCCTGGTTACCAGCCCGCCAGACCACACCCTGCCTTGCAAGACGCCGTGCCTTGAAGCCAGCCCTGGCTCCGGCACCTCCCTGGGGGCAACTGCTGCTGCCCACCGGGCCTCCCCCAGCAGCTCTGCGGGCTCCCAGGTGGCAGCGGCCACAGGTGCCTCCTTTGCCCGGAACAGGGAGCCCTTGCCTGGGAAGGCCCGGTGCCCCGCAAAGAGAAGAGCCCCCAGCCTCCTAGACTGTCCCGTGCCCTGCAAGCGGCTGCGCCTTCAAGCCGCCAGCCTGAGCTCCGTCCCCATCACCTCCCTGGGGGCAACTGCTGCTGCCCACTGGGCCTCCCCCAGCAGCTCTGCGGGCTCCCAGGTGGCAGCAGCCACAGGTGCCTCCTCTGCCTGGAACAGGGAGCCCTTGCCTGGGAAGGCCTGGTGCCCCCCAAAGAGGAGGGCCCCCAGCTTCCCAGACTGTCCCGTGCCCTGCAAGAGGCTGCGCCTGCAAGCCAGCCCGAGCTCTGTCCCCAGCACCTCCTTGGGGGCAGCTGCTGCTGCTTACTGGGCCTCCCCCAGCAGCTCTGTGGGCTCCCAGGTGGCAGCGGCCACAGGTGCCTCCTCTGCCCAGAGCATGGAGTGCTCACCTGGGAAGGCCCGGTGCCCCCCAAAGAGAAGAGCCCCCAGCCTCCCTGACTGTCCCGTGCCCTGCAAGAGGCTGCGCCACGGAACCGCCCCAGCAGCTCCCTGGCGGTAGCTGCCGCAGCTCTGCAGGCTCCCGGGGGGCAGCGGCCACAGGTGCCCCCTCTGCCCGGGGCAGGGAGTGCTCTCCTGGGCGGCTCCAGCGCCCCCAGGAAAGGAAGAGGGGCCCCAGCTGACCTCACTCTTCCCCACCCTAGAAGGGGCCGTGCCGCCGTTAGCACTGGCAAGGCTGCAGCAACACCTTCTTCAAGGCAAGGGAAATAAATTTGTCTTCCCCTGACACAGTCTCTGGATGCTGCTTTCTGCCCCTTCCCCTGGTGCCTTTGCTTGTCCTCTGCCCCACACCGTGGCAGCCACCCGCCTGCTGGGGCCCTGCCATGGGCTCCCAGAGCCTCAGGGCCGGGGCAACGGCAACTCCCCCGGCGGGAAATCCCGCGGCAGCCGCACACCCTCCGAGCAGGAGACGCGGAGGACAGAGCGGGCAGGAGGGGAAGCTGGTTTTGCCGCAGCTCCGACGGGGACGCAGTGCCCCAGCTGGAGAAGGGCGCTCTGAGGAGCCGTTAGCCAGCCAGCACCATGGGCCAGAGCGCTGGGATTGGCCCGGTGGGGTCACCTCACCCACCCTCGCCTCCCCTGCCTGTTGCTCAGGCCGAGTTCAGAACTTGCCGCCCGTGGCAGGGAGGGAAGAGGTGGTGGCCACATTACTGCCTGGCTCCCCAAAACGCAACTCGGGGTATGTTTTCACAACAAGCTCCTGCCCTTTCCTCACTGCGTGCCACACACAGGGATGCCGCTTGCACCAACAGGCTGGGAAGGACTGCCTCCTGACCCTGCCATCTGCCTACTGGGTGTCTCCTGGCAGCAGGCACCGGCCACCACCACCATCTTGCACACGTGCAGCTGAACTTTACTTGGCTGGACGCCGACTCCTAGGACAGGGCTTTGTCCTGGCCGTGCTGAGTGCAAACAGCGGCCGTGGGCTCTGGGAACGAGCGCTAATTGTCCTCTGACTCTTGCTGAGTCAGAGGCCGTCCTTCCCTGCAGGTGGGACACACGGGTAGGTAGGTTGCACTCGAGCAGCCCGGAAAGGTCATCTGCAGAGATCAAACAGCCCCTCCCCGGCAGAGGCACGGAGCAGCAGCAGGGAGCGGTAGGGCTCCCCGCTCTGGCAAGGCAGAAGGCAGGTATTTAGCAGGAGATCAGCCGTTAAGCAGTTAACGGCAGATCTAGGAGGCTCGAGAAGTCACCCAAAACTGACACCTCTTCATGATGCTGGCATTAAAGAGACTACAGTTCCAACTAGGATGACACACACCTGTTACTCTGTAGCCACAGGGTGCCTTGCCACATTCTTTAGAGACTGGTGAGATTGGCTGCTGGATCGCGTCAACGTGTCGTTCAAGAGGGGTTGCTTGGGCTGGATCATACCTTTGCTCATTGAACGCAGGAATGGTTTGGTGCGCACACACACTCCCCCCTCTGCAGCCCACGCTGCCCAAGCCACTGGCTCCCATCGAGTTGTGGCATCAACCTTCTTCTGAAGGTTAGGCAGGACACCCTCACCTGATGGGGCGCTGCAAGCTCAACAGGCAGCAGTCTTTTTCCTGCCTTCAGGATCTCGCTGACCCCTGAACTCCAAAAACTTGCAGGGTTTTGCTAAGCTGTCGTGTTGCTCAGGAGCTAGTGAAAGAGAGCATTAACCAAACTCTGCTTTCAAATAGTTAACTGCTTGTAGGGTGTACATCTGTCATCTGGGCCTACTGCTAGTAGTGGGATGAGGAGGACAAAGGCCGACTAGAAAAGCTCATGGGTCGAGACAAAGGGCAAGGAGGCGTTCTTCACCAGTTAAGGTCATGGGCAAAACAAACTAAACTTGGGGAAAGATAGTCATTTAATTTCACCCCTCCTGGTGCCTTCAGGGAACGTTCCACCACGTTCCTCTAGGAATCCAGGGGGACAGCATGTCATCTCGCCATAGGTTGCAGGGAAAACTTCTGCTTGGGCGCCTTCTTCCCCTTCTTCCTCGCCAACCAGCCGGGATCTTCACCCCAGCACTGCAGTTCACATCCCCAGCACAGCTCTTCTTTTTCCTAACTGCTTGCTTGGCTCAGGTCTTATCTCAGTTCTTTCCTATGTCAATCGCAGAGGTGCCATCTCTTGTCTCTAAAATGGCTCCTTGGCTGGCTTTGGAGCAGGTGGAGCTTCTCAGCTTCTTACAGGAGCCACCCCTGGGGCCCTTCCCCCACTACCAAAAATCCCACCAAACCAAGCCAGCACAGGGGGGCACGGCCCACAGGGTTGGGAGTCTCTCTCCCACGGCTGGCAACTGAGCGCCCAGGTCCTCCCTGCAAATCCTGGCATTGCACAGGGAAAGGCAGCCAGCTGGGGGAGGCATCATGCAGCCACTGGCACTCCCCACTGTCTGCTCCCACCACACTCCCCCTCGCAGGAGAACTCTGCAAGGCACTGGGAGTGGGGACTTCATACACAGAGTCACGGACTTGCGTGCAGGGGACCAAGCTAGAGCAGCAGGGAAATGCAGAAGCTGAAAACAAGAAACAGTATTTTCTTCTCTCTCCTGAGGCCTGTGCGCCTGCAGGGGCGGCTGCAGGAGAGGTGGCAGCTGATGTCACAAAGGGGTGATTGTGACGTCAGCGTGTGACGGACTGTGACCTCATGGCCCTCCCTGCTTATATTTGGGTGCCAGCACAGCCTGGCTCAGTCTGCCTCGTGCCTGGACTCCGACCGAGCGTGCCTGCGAGGTCTGGAAGCTCGCGCGAGGCTTCGCCTGGTGCTGGGCGGTGCTTTGGGAGCTGCCGGCGTCAGCAGCTCTTGGTGCCTGTCCTGGAGCCAAACCCTGTGTTTCCCCAGCCCTGCCTGGTTCAGGTCACCAGGCACTGTGGGACACACTTGCAGCAGCAGAGGAGAGTTGTGAGGAAGAGGCTCCCCCAGGGTGGCCACAGGGCTCAGGGAGCTGGGAGAGCTTCCTTCTCGAGGGGCCTGTCCTTTTCTTCCTCCTCTCCCTCCCCTGGTAGAGCGAGGGGCTGAAGCTTTTCCCATTTGCAGCGCACAAAACCTGCCACTGCCGTGCCAGTGATGGGGAGCAGCTTCTCTTCCTCAGTGTCCCCAGGGTCCCTGCAGGGCGCAGAGAGCACGGCTGCCGAGAGCAAATGGAGCTGCCCCATCTGCTGCAACCCTCAAGATGACGCTGCCTACCTGATACCGTGCCTCCACCCATTTTGCTTGGGCTGTGCGATGCGCTCTGTACAGCAGAAGCGCAGCTGCCCCCTGTGCGCGTCGGAGACAACGTTCATCTTGTCCTCCAAGCGGTCAGATGACAATTTTATTGGGTTTGAGTTCCCAGGCCTTGCGGAGCCACCAGCTGAGGAACAGCAGGATGAGAAGGAGCAGGATGCAGAGCAGGGGCCCAGGGCTCAGGCAGGTGGCTTCCCCGCTGAGGCCTGGGCAGACTTCTTCCAGAGCCACCCAGATAACATCAGGCCCTTGCAGCTGTGGCTGAGGCAGCAGCTCGAGGCGCTCTTTGAGGGCCAGTGCTGGAAGGTGACTGCGTGGGAGGGCATCACTGTGGGCCTCCTGTGCCTCTATGGACTGGACGTGGCAGTGTTGGCAGAGGAGCTGCAGATGGGCCTGCAAGAACGCACGCAGCCATTCATTCTGCAGCTCAGCACAGCTGCCGAGTGCCTGTGCGGCACAGAGATCCGCCGGCACCTGGACAGCCCTGCAGCCGGCACCACCAGCCCAGGCACCACACGGCGGGTAAAGCCCAACTCCAGCCTGGCCTCCTCTAGCAGCAGGTTTGATGTCGAGGAGGAAGCTGGCACGTTGGATGCTGCCCTCCACAGCGGTCCCGGCTGTCCTAAATCTCTGCTCATCACAGCAAAGCAGGAGCAGCCCTGGGAGGATCAAGGGAAGGCAACGGCAGCAGGTCCTTCCACACCCAGCCACGGCAGGGACTGCCTGGAAGGAGGGCTCCAGCATCCCCCAGAGAGCCTGGTTACCAGCCCGCCAGACCACACCCTGCCTTGCAAGACGCCGTGCCTTGAAGCCAGCCCTGGCTCCGGCACCTCCCTGGGGGCAACTGCTGCTGCCCACCGGGCCTCCCCCAGCAGCTCTGCGGGCTCCCAGGTGGCAGCGGCCACAGGTGCCTCCTTTGCCCGGAACAGGGAGCCCTTGCCTGGGAAGGCCCGGTGCCCCGCAAAGAGAAGAGCCCCCAGCCTCCTAGACTGTCCCGTGCCCTGCAAGCGGCTGCGCCTTCAAGCCGCCAGCCTGAGCTCCGTCCCCATCACCTCCCTGGGGGCAACTGCTGCTGCCCACTGGGCCTCCCCCAGCAGCTCTGCGGGCTCCCAGGTGGCAGCAGCCACAGGTGCCTCCTCTGCCTGGAACAGGGAGCCCTTGCCTGGGAAGGCCTGGTGCCCCCCAAAGAGGAGGGCCCCCAGCTTCCCAGACTGTCCCGTGCCCTGCAAGAGGCTGCGCCTGCAAGCCAGCCCGAGCTCTGTCCCCAGCACCTCCTTGGGGGCAGCTGCTGCTGCTTACTGGGCCTCCCCCAGCAGCTCTGTGGGCTCCCAGGTGGCAGCGGCCACAGGTGCCTCCTCTGCCCAGAGCATGGAGTGCTCACCTGGGAAGGCCCGGTGCCCCCCAAAGAGAAGAGCCCCCAGCCTCCCTGACTGTCCCGTGCCCTGCAAGAGGCTGCGCCACGGAACCGCCCCAGCAGCTCCCTGGCGGTAGCTGCCGCAGCTCTGCAGGCTCCCGGGGGGCAGCGGCCACAGGTGCCCCCTCTGCCCGGGGCAGGGAGTGCTCTCCTGGGCGGCTCCAGCGCCCCCAGGAAAGGAAGAGGGGCCCCAGCTGACCTCACTCTTCCCCACCCTAGAAGGGGCCGTGCCGCCGTTAGCACTGGCAAGGCTGCAGCAACACCTTCTTCAAGGCAAGGGAAATAAATTTGTCTTCCCCTGACACAGTCTCTGGATGCTGCTTTCTGCCCCTTCCCCTGGTGCCTTTGCTTGTCCTCTGCCCCACACCGTGGCAGCCACCCGCCTGCTGGGGCCCTGCCATGGGCTCCCAGAGCCTCAGGGCCGGGGCAACGGCAACTCCCCCGGCAGGAAATCCCGCGGCAGCCGCACACCCTCCGAGCAGGAGACGCGGAGGACAGAGCGGGCAGGAGGGGAAGCTGGTTTTGCCGCAGCTCCGACGGGGACGCAGTGCCCCAGCTGGAGAAGGGCGCTCTGAGGAGCCGTTAGCCAGCCAGCACCATGGGCCAGAGCGCTGGGATTGGCCCAGTGGGGTCACCTCACCCACCCTCGCCTCCCCTGCCTGTTGCTCAGGCCGAGTTCAGAACTTGCCGCCCGTGGCAGGGAGGGAAGAGGTGGTGGCCACATTACTGCCTGGCTCCCCAAAACGCAACTCGGGGTATGTTTTCACAACAAGCTCCTGCCCTTTCCTCACTGCGTGCCACACACAGGGATGCCGCTTGCACCAACAGGCTGGGAAGGACTGCCTCCTGACCCTGCCATCTGCCTACTGGGTGTCTCCTGGCAGCAGGCACCGGCCACCACCACCATCTTGCACACGTGCAGCTGAACTTTACTTGGCTGGACGCCGACTCCTAGGACAGGGCTTTGTCCTGGCCGTGCTGAGTGCAAACAGCGGCCGTGGGCTTTGGGAACGAGCGCTAATTGTCCTCTGACTCTTGCTGAGTCAGAGGCCGTCCTTCCCTGCAGGTGGGACACACGGGTAGGTAGGTTGCACTCGAGCAGCCCGGAAAGGTCATCTGCAGAGATCAAACAGCCCCTCCCCGGCAGAGGCACGGAGCAGCAGCAGGGAGCGGTAGGGCTCCCCGCTCTGGCAAGGCAGAAGGCAGGTATTTAGCAGGAGATCAGCCGTTAAGCAGTTAACGGCAGATCTAGGAGGCTCGAGAAGTCACCCAAAACTGACACCTCTTCATGATGCTGGCATTAAAGAGACTACAGTTCCAACTAGGATGACACACACCTGTTACTCTGTAGCCACAGGGTGCCTTGCCACATTCTTTAGAGACTGGTGAGATTGGCTGCTGGATCGCGTCAACGTGTCGTTCAAGAGGGGTTGCTTGGGCTGGATCATACCTTTGCTCATTGAACGCAGGAATGGTTTGGTGCGCACACACACTCCCCCCTCTGCAGCCCACGCTGCCCAAGCCACTGGCTCCCATCGAGTTGTGGCATCAACCTTCTTCTGAAGGTTAGGCAGGACACCCTCACCTGATGGGGCGCTGCAAGCTCAACAGGCAGCAGTCTTTTTCCTGCCTTCAGGATCTCGCTGACCCCTGAACTCCAAAAACTTGCAGGGTTTTGCTAAGCTGTCGTGTTGCTCAGGAGCTAGTGAAAGAGAGCATTAACCAAACTCTGCTTTCAAATAGTTAACTGCTTGTAGGGTGTACATCTGTCATCTGGGTGTACTGCTAGCGATTTCAAAACCTTTTTGTGAGCTTATCTGTAATTTTAGGGAAGAAATACTAGGGTCCTTTGAGAAGAAAGAAGTCATTCAACTGTGACTGGGTTTTCCCAATTTAACCAATTCTACTGCAGAGTTAGCAGAGTTAAATGGGAGAGGAGACAGAATTTGGCCAAAGGTTCCTGTGAGGAAGACTGAAGGATGTAGTAAGCGACCCCCGGGTGACCCTCGTCGACCTACTACACATACGATAATGTGTGGACACTTATGTAAATGATTTCTTGAGAGACTAATGAATATATAAACCGTTTCTTAGAAATATTACACACAGAATTGAGTATCAGTTTTATATTGATCTCGCACTTTACCCCGTAAGGCGCGCACACTTTGGAGGAGGTATCCTCTGTGCGCAGGCGCCGTGAATAAAGAATACCGACTGAACAGTACTTGAACTGTTGAGTGGACTTTCTTTGTTTCACCTTGTAAATTCAATTTAATAGTTAACTTGGAGGAAGAAGCAATTTATGTGTAAAAGGCTGTCATGAATTCTTTATGAAATCTAAAAAGATTTTGTTGGATTTTGTTCAGCCACATTGTTGCGAAAAAATATTATACATGCGTTGTTGATTAGCATGAGAAAAAAGATCCTGATCATACTCTGGATTGCAACAGAAATATTTTCTAGTGAATTCTGGCTGTCCTTGTAGATGAAGCACACTCCTTTTTTGAGGAGGAGGGGTGATTGTGTTTGTATTAAGTAAATAAGAAGGCATGACTCCTCAGAGATCCGAAAAGTATCATTTTTTTTCAATGTAGAGGCTTTGATGTTATTTTTATAGTGATTTGATAGAAAATAATAATTAGAATTCAGTATGCCACTTTTGAGAGACAAATCACAGGCATTTCCTTAGAAAAGTATTAGTTCTGTGTGCAACACTTTTCATGACAATATTTGCTCTCAAAAATAGTTTGCCTAAGAGACCTAGTGATTTG
Source organism: Apus apus (assembly GCF_020740795.1). NCBI lineage: Eukaryota > Metazoa > Chordata > Aves > Apodiformes > Apodidae > Apus > Apus apus. The sequence goes on along the minus strand of NC_067312.1, from coordinate 56,538,747 downwards.
CTTAACTTTTTTCTTTTTTTTAAGCTATTTTATAGAATAGGTTCTTTGCTATTTAAAATTATTATTAATTGCAGTGAATGGAAGTTTTGATCACTGACTTCAAGCTGCTCCTAACTAAATACAAAGGTAGCATGTAGGGAACCAAATCATCTGTGTAGGTAGTTTAAGATGCTGCTGTTCTAACCGAATACCCTTGAAATGCCACATTAAACATGAGCAGTCTGGCACTGCATAGTCAATCTCAGCAAGCAAGGCAGCTGGATACTATCTCTTGCAGTGCTGTTTATGTTTGAGGGAGCATGATTTCACAAACCCTATAGTGGGACAAAATGTCTCTTCACCAGCTGGTTTCTTACACACACAGAGATTTAAATATTTTTATTGGTTTCTTGGTTACTACTATTGTTTTTTAAATATTAGTTTACAAAACACTTAAGTTACTTCTTCTGTGGATAAAGCATGTCAAGGGTTTTCTAAAGAATAGCAACTGAAAAAGATTTTGTGCTCATGAATGCATAGAAAGTTATTATATGGCATTTCACATGCTCATTTTAAAATTATAAGCACTGATATAGTTTTATGAGATCACTGACTTTGGTAGTTGTGCCCTTTTCACAGAAGGTAATTGAAGATTAATTGAGAAATAGGTCCTTTAGTCAGGAAGGGAGATTATGTGGTTAATTGGTGCAGAAACATATAGAACAGCATAACTTTAGGAGCACAGACACCAAATTAAAAACTTATTATGTAGTCCTGCAATTTAGTCCCAGTAATATAAAACTTCATGTTTATTGCTAAGTCAATCTGCAATACATATATAGAGAAAAATGTCTGTTTACCTTATTTATGGCCAAATTTAAATGTTAAAATACCTGTGTTTTTTTTCCTCAAGTCCCATGTTTCATGGGCTTTTCCAGACATTAATATTAAAATATGTCATTGGAATACATAATAGGTGAAGAATAATCTGAAGCTTGTATGAAGTTTTAGCCACAAACCACTTAATCAAACTGACTGTAGTCAAACAGGGAAAGACCCCAAAAGCATAAATATAAATAGAGCACAAGTAACCATTTCTGTTTAAAAAAAAAAAAGTTTGTTTGTTCAGTGCATCATCACTTTCTTAAGCACATGGGAAAATGTAATCCTTTTCATGGGATCTGTCTTGATTACTTTCAGACTCAAAATTGATTTTCTGTCTTTTGTATCTAATGGTTCTGCTAAATTGTTCTAGTTTAGTATCTTATAGAATTGTCAAATCTATGATCTTGCTTCCCATCTTCCATATTCTGACTCCAGGCAATCTACTTTTACAAAATCTCAGTTTAACTTCCTTGGAATACTGTGTGCTGTTCTGTATCTCTGTATCAAAGACATACCTTTTGGAGTGGAACAAATGCAGATAAAGACCCCTAAGGTCACCAGAGGAACAAAGGATGATACATGACTCGAAAACCATGTTTGGTCTAAACATGTTGAAATTTCCTGTAAAAACAGACAGAAACAGAGTACTAAGGAAGACATTTAAGCTGAATATGAGTACTGTTGAAGAGCTATGAATACATTTTTGTTAGGTTACTTTTGTTCATGGGTTGTCTTCTTGTCTCCTCCTTCTTGTACCACTGTTGTGCACCTACTGTTTACATGGGTATACAGAGAACCACATGAGGAAGCTCATTCGAACAGGGAATCCTGTCCATTTGCTCCTACCAACCTGCATCTGAATCCTGATCGGATTTGCTGTGTCAGCACAAAAGAATGAGCAGTGAAAATTTAACAAGTGAAAATTATGTTGGATTATCTCACAGAAGTGGTACCCCAGGTTATTGCAGTCTTTGAGGCATGAGGCATCACAATTAAGGTCCATGATTTCATTCCATCTTCTTGAAGTGATGATGAACTTCACTTGAAAATGGTAGCTGAACTGCTCCAAATTTAAACTGCTTTAGCTATTGAATTTGCCACTCTCAATACTTGCAATTAATTTTGTGTGTGTGTGTGTGGTTTTTGGGTTTTTTTTTGTGTGTTTGTTTTTTTAACCAAAGTAATTAATTGTTATGTAGCCTGGTTCAAGTTAGGGTCCTGTAATTGAATGGAAATTAAACTTTTGATTTGCATCCACACTAGGGGGCTGTGTTGCTTTAACAATGCTTGTTAAAGCTATATACCAACAGCAGAACCCAAGCTGTATAAACGTAAGTTTTCCTACTTAAAAAAGAGGATGGGAGCAGAATAATAAAGGGGAATGACTTGCAATTTAGACAAATACGATGTAGGATCAAGGAAATGTTGTTGTATGTATACTTGATGAGATGTTGAATTTTAATGGACAACTGACTCTCTCATTGTCTTGAGGAGAGTGGAAAGGCTGAGACCATTACTCTGGTTACTTCAGTCCTAGTGTGGCACTTCAGATGTAAGCTGCATAAACCAGTTTGCTGGAGCTGGGGACAGGTAGGGTGCTCTTCATCAAGATTTAGCATCTGTAGCATTTTCTTCTTCATGAAGGGAAAGTTCCATACACTGCATAGCCAGGTGCTTCTTTGGCTGAACCAATTTCTTTATTACTGCAGGTTGTAGGATTGTTTTGTCAAAAACGCAGACACTCCTTAAACTGTGTTTTGAGGAAGCTGTCTGCTGTATATCCCAAGCAAAATATAGATTAATTATTTGATATTTTCTGTAACTTGCTTTCCAGGCCTCAACAGGACTTTGACTTACAGGTATACTGAACAGTATGTACACAGGCAAGTAATGTCTTTTCTGTGTTCAGTTTCTACTGACCATTTAAAAAACTCAGTGGATCTAAGCAATTCTATTAATGGATTGCCTTTTTGTTTACCTGTGTAAAAAAAGATATTTTACAGAAATATGTTTCTTGTGGAATTTAACTTTGCACTAAAATGCCATAGAACTATGAATATTTTTCTCAGGAAGTTAAAATAGGTAGCATCTACAATAGTAGGGCACTATTTAGAAAACCTAAGTTTGCTTTAAATTCCTGAGCCTACTCTTTCATGTTGTGTGAGTACCTCTAAAGAGTTAGAACCCAATAATAGAAATTATATCAGGATGCAGGTAGAATTTAGGCCATGCAGATATGTCTCTTCTTAGCAAATATTTGTGTCAGGTCACATAGTGCTTCAGCAGTTGTTTCACTAACTAACCTGCATAATCTTTTCAAAAATACTACAGCTATATCTGCTTTACAAGAGAGAACATTGGGACAATTTCTATGTTTTCATTTTTTTAAGATTCTCTCTATACATAGCTTGGCATGATGAAGTTTATGATCAGTAAATCACTCATTTGGTGGAATAAACTGATGCAGAAACGGGTAGATCATTGGTAGACATTGGTCCTGTAGCAAGAGTAATGAGGTTCTGCAGGCATCTATGTCTGTTTGCAGGCTAGGGTCATTCCAGTCTGGCGAATCCTCTTCCTTGCACTTTTGCTGCCTTGAAATGTTTTAGTAAAAACATTGGTTGTCTAAGAACTGAGAAAGGAAGTTTACTAAGATTTTTATTGTCTCATGAAAAGTATTATATGTGAAAGATGTGAATGACTGAAATGCTTCTAGTGAACCAGTTTTTGAAAATTCGTTAGTTCACTGCCACAGCCCTAAATTAATATGGACAGCCAAACCATAAATAACAGATGAGGAGAAGAGGGAGCCACTGGACCCCTAGTGGTACCTCCACTTGCCTCAGAAAAAGATAATATTGACAGTATTGTTCACTAAATATCAACTGGCAGAAGGGAATGAACTTTGCTGAAATGAGAGCTGTGGTCAGGGAAGAATGGCAGCTCAAGTGTCCGGAGTATAATACATGCTTACAATTGAAAATTGGAATCAGGGTCAGGAATTGACAGGCAGTGTTTGACACAGCTGACATGTAAAGTTGCCAAGAATTGCAATTCACACTATCCCTTTAATGCTGGAAAAGGGTCTTAGATGAACTTTAATATGTTGCTACTTTAGTAATGTTACGTATTAAGCAAATTTCCAAATGGAACAGGTTCTATGGACCAGTAGCTTTTACATTTATATTATTTATTTTACATTTTATGTTTATAAGGATGGGTTTCCATATTAATAGCACCATTATGCAAAGAACAATGAATCATCTCATGAGGAACAAAGACTGTGTTTTCTACCCTCATTGTGTCTTAAACAAAGGACATGGATGGAGGAGAAAAGGCAATACTGAAATGTATGTACAGTTTTTGTACACCTGCGATTATACTGTGAAATGGTGCGTACCTTTGATGCTAATGTTATAAATTAATACATGCCCATGTATAAGAAATTAGGAGTTCTGAGTCCTTATTTATTTGTATACAAAAAGGAGAAATTTTTTTTTCTGTTTGCAGATCCCTGCATTCTTACCAGTAAAATGTTGAAATCAACTCTTTGTCTAACTAACTTGGTTTTTTATGTGCATCTCAGTGGGGAATTCTAAACTCTACTTTTATAATGTTCTCTCTCTCTGCTAGGTTTTATCTTTAGCTACTGAAGAAGATTAATAATCCCCATACCTTAACTGAAGAAGTTTAATAAACAAAGTTTAATTAAAACAAGAGAAGCACAATAAACCCAAAGTGTTCTGCTTTAGCACTGCAGACTCATGTCACATTTCTTGTTTGTTGTGTGTTTTTAGGTGGGGCTGGGGCTGGAAGAGAGCTTCAGTTTTTTTTATATTTAATTGAACTAACAGCATGTACTGACAAGCAATAAATAACAGCGACACAGAGTGACTAAATAAATTGGTTTCCTCAAGCAGTGGTTCATCTACTGTCTTTCATTGCCATCAGGTTAAGAGACAGCTTTTTCTGTCAGCCTACAAGAGAAATACTTGATAGTGTAACAACCTCCTTTCAATTCCAGCCACAGCAGCCCTTTAAATGCACTAAATTAATATAAATATAAATGCAGCAGTTGAACAAATCTTGGGCTCCTCCTTGACTTACAAAGAAAAATCTCTGCAGAATCAGCTACCAGGAAAGCATCTTTCAGTGATTCAGTGAAGTCTGTAGGAAAGAAACTCTGCTGATAGGCAAGGTTCTGGTACTTTTGCTTAAAAAAGGTTGTTGATATTTGATCATGGATAAAATCCCTGATCTTAGGTGGCTTCTGCTAAGAACTCATCATTCAAGAATAGGGTACAGGCCATGTTCTTGCAAAAATTCTTTTCTGTCAGACCTATAGCTACTATGAAACAGATTGCTCAGTTCTTTAAGCGTGCACCTTTTGGAATACTTTCTAGTAGCTTAATATATCGCATAGTTTTTACTAACCTTATATGGTGTCATTGCTATGGAGACTGGAAAATAAGAAACTAAACAGAAAAAACAGTAATCAGTTTTTCTGACTTTCCCATTGTGTATTCCAACAGCAGGATAATAGAGAGAGTAGCTTTGGAGGGATACTTCCAGAGTGAAATTTATAGAGCTACTGTAACTTGTGCAGGGGGGCTGAAACTAGTTTATCTTTAAGGTCCCTTCCAACTCAAACCATTCTATGGTTCTATGATATGATATAATTCAGACTGAAGAACTCAAAACACTTGTTGTACTGATACACTCTGATCATTTTTTTAACTGGATTCCTTTCAGGATTTTTGGTCTGAAGAGCCTAACTGGTCAAAAGACCATTTTCCATTGATGATTATTGGGGCAGCTGGGAAAATATAGAGGAGATGGTGGCAGTTTAAGAGTTGCTCACTTAGCAGGCTCTTTGTCCCATGGCTCTTTGTTAGGAAAACCATGACCATCTGCATCGCTTGGTGTGCAACTGATGTGGTGCTGCATGGTGTCTGCCACAGCTCAGTCTCTGGACCAGTAAGTATCCATGCAGCACTTAGGAAACAGGACACATTAATGAATAGAAGGCAATTAAAATGCAGTAAGCTTTTTAGATATCATTAAATTTGCCACTTGGTTGCTTAAGTGTTATGAAAGGCATTTTTGATGCCTGGAAGGCATCCTCAAACTTTTTCACACCAGAAACCATGCCTACTTGGAATTAATGTTTTTGATCAGCTCTATGCTTTCTCTTGTCAGAGCTGTTTTCTCTACTCATATACCATAGTAACATCCCCTAATGTAACTAAAGTAACATCTAACATAGGCTATAATATAAAGATAAACATTTGCTAGTTATTTTCTGTATCTTGTAAAAGACTGCCTCTGATTTGATCAGAAAGTACACTTCTGATCACACCAAAACCTCACAGTATTATATTCTTAATGCCACTATGGAATTAGGACAAGTGCTGACTGCAGCTTCTGTTTCTAGCTCAGCACCAGATCTGAATGCAGTATGGAAATTCCTCATTAATTATACCATTTCTCTCAATCTCCTGTGCTTTATACCTACAGGTATTGTAGGCGCATTTCCAGCTAGTTATAGTTATAGTTATTCCAGCTAGTTATTACTTATAATTAGCTGTCTCTGTCATTTATCTAACCTTCTGATTCCCCTTTCTGCCCAGTTGTCATGGAATTTAAAAGCCCTGTTCTGCTCTGCATAGCATTGGTCTAAGGCCAGGACACAATAAAGGATTGCTCTGCATGTGCTTCCTGGGTCTGGGTATGCTGCTTTCATGCCTTGACAACACTCGTAAATTGTACCCCTCTAATGGCCCTAGCCAGTGGCAATACAAGTGGCTCAACACAGCAAGATGGTTCCTGCCCCACATAAATTTCCTTCTTGTTACACAGCAAATTTACAGACCTAAAGCCTGATTTGCTGATGATTGGAGTTTTTGCTAACCCTGCAGAGCTATCACAAGAAAGCCAGAATGAAATTAATTAGTGCAAGTTTTACTTTTTTCGATCTTCCATATAATGTCAGCTTATAATTGCCACCTGTGAAACTCCATACTTTTGTTTCCTCTGGACTTAAGTTTCTTTCACTCCATAAACTCTCTTCTTATGCTTTATTTTTGCATCTTATTGGTCAATAGTTGATATGCATCTTTTTTTTTTTTTTTTTTTTTTTTGTAAGAAAATACTTTATCTTGTGTCGAACCTTTTTGAAAATTAAATGTTATTCAGTGCTCAAGGTTTCCAGAATAAAGAGTCCAAATGCCAGCTATAATTGAGCCTACTTATATTCTGTTGAGACTAGAGGATTTCCACAAATTAAATACTTCATTGTGTTAATTTGAAAAAAACATCAATTTATGAGACTTTCTTTGTCTCTAAATTGGATCCAGTTTTATCTTCTCCTGGCAGACTGAAGAGCCCTCTCTTATCAGGTTTGTGCTTCCTAAGTGGTACTTAAGGACAGAGATCAATACATCCACTAACCTGCTTCAAATGAGGTAAAAAGATTGAGATCCTTAAAATCTTCCTGTGCATCGCACCTTTTCCAGTTACTTAATTAGGTCTTCCCGAAATCCTCTTCAGCATTCTGATGTTCTACTTGAATTGAGAACATTGGATCATCATAAAATACTTCAGGCCAACTGGGACCTTGGATAATCTCCAGCCCAACCTTCTCCCCAAGCAAGCTCAGCCATGGGGTCAGACCAGGACTCAGAGTTTTATCCCATGGGAGCTGGAAACTCTCCAAGGAGGGAGATGGCACCACATTCCTGGGCCAAGCCCCACTGACCTGCCATTCTTAGGGGAAAAAAGCTTTCCTTTATCTCCAGCCCCTCTGGTGCTCCTTAGTCTGAAGAAAAGGAGGCTGAAGGGAGACCTCATTGCCCTTTTTAACTACCTGAAAGGAAATTGTAAAGAGGTAGGTGCTGATCTCTTCTCACAAGTAACTGGTGACAGAACAAGAGGAAATGGCCTCAAGTTGCACCAGGGAAGGTTTAGACTAGACATTAGGAAGAACTCTTTCACTGAAAAGGTTGTCAGACATTGGCGCATGCTGCCCAGGGAGGTGGTTGAGTCACCATCCCTGGATGTGTTTAAAAGTTGTCTTGATGTGGCGCTTGAGGACATGGTTTAGTGCTGGGCTTGGTAGAGTAGGGTTAATGGTTGAACTCGATGTTCTTGAAAGTCTTTCCCAGCTTAAGTGATACTCTTGTTCTGTGATTCTTCACTGTTCCTTGCATGATCTCTTGCTCTGCTCCCAGTCTAGTGGTTGGTAGTTGTAGAAGTAGCTCTTTCTTGTATTTGGGAGAAAACAGACACTCTCTTATGGGCAAACTGGAAATGTCTAAAACTTCTTAGTTCAGCATATTTATTTTGTTCTGCAGGCTTACCTCCAAATTTAGAGCTGTTGTGCAGTTACAGTGAATTCTAATGAGGTTTCAATTAAGACAGAATTCATACACCTTGTCAGGGCAGTTGTCTCTGCATTATTGTAGTGTGGTTTTTTTGTTTGTTTTTTTTTTTTTTTTTTCTTTTTTTCTTTTTTCTTTTCCTGCACCTGTTTATCATGCTTCTTTGCTCCTGTCCCTCTGGTTTTAAGTTGTGGCTCAGTCCCCCTCTGGTGGTTTCTGGAGCAGTGTCTTGCTTTCTTGGACTGCCATATATACCTTCTCAGATAACTAAAAATTTATCTTTTGTCTTTAAAAGTACAGACAGTTCTTGGGGTAATCCTGAGGCTTATATGGAGGAAAACAACTATAAATAGTGGCCTTACCTGCCAGACACTTTCCCTGCCCCTTCCCCTTTCATATCCTTGAAGGATAAAGCAGTCCAGGAAGGCTGGACATACTTCAAGAAAGAAGTCCTAAAGGCACAGGAGCAGGCTGTCCGCATGTGCCAAAAAACCAGTAAGCGGGATAGGAGACCCTGGCTAAATAGGGACCTTTAGTTGGACCTTAAGAACAAAAGGAGAGTCTATGAACTTTGGAAGAGGGGACAGGTCACTCATTAAGTCTATAAAGATGAAGTGAACTTATACAGGGTGAAAATTAGGAAAGCCAAAGAGCAGCTAGAGCTCAAACTAGCTACAGCTGTTAGGGATAACAAAAAATGTTCTTGTAAAGTTAATTAACAGGAAAAGGAGGATTAATTAAAATCTCCATCTTTATTGGATGCAAAGGGAATTTTAGTAACAAAGGATGAGGAAAAGGCTGAGGTGCTCAACACCTGCTTTGCCTTAGTCTTTAGCAGTGGAACTAGCTGTTCCATGGATATACAGCCACATGACATAGGAGACAGGGAGAGGATGCAGAATGAGGTCATCACACTGAAAGAGGAAGTGGTCAGAGAGCTACTGCACCACTTAGACACACACGTCTATGTGACTGGATGGGTCACATCCAAGGGTGCTGAAGAAGTTAGCAGACATAATTGCCAAACTACTTTCCATGATTTACCTGAAGTCCTGGCTAACTGGGGAGGTCCCAATGGACTGGAGGGTAGCAAATGTAACACCCATCTATAAGAAAGGCAGAAAGGAGGATCCGGGAAACTACAGACCTGTCAGTCTGACCTCAGTACCAGGGAAGGTCATGGAACAGATCATCTTGAGTGTTATTAGAAGACATATAGAGGATAACCAGGGGATCAGGCCCAGTCAGCATGGGTTTATGAAAGGCAGGTCCTGCCTGATGAACCTGATCTCCTTCTATGACCTGATGATCTGACTATTGGATGAGGAAAAGGCTGTGGATATTTTCTATCTGGACCTCCAAGGCCTAGAGAATAAATCTTATGAAGAACGCTTGAAGGAGTTGGGAATGTTCAGTTTGAGAAAGAGGAGGCTGAGGGGAGACCTCATCACGTCTCTACAACTACCTGAAAGATCCCTGTAGAGAGGTTGGTGCTGGTCTCTTCTCACAAGTGGTTAGCAACAGAAGAAGACGGGATGGCTTCAAGCTGCAACAGGGGAGGTTTAGACTGGACATTAGGAAATGTTTTTTCATAGAAAGAGGGGTTAGACACTGGAATAGGCTGTCCAGGGAGGTGGTTGTGTCACCATCCCTGGTGTTATTCACAGCCAATGAGTGTTTTATTGGCCACAATAGTTCACTAGAGATTGCAACATAATCTTTGATCTGTGGGGAAGAAAAAGTATTGAACAGGTGCTTTATACAAATTACAAAAAGAACGAGGGAAGATAAACTGTTTTATACAGAATTAGTTGGTTTTGTGACTGAGGTTATTAAATCCAATGAAGCTGATAATTTGATTTCTTGGTGTTCTGCTATAATGTTGTCCTTAAAACAAAACTGACAAAATCCAATATGCATATACCTTTGGAGAAGTATATACTTTCGTAAGTTCTAAGGACAACAGAGCTTTTCTCAAAATTGAGTATAGCATATATCTGCACTAGATATCTGTCTCAGCAGTGTTCAAAACATGTTTCAATACCTAAAAGGCATGAAGTTCCATGCTAAGACAAAGGCATAAGTAATGAATGACATTAAAAATATTTTCATTATTGAAGGATCTACATTACTATTAGTAAGGAACAGAAAAAATGAAGGAAAGTGTTTACAGCAGCTTGGCACCCTTCTTTTTGAAGGACTCCATGTTCCACATTAGAGTCTTTGTATTATGTCACCCCACTTAAGCATGTCCTCTTATTCCACACGAGACCAAATATTTCAGAATGACTAGCCTATCATTCTCTGTATGTATTAAATGCATTTATAGATTATTAAATAAAAATGAAGAATTGCCTGAACAGTGTTGTGCCTGTTTATACCATTTGATGCTTTGACTCAATATTTCCTTTTCAGTTGAAATATTTTCATTACTGAAAATATTTATATTGCTAACACAGCTAATGGAGGCACTGCTGTCATATCTGGATACAATTTGCAGGGGCCTACTGAAAAGAATGAAGAACAGCTCTCTAAATAGTTTATTTGACTGCCTAAATTTGTATGCTAGTCAAACTGCAAAATTTAATTGAGAGATGATTTATTTTGTCAAGTTTGTGGCCAGACGTTATTGCAGGGCTGCAAGATTTTCTGACACAGAAATGCAGCAAAACTGTGGCTTGTAAGGGTTGTGCCATCTATAATAGGCTTTTTCCATGTGAATTAGGAGAAGTAAAAGCACCCTGCTACTATTTTCTCTGTATGCATATGGACACAGTATATACATAAATAAGAAGCTTGCCCTCTCCCCCTTTTTTTTTTTTTTTTTTTTTTTTTTTACCAGCAGATGGAGGTAACAAAGGCTATCCCTGAGAAATAAGTAATTGGAAGACAATATAGGAGACTAGATGGATGAGGTCTCTGCACTGAAATTCCTGGAAGAAAAATCAGAAATAAATCATGGCAAGTATTGATGAAATCCATGGCTGTCAAAATATTCCTCAACTAAATACATTAATTCAATGAAAAAACACTGCCCATGCACATTAAGGCTTACTCAGTGAGTCTATCTGAACTAAAGACTTTTTGGGAAATAGGGTTCTCTTCTGAATCCCTGCCTTTTGGTCAGGGAGTCAGTGGCCATTGCAGATTTCATGCCAAATATGTTTTTTCCTAGCTGTTTGATATGAGTGTCTCTATAGCTGTAGTAGTGGGTTGAGAGGAAAGAATACGCAAGTCACTCTAGGGGACTTAGTGAACATTTTAATTTCTCCATTTGTAAGTGTAAAAATTCTAAGCAAGAACAGGAATGAAGTTTGCCTATGTATTTTTGATTGGAGGACAGGGGCAAAGCAGGATGTATTTCTTCAGTAACAAATAATTTTACGCCACACAAATTCATGCCTAAAATTTAAGAGCTGATGAAAAATTAAAACAATGCTGAAGCCTTTCTGAGAAGACTAATTTATTGTAGCACTGCAGGATGCGCTGAATGACTTTGTAGGCTCTATTTGTAGTGATGCTCCTTAAGCATTAAGAATGAAAATAAAGTAGTATTTTTTAGCAAAAGTATTACAGGAATTAGCATATTAAAAAATGCAGAAGGAACACAAAACCTCTGCAAGCTGTTTTGCTTCTGATATAATTTTCTCAAATGAATTGACTTCAGACTCTAATCTGTGTCTGGCTGTGTGTCCCCTTATTTGGCCTGATCTTGACTCCTACCCACAGGCTGATGTCCCAGTCCAGCCTCTCTCACCCCAGTCCCCAGGGAGATGCTTGATGCCTAGGACTGGAGGTGCCATGACTGCCCTAAAGCTGCCCTACTCCTGGGTGGGATGGTGGGATGGTTCTGGTTGCCAGATCCTGCCTTACCAGTCCCAGGGAAGTCCCCAGTGCTCCTCTCCCCAGCAGCCCACAGCCCCAGTGGCCCTGGCAAAGCAGATATCTTGACTTCTGCTTTAATTTACTTTTGGTTAATTTTCCTTCTTCAGTGACTTCTGGCTGGACTCTTTGGTCATGTGGCATTTATTCATGCCCACGCTTAAGCAGTGTATTGGCTTTGGGGGAAAGCAAACAATTATGTATTCACACAAATAAGTGTTAATAGTACTGGGTCCTGCTCTTGGGCCACAACAACCCTAGGCAACACTACAGGCTTGGGGAAGAGTGGCTGGAAAACTGCCCAGCAGAAAAGTACCTGGGGATGCGGGTTGACAGCTGGCTGAATATGAGCCAGCAGTGTGCCCAGGTGGCAATGGAGGTCAACGGCTTCCTGGCTTGTATCAGCAATAATGTGGCCAGCAGGAGCAGGGATGTGATCATCTCCCTGGTGACTGTACTGGTGAGATCACACCTTGAGTACTATGTTCAGTTCTGGGCCTCTCACTACAAGAACATTGGAGTACTGATGTGTGACCAAAGAAGAGCAACGAAGCTGGTGAAAGGTCTGGAGAAAAAAGTCTTATGAGGAGTGGCAGAGGGAACTGGAGTTGTTTTGTCTGGAGAAGAGGAGGCTGAATCGAAACCTTATTGCACTCTACAGCTACCTGAAAGGAGGTTGGAGCAAGGCATTTGTCAGTCTCTGCACGTGGCAGCGCAGAGCGGAGAGCGGCAGCGCCACCGACAGCGGTGAGAGCTGCTCCTTTAATTACTGAGGATTAGAGAAGGGGCCAGGCTTCCCGGAGACGGTGAAGCCAGAGCAGAGCAAGGAGACCCGAGTCTGAGCGGGAATCCTGAGAGGAACAGGAAGGCTGACGTGGCAGGGGGCATGGCTGAGAACAGCAGCAAGGTTTAAAAGTGGCCATCTCAGCAGCTCCCTCAGAGCAGGCGGCAGCGCAGAGCGGAGAGCGGCAGCGGCCTTCACAGGAAGTGGCGTGAGGGCGGAGAGCACGAGGGCACGTGGTAGCTTTCTCAAGCATGATCACAACACGCCCTAAAACCGTATTGAAAAAGGATATGGGAACTCAGACGGAGGTTCTGAGCAGGCACGCAGCTGTGCAGGTCTCTGGCTGCAGCAAATGCCTGAGCCTGGCACTGGTACCGGCGGGAGCCAGTGGCACCGCGTGTGTGCGGTGTGAGTAAATAAATGATCTCCTCAGGCAGGTGGTTAGACTGACAGAGGAGGCTGAGAGGCTAAGAACTATCAGAGAATGTGAGAGGGAAATAGATTGGTGGAGCCAAACCCTGAGGCAAGGGCAGAAGGAAGAGGTTCTTGAACAAGTGATGGATCCCCTCCCCTCCTGTCATCAGACAGAAGGAGAGAACTTTAGAGACGTGGAGGAATGGAGGGAGGTCCGTCCTCGGAGAGGCAAGCAAAAACCCTCCCAACCCCCTCCGCCCTCTGAATTGCCCTTGAAGAATAGGTATGAAGCCTTGGTACTTCAAGGACAGGAAAATGAAGTTGGAGTGATAGATTTGCCTAGTGAACCACCTAGGACTTGTCGCTCAGCTCCACGCCTTAGCACTTCTTCAATTAAGAAGGAAAGGAGGGTAATTGTGGTGGGTGACTCCCTTCTGAGGGGAACAGAAGGGCCCATCTGTTGACCAGACCCATCCCACAGGGAGGTCTGCTGCCTCCCTGGGGCTCGCATTAGAGACGTTCAAAGGAAACTCTCTAGTATTGTAGATCCCTCTGATTACTACCCACTGCTGATTTTTCAGGTTGGCAGTGACGAAATTATTACAAGAAATGTAAGGGCAATGAAGAGAGACTTCAGGGCCCTGCGACGGCTAGTTAGGGGGTCTGGAGCCCAAGTCTTGTTTGCCTCCATACCTCCTGTAAGAATGGGTGGAGCGGTAAACAGGAAGAGTTTACTGATGAATGAATGGCTACAAGACTGGTGCCAAAGACAGGGCTTTGGTTTTTTTGATCATGGGCTGCTCTATGAGACACCTGGCCTGATGGTGGCAGGTGAGATGCACCTGTCACGGGGGGGGGAAAGGCTTTTGGGGCAGGACTTAGCAGGGCTCATTGAGAGAGCTTTAAACTAGATGTGAAGGGGGAAGAAGAGAAAACTGGGTCTGTTAGGGACAAGCCCAAGAAGAACATACCAGGGCCTGAAGGAAGGTGGTCTAAGGAGGATTTGGTCCCACCAGTGTGCTCTGCTTGCTTCCTGAAATGCCTGTACACCAATGCACGCAGCATGGGGAATAAACAGGAAGAGTTAGAGGTCTGTGTGCAGTCTAAGGGTTATGATCTGGTAGCAATAACAGAGACATGGTGGGACAGCTCACACGACTGGAATGTGGCCATGGATGGCTGTGTGCTTTTTAGGAGAGATCGGTCGGTGAAGCGAGGTGGTGGAGTTGCTCTTTATGTGAGAGAGCAACTAGAATATATCGAGTTTTGTGCAGGGGCTGATGAGGGGCAAGTTGAAAGTCTGTGGGTAAGAATTAAAGGGCAGGGTGGTATGGGTGACACAGTTGTGGGGGTCTACTACAGACCTCCTGATCAAGGTGAGGAAGTTGATGAGGCTTTCTACAGGCAGCTGAAAGCAGCCTCCCAATTACAGTCCTTGGTCCTCATGGGAGATTTTAACTACCCTGATATCTGCTGGAAGACTTATACAGCCAGCCTTTCACAGTCTAGGAGGTTCCGCCAGTGCATTGACAACAACTTCTTAATGGAAATGGTGGACAAGCCGACTAGAAGAGGAGCGCTGCTGGATCTTGTGCTCACCAACAAGGAGGGCATTGTTGAAGCAGTGGTGGTCAATGGCAGCCTTGGCTGCAGTGACCAGGAGATGGTGGAGTTCAGGATCCTGTGTGGGAGGAACAGAATACCCAGCAGGACCAGAACCCTGGACTTCCACAGAGCAAACTTCGGCCTCCTCAATCAATTGTCAAGGGAAGTCCCATGGGACAGGGTGCTAGAAGGTAAAGGGGCTCAAGATAGCTGGTCAACATTCAAGGACCACTTCTTGCAAGCACAGGATCAGTGTGTCCCAATGGGTAGAAAATCTAGTAAGGGAGCTAGGAGACCAGCGTGGTTAAAAAAGGAACTGCTGGGCAAACTCAAGTGGAAAAGGAAAATCTATAGATCATGGAAGGAGGGGCTGGTCACTTGGGAGGAATATAGGAATGTTGTCAGAGAATGTAGGGAGGCAACTAGGAAAGCTAAGGCCTCCTTGGAACTTAACCTTGCAAGTCGGGTTAAGGACAATAGAAAGGGCTTTTTCAAATACATAGCAAACAAAACTAATACCAGAGGCAACATAGGCCCACTGTTGAATGAGGCGGGTGCTCTGGTGACAGAGGATACAAAGAAGGCAGAGGTGCTGAATACCTTCTTTGCCTCTATCTTTACTCCTGCAGGCTTTCCCCATGAGCCCCAGTTTCATATAGCACCAGATGAAGTCAAGATAAAGGAGGAGTTTGCCAAGGTAGGTGAGGATTGGGTTAGGGATCAGTTGAGTAATCTGGACATCCATAAATCGATGGGTCCGGATGAAATGCATCCAAGGGTGCTGAGGGAGCTTGCGGAGGTCATTGCTAGTCCACTCTCCATCATCTTCAGTAAGTCATGGGTAACAGGAGAGGTGCCTGAGGACTGGAGGATAGCAAATGTCACTCCAGTCTACAAGAATGGCAAGAAGGAGGACCCGGGTAACTATAGACCGGTCAGCCTCACCTCCATCCCTGGAAAGGTGATGGAACAACTTGTCCTTGGCACTATCTCTAGGCATATCAAGGACTTGGGGGTCATCAAGAGCAGTCAACATGGTTTTACCAAGGGTAAGTAAGTTTGACTAACCTTATAGCCTTCTATGAGGAAATTACTAAGTGGATAGATGATGGTAGAGCGGTAGATGTGGTCTATCTTGATTTCAGTAAAGCATTTGACACCGTCTCCCACAGCACCCTTGTAGATAAGTTGATCAAGTATGGGTTTGATGATCAGGCAGTGAGGTGGATCAAGAACTGGTTGAAAGGAAGAAGTCAGAGAGTTGTAGTCAATGGGGCAGAATCTAGTTGGAGGCCTGTGACTAGTGGAGTCCCTCAGGGGTCGGTACTGGGACCGGTGTTGTTCAACATCTTCATCAACGACCTGGATGAGGGTACAGAATGTACCCTTAGCAGGTTTGCTGATGACACCAAGCTGGGAGGAGTGGCTGACACACCAGAAGGCTGTGCTGCCATTCAGAGAGACTTAGACAGGCTGGAGACTTGGGCGGGGAAAAACCTGATGAAGTTCAACAAGGGCAAGTGTAGAGTTTTGCATCTGGTTAAGAAAAACACCATGTATCAGTACAGGTTGGGGGCTGACCTGCTGGAGAGCAGTGTAGGTGAAAGGGACCTGGGGGTCCTGGTAGACAGGAGGATGACCATGAGCCAGCAGTGTGCCCTTGTGGCTAAGAAGGCCAGTGGCATCCTGGGGTCCATTAGAAAGGGTGTGGTTAGTAGGTCAAGAGAGGTTCTCCTCCCTCTCTATTCTGCATTGGTGAGGCCACATCTGGAGTATTGTGTCCAGTTCTGGGCCCCTCAGTTCAGGAAGGACAGGGAAGTGCTGGAAAGGGTCCAGGAACAGGCTGCCCAGAGAGGTTGTGGAGTCTTCTTCACTGGAGACATTCAAAACCCACCTGGACGCATTCCTGTGTGATGTACTCTAGGTGACCCTGCTCTGGCAGGGGGGTTGGACTAGATGATCTTTCGAGGTCCCTTCCAACCCCTAGGATTCTATGATTCTATGATTCTCCCAAATAAGAAGTGATAGGACAAGAGGCAATGGACTCAAGTTGGCCAAGGGAAGTTTAGATTGGATATTAGAAGAAACTTCTTCTCTTAAAGGCTTATCAAACACTGGAATAGGCTACCCAAGGACGTGGCTGAATCACCATCTCTGGAGGTGTTTGAAAGACATGTGGATGTGGTGCTTAGGAACATGGTTTAGCACTGGACTTGGCAGAGTTAGGTTGATTATTGGACTCAATGATCCTAAAGGTCTTATCCAACCAAACTGATTATATGGTTCTATGAAATAAGCATAAAATAACTGTTCTGTGCATGTCACAGTCATTTGAGAAGTATCCAAATTCCTCTTCTCATCTCCTTATATACCCAGAGAAATAATTGTTGAGAATGGGATCTGAAATCCACAGAAGTCAAAAGTCTTTCTCCCACCAATAAGTCTGACGTTAGTCTAGCTGTTACTAGATTAACTGAGGTGGCTTCTGAGCTCTTTGTGGTGGTGCATTTACAGCACAGGAAAGTGTGTATCCCAGAGTCCATTACCATGTGGAAATATGGCTTATAAGGAGCTTTATACTAGATGGGTCACTTGGAAAAATGGCTTTATTAGGTTTTTTTATCAATCAGGTTTTCTGTCTCTTGATATTTTATTTTATCTTGCTTTAACTGGTGTTTGCAGATCCTCTAAATTTGGTACAATTTGCAGCTTTCACAAACCTAATATTTATTCTCTCTAAAAAGTTATACAAGGGAGGCTTTAAATAAAAGTAAGGCTGACACTGTTCTTTTTCCCTGAGTATCTGTGGGCCTTTGAGGATTTACGCTTCTGACTTTTACTTTTAACTCTGCCATTCGGTCTCTGTAGAAGTTTGTCTTTTATCCAAAGTAGGTTGAGTGAGTTTTCAGGTAAGTTTTCACAAAAATTCTGAAAACTGTTCTAGCACCCAAATACAGTTTATCTAGTCCCCTGTTCCTTTTATCCCCTAATCTTAGAGGTCAAATGACAGAAAAAAACAGTTCTGTTTGATTGTATCTGATCTTTAAATATTTTGTCTGGTGACATGAGTCTGTACCAGTGCAACCAATTGCTTTCTGAAAGCAGAACATAATCAATGTTCCTTTTCTGAAGAACTGCTAATAAAAGGAAACAAGAACTTCCAGAAACCCCCTAGTTCAGCACAAGTGTTTTGCATATAGAAGTCTCTATACTGTGAACTGAGACCTTGTTTTTTAACCAGGAGCTCTTGAAGTTTTGGAACTTCTGGAAAAATTATTTTTTCTCAAATTTTTCCCATTGATTAGATTTGTAGGTGTGTGATGGTCATTAGCAAGACAGCTTTTTATCCTGGAAAAGCAATATGGTGCTTGTTATCTTTTCTGTCCTGAAGATTTGAAAAAGGCATGAAACTGAGCTCAAGCATGATGGATCAAGATTTCCAAAATCTTGGAAGTGACATTGTTTAAGATGTTTCAAAACGTGTTTTATAAGCATAATATTTGCTTTATTTGCTTTCTGCTCTTTTAACCTTAGGCTGACTAGTGTCTACAGTCTTTTCTCCACAGATAGGAAGAGAATAAGCTTACTTTTGAAGTATGAATATAAAACAAGAACTTGCCCTTGTCACATGACTTCAGGAGCAAAGGCTTTCAAATCACATGAATTCCAGTGAACTTGGCAGTTAATTTCCTTAGTACCAAGATTTGTGTATCAATGTCACTAGTCTATTACCCTGTGCTGAAAATCATCTGGGCAGATAAAAATCAGTGAGGTTTCAGGAGAGAGGTGTTCTAGGCAGTGGTTTATCCATCTGGCTCTTACCACTACTTTGAGGACTTTGTCTATCTTTTTTTCTTTCTTACAGTTTTCTTTGTTTCTGCATGCTGAAGATGCATTTTACCTTTGTAAAGACAAGAGCATTTTTGCTGCTTTTATGCCTGGATCAGTTGAACACTTGATCAGTGATCAGTGAACACTTGTGTGAAAGACACACTCGAGGGCCTGACACTGTATGCTGTGGTCCCAGGGCAGTAATGTACCCTTTCATCACTTCAGATTTCCAATGACCTTTGCTGTTAATTCTGTCACCTTAAGCTGATCCTTGCTTTTATTTGGTTGTCCTTAAACTTTACCCTGCAAGCATAAACTAACCTTCAATAGCTGTGGTTCCATCTCCCATGTTATTTCTTTTCTTTTTTTTTTCTTTTTTTCTTTTTATTTACTTCTCTTTCTTGAACTTCTGTGTCTCAGAGCAATTAATCCATGGCTCTTGTGTTGACTGCCCCTGCTCTCCTTTTTTTCCTTTTCTTTCTTCATCCTTCCTTTTCAGAGAAGTTGGTGCCTGCTCTGTTTTAATTATAGAGAATTTCCCTACCTGCCTGTCAACGTTTGACTCAGTTTGACAACAATGCTCTCAATCCCCTCCCCCTCCCACCCAGGTAGGGAAGGAGAGAGAGAAAAAAAAGAGAGAGACTTGGCTAGATTGAAAACTGAACCGTGCAACTTTATTTAGAATACTAATATGTGATATAAGAGTGTATATATATATATATATATATATATAGTGATTATACAAAGGTGTGGTAGAAGCTTCTCGCCTCCCCCCACCCCCAGCAACTCCCACAGCACTTCCCTCAGACAAGACAATTCCGAGGAGTCCCGAAGCTGCTCCTGGAGAAAGGCAGAGAGTTACGAGGGTCAGGAGGGCTTGAGGTCGATGGGTCGACGATGATGGGCAGATGGTGTTTTCCCAGACACCGGCCACGAACAAAAGAAAGAGAAAAACAGAGAAGAAGGAAGGGAGACAGAGAGATGAAGCAAAGCGGCGAGAGAGCGAAGCAGGAAGGAAGGAAGTTTTCTTCTGTCATGTCCGACCTTCCCCTGAGCCTATGTAGATATATGGGATGGAATATCTCTGGCCAGTTTTGCTGTTCATCTAACCCAGCCTCCCACGGGGGGGACACAAATCCCCCCACAGTGTCTGAGCCGGCAGAGCAAAGGCACGACCTTGAGGGCCCAGCAATTACAAAAACATTCCAGTGTCTTATCAACCTAGCAGAACATGCAGTTGCTAGTTGAAGAAAGCTCACTGAAATGAAAAAAGGAATTAGCAAAAGAAAAACTGGCTTCATCCTGGCTCAAACCAGGACACTGCCTTGTGCACATCCTGCTGTCCTCCACCTTCTACCCATGTCTCCATAAGGTTATATAGCTTTACGTAGAGTTATTGTCCATTTGATCAACACCATCTCCCTCTGGACTCACAGCCATGCTCTCTGAAATCATTCCTGTAAACAGGGCTTTGGAGTGGTTGGTTTGTGCCATAGCCTGTTTGGGGGACATTGACATCCCTGGTGTCATTCTGACTGTTGCAAGCACAAATGGTGGAGCAGGAATGGGGAACCATTAGCTGTTTTATGCTTTTACTTGTTTGTTGAGCATTTATCTGCACCTGCCAGGTCACGGCTGTTGGAGGTTGAGCCATTAAAAACATTAAAACAGCCAAAGGAGAGAATAACAGTTAGATGGGCCCAAGGTAATCTGTAGTAAAAGAGAAGCATAGACATTCTGTAGCATGTCCAGAGCAGAGCAACAAAGATGATGGAAGGACTGGAGCATCTCTCTTATGAGGACAGAAAGATGCTGACAGAGCTGGGAGTGTTCAGATTGGAGATTAGGAGTGACCTTATCAATGTGTTTAAATACCTCATGGGGGAAGTAAAGAAGATGGAGCCAGCCTCTCCGCAGAGGTGCCCAATGAAAGACAGCAAAATCCAAATAAACATAAGAAAACACTTTTTTAATGTGTGAATTTTTTAGCACAGGAACAGGTTTCCTAGACAGGCTGTGGAGTCTTTGTAACTAGATATACCCAAAATGCAGGTGCATATTGTCCTGAGTAGCCTACTGTAGCTCAGCAGGGGAGTTGGGGTAGGTGATCTCAAGAGGTGCCTCCCGTTTCAGTCTTTCTGTGATTTAATAACATTTCTAAGCATCCTTGTGATGAGATTTATCATCCTCTCAGTTTATCATGGTGAAATAATCAAAGAATTTCACTTGCAAGTAAAAGGGTGATCCCAGATTAACTTTATTATATATGCTTACTGATCTCAGATGAAGTCCTTTTGCTCTGCTACTCTAATCAGCTGTTCAGATAAGCTATAAGTGATTCCTGCACATTTCTCCAGGGAATCCAGAAACCCTGTACCCACAGTAAGTCTTGTAGTAAGAAAAGGAAGGGTCCACAGATCTTTTTGCAGAAATGTGTGCATCCTTTTGAAAGCAGCTAAAATGTTTGGTTGGTTCCCGTTATTGATAACGTTCCATGTGGCAATAACTTCACCAAGACATAGTTAATGAACTTAAAAAGGTTTTGAATATAAAGGTTATATTATCAAGAAACGGTGGTTTGAAAGACCTAAATAGGATTATGAGGATTATCCTTCTTTAACAATGCCTTAAATTATATCTCCTTATCCCTTCCTCATTACTTTCTCTCTCAAGACATTATGGTTTATTGTGTCTCCACTAGGTACCCTGCATATGATTTACACACTCAATGACTCTGCTTTCAGAACAAGGTAATGATATAATATCCTCATTGATATTCAGAGCAGTCAACACTTGCTGGCTCCCTGAATAATAAAATCACCTGCATTTAATATACATGGAAAAATGGGAAGGCAAATAGCAGATATGGCACAATCAGATAAGTGTAATCAGATAAAATATCACAATATTATAGCAGATCAGCATCTGGTAATGACTTGAATTTAAAAGACTGACAACCAGCATGGCCTAAAGCAATCAGACATACCTCATTTGGAGCTACTTATCCCAGATTTGATTGCTCTTCTTGTATGTTTCTGGCAGATTAAACATTCAGGCTTTCTTATTTTAACTGTTCCTGTGCTGTGTCTTTTTAAGTGGAAAAACACTAGCTTCTCCTCAGGCAGAGGAGGAAGAAGCCCAGCTCCCCTCAGTGGCTGCAGCAAATAGAGCAAAGCAGCCCTTCTGCAGCGTGTGTGCACAGAGGCACATCAGCCTGTGTCCTCTGCCTCCACAGCTGCTGCCAGCAGCACTTTGAGATCTGTCTTGGCTACTGGGAAATTAGTGGAAGCAGAAAGTGTTTTGCCTTTTTTTTTTTTTTTTTTTTTCTCATCTGGCAACCCATGGATAAGTGGCCTGTGGAAGACTTCATTTGTGCATCTCACACTGCCCTTTGGGGCGTCCTACAGTTACCATAACACAAACAATATGAATCAAGGAACATCAGGTAGAGCTGGTTGTCTATGGAGGTGGGACATCACCTGTTCTCTAGTTATTTATATGTCTCTGTCAATTGCAAGTCTTAGTTGTTACTGCAGGTGCTGCAGTAGCACCCAGAAATTATACTAGGAGCATGTTCTCCTCCTTTCTCTTACCTCCTCCTTGAACTTTTTATGGTATATTCTTCTCTTATTTGGATAAACATTTCTGGTTCTGTCAAGACTGCTAATTATGTGCAATAAAATATAGCTGCAACCTCTCTCCTGTACAGCTTAGTTTAAGGCAAACGCTGACGGTGAGGAGCCACTCTTAATTTCTTCTAATTTGTTGTTCCAGGTGATGCTACTCCTGGAAAACGTATCACTTGCCTGACATCTTGGGTATGAGGAGTTCATTCTCTTTTGATTACTGAGCTTGTGATTTGACTTTGCATGATGCAAGTCAAAACACTGCCTCTCCAGGGTATATTGGGAGATACATGTTTGCACTTGAACTAAATGTTAGGCAAGTTTGGGGGTTCTTTGTGTGTGTTGTTTTTTTTTAGTTTGTTTGGGTTTGTTTTTTTTATTTGTGTGGGTTTTTTGTGGTTTGTTTTTTTTTTTTACTTTTTACTAAGGTTAAAAGCATACAACAGTACAGCATCTGAGGAAGAAAGGGAACATCTTGCAGCCATGTTTATTCCCCATTTCATCACACCTCAGACTGAAAATATCTCAGATATTTTGCAGGTAACTATGAGAGAGATTCTATGGCCAGAGGATATCAGCATGCTTTATAAATAAAAAATCTGAAAGCCAAATGGTGTGATTGGGCACCACATATACAGTTACTAGTAAGCTGTACCAACCCTGGAAGAAATAATGTCCAAAGAGTGTTGTGCATCTTGGAGACAGACCTATGTAAGATACTACCCTGGTAAAGACAAGGCACTTTTAATAATAGTGCAGGTTAAGTGCTCCTTATAACTCAGTCCTCAATAAATAGTAACAAGTGTTAGTATTTGGCCTTCTTTTAATGAGGAACTATCTGGCCACTGTTTTGGCTCCCATGAACTGGATCATGTGAAGTAAGAGCACATGATTCTCACCAGTAACTGCGAAAACAGAAAATTGTGCTTTCCTGCATTTGCTTTCTCTCCTGCTTTCTGGGTGTTAAAGGTGAAAAAAAGGAGGCTTTAAGATGACACACGCAGCTTAAACCCATTGTGGCTCTTCCTGTAAAACCCTGCCCAGTGCTCCCCTCATCTCTTTGAGAGGCTGTTCTTTGCTGCCTCCTGGAGAGTGAACAAATAGTGAGTGTGGAAGAGGCACTGTCCTCTCCTTTGATTGCTGCTGTACACATATTGTATCAACTACAGAGCAAGGAATAACAGAACTAAAGACAAGATCCAGACAGTTCAAGACAGTACTCACAAAGCTTGGTGTATCCTATGCAAACTCACTCCATCTATGAATAAAAAAAATGTATGGAAGGCAAGACCAAAATGTCACAGCAAATCAGGAGCAGAGCAAAGAAAAAATGTTAAAATATAAGTGTTGCTTCCTGACATATGTTTAAACTTTGCGAAACACAAATACATACATTTTTGTTTATATTTTATTTATATTTTAAATAACAGATTTCTTCAATTTGGAGGACACTCAAAGTGTTCCTGCCATTATATTCACTGCTATGAGTGTATATTCTTGTACTGCTTCATTACTTCAGGGGATCAGTGAAAAATACATTCGACATCCATTGTATAAAAGGAAAATAAATGAGGAATAATTTGTCATGAGTTCTTTCTTTGTGTTAATAAGATGCGTGGTACAAAGATGAGATATGATCTGTGTTTTCTTTTGTCTTCCATTCCTTAATGCTTCTTATTCCTATTTCATTGTCTTCACATCTTTATTATGCTCCTTTGGTTTGCAGTCTTCTTTTGTAATGACTTTGTTTGTCACATGTCAGTGTTGATTGCATTACAGATGGTCTGGATTGCAGATGAATCAGTTTGAGGGGATCCAAAATAAAGTTACTGCTTGTTCTTTGGCACAAGCATATGTTATTGCTGCTTAAAATTGACCAAAGCACATAGCAATGGAAACATTAAATGTGTTTGCCAGAGGCTACTGAAATTAAGAATTTGAAGCCCTGGCTGCAGCAAAAAAGAAATTAATCACATTTTCACTGGAAGTGAGAATCTATGCAAAATGTGTGTGTCAGTGCAACGTGGATTTAGAAGGGTGGTCCAGAGACTATCCCAGGGACCTTGGCTCTAGACATATTTCCTTCCTGCATTGTGGGAGGATAGGAGAGACATTTTGATCTCTAACAAGTGAGAAGTTCTGATTTTTTTTTTACTTATTTATTTTTTTTTCATATAAAGGATGGAAAGGGAGTCAAACTCTATCAAATTCCATCAACATATTTTTCTGTTTCTAAGGCATACATGAGGAATTCCTCCCCTTTCACAGGAGTTTGTCTTTTGCATCTCTTTTATAGATTGAAAAAATGAAGTATATGTTTAGTGTTACACACAGCTTGGGGCTAACTTTAGTGTTAGGGTTAATGCAGAAGTCCACCAGGAAAGTCCCCAAGTAGGGCCAGAATATGGGCATAGACTTTCCAAAGGCATGGGACATGAGAAACCTTCTTGCAGCATCTAATACAAGCCTAAACCTTCACCCAGGATTGGCTGCCTGCTGTAAGTGCACAGTCAGGCAGAAATCCTGCTTGAACTCCACATGGAGTATGAATGGTTCAGCCCATTTCAGCAGGAGCTAGCAAGCAATTTAAACTCCATTTCAGATCACCTTTATAGGAACTTCTAACACATTTTCTTTCCCAGTTGTCATGAGGCTAAGGCATAACAACTAATTATCAATAGAAAAATGCTACAGCTTTTCAGATACAAGTCACTAGCAATGTCTGGTTGAGCTTGGGAGTGCCCCTAGATGCACTGTAGACCAGTAACTGTAAATCCATTAGCTTTGATTGTCATGGCCTCAGATTGAACTGACTCATCTGCTGGAACTGCTGCTAGTATAAGACCACAGGTAAAACTACCAGTTCCTGCTTTTTCTCCTGCTTTTTAGGAATGTCTTCTTCCTTCAGGACAGCACCATATAATGCTATGAACATGTGGAGCTCTAGAAGGACTGTAGATGTGGATTTTTGGCCTCTTTTTTTCCTCTAAATGTAAAGTTGAACTCCAGGCTTATTTTCAGACATGCAGAGTATCCCATGTCTTTCATAGCACGGAGAGCTGTTGAGATCTTATGGAATATCTTACATTCAACTTCATAGTGCCAGATCACCCAATCATTTCTTTGAAGTTCTAAGCCTACATGCTGAAGTCACAGAGAATTTCTGGGTTACAGATGCTGGTTTCATTTGAGAACAACTTTCAGGATCAAAATTCCTCCCTGTGGAAGTTCTAAACCCATATCCTCCTCTTCCATGTCTTCCAAGGATGATGGCTTTTTTTTCTTCTTTGTCTTTGACTTGTGATCTGGAGTATTACGTACATGAATAAGTGCAAAATGAGTGCTAAGAAATGAGATTTACCTGCATCTGCTGGATAAATAATAAATAATTTCCTCCTGTGTTGGAGAAGGGTGAGGTATAGAAACTTGGTGAGGATAAAAGACAAAGGAGTTACAGTCCATAGGATGATGGTCACTCACTTTAAAGAGAGTACAAGTGGTGAAAATTATCAGCTTTTGCACATGCATACAAACACACACCTTTGTCCCTTTCCTGCTTGATTTTCCTATCAGGGAGACAGTTCCTGATTCATTGCTTGAAAGGCTGCCATCTCTCTTCATTGCTCGAAAGGGAACTTTTTTCTTCTTCTTTTTTTTTTTTTTTATGATATAGATAAGATCTCAGGCAATCCAAAAGATATTGCAGCTCACAAATTAAATATCAGAGTGGGGAACTTGAAGTCTAAGTGTCAAAAGAGCTGTTACTCAATACGCAGCCAAAAAACCAAGTGTCCTTACTCAGTGTCCTCACTCCGTGTCCTCCTAAAAGCTAAAATGGACTAGGACCCTTCAGTACTCCAGGTTTTCATAGATAAACTGGAAAATTAAGCATTAAATCACACTTAACATTAATTATGCTTCCTTATGCACACTGGCATGCTGTAAGACTTGACAATTTGCAGTCTGAGAGGAATATAGAGTCATCATTGCACAAGCATGCCTATATTAGCATTAGTAGAAATCATTCAGGCTTGCTCGGGAGAAAAACTTACTCCCTTGTTTACTTCCCATTTTACAACTACTACTGACACTTTGCAAAAGAGCTGTGACTCAGCTGCAGCAGTTCTGAACCCAGGCTGAGAACTGCTGGTACTGAAAGTTAGTTAGCACTTCTGCTGAGTTCAGATATCCAATTTTCTTTAGTAATTGAGGTTGAAAAGCAGTCAATAGTGTGTACAAATTGTACATTAACTTCTATCACTGATTGGTGACTTCTCAAAAAAAAATCCTTGTGAAACACGTTATTCAGTTAGTAGGAAAGCTCTGACATTTCAAAAGAGCTGTGACAGTTTTTAAGATGTTAAAATATCTCTCATGACTTTTATTTAGGAAAGTAGTATTGGAAAGTAACTAAGTAGGCAGAGAAAGACAACATATTTTCAAATGCATCAATATTATGGCTTGGCATGTCCTTGTTCCTGTTTAAAATTAGCAATGAAAGATATTGAGACACTATTAATCTCTTAATAGGCTGATAGGCACAGTCAAACATGCAGCAAAAAATAATATAAATCACTACTTGGATTTTTATACCTGCAAACCCTATTGAAGATGATGTAGCAAAGAGTAAGATTCAGAAAAGGAGAAGACAAAGGACAAAGTCAAAACTCTTAGTTCTCTTTCTTCCAAACCCTGGGAACACTGGAATCAAATTCCAAATTAATTCACTAGTTTTTCTTTAAAAAAGAATAATGAGCCAAAACCAAAAATCCATATTCAGGTCTACAAACCTGTTTCTTTAATTTCCTGTTGTGAGATGTTAAAAATTCAGAAGTTTCTGAATATTTTTGTACCCCCAATTCAACACATGTATTGTGATGTCACAATAGAAAAGTATATGATTATGGGAAATAAATATTCACATACTTTATGGAAATTGTGAACATGTTTATTTTGACTTTGGTTCTGCCTGTGTGTGTCTACGTTCTCCAAGCTGTTCCACTCAACTTTTAGCAAGAATGTTTAGAGAGGTGAATGTATTTTAGTTAATCTCAGAGACCTGCAGTAGCAGGTGAGGAAAACAAAATCTTAAGTCTTGTCAGACAGAGTGAAGGGGCTAATTTGATCAGCCTACATTTATTTTAAAAGGCTTTATTTCGTTACAGATTTTCCTTGGATAAATCCTAACTTTTTTTGCTCTCATATTTTCAAAGTACATCGGGGAGGGAAGAAACGGTTTTAACAGAGAAGAGAAAAGGAATAAAATTAAGAACAAAGTAACAAATATTCCGGGGTCCTATCGGGGTCATGATAGTCACCAAGTTAACCATGAGCCAGCAATGTAGACATGAGACAGCAATGAGACAGAGATGGCCAACAACATCCAGGGCTGCAGGAGGAGAACTGATGTCAGCAGGTCAAGGAAGATAATTCTTCCCGTCTGCTCTGGAGTGCTGGGTCCAGTTCTGGGGTCTTCAGTGCAAGAGAGACGAGGCACACTGGAGTGACTCTAGAGGAGTGCCACAAAGATGATGAAGGGACAGAATCACAGAATAATGGAACCACAGAATTGCCAGAGTTGAAAGGAACCTCTAGACATCATCTAGTCCAACTCCCCTGCTAAATCAGGATTCCCTAGAGGACATTACTCAGGACTGTATCCAGACAGGTTTTTAATATCTCCAGAGAAGGAGACTCCACAACCTCCCTAGGCAGCTTGTTCCAATGCTCTGTCACCATCACAGCAAAGAACTTTTTCCTCATATTTAAATGGAACTTCCTGTGTTCCAGCTTGTGCCCATTGCCTCTCATTCTGTCATTGGGAACTACTGAAAAGAGTCTGGCTTCACCCTCTTTGCACCCACCCTTTAGATACTTATAGGCATTAATAAGGTCTCCCCTCAACCTTCTCTTCTCCAGGCTAAAGGGTTCCAGCTCTCTCAGCCTTTCCTCATAAGAGAGATACTCTAATAACTCAATCAGAAGCATCACTAAAATGAGGAGAGACTTAAAGAACATCAAGCTCCAACTTCCCTGCATGGGAAGGGACACCTCTTACTATACTACATGGCTCAAGTTGCCATCCAACCTGCTCTTGAACACTTCCAGGGATGGGGCAGCCACTACTTCCCTGGATAACCTTTTCCTGTGTCTCACCACCCACACAGTGAAGAATTTCCTTCTAATGTCTAACTTAAATCTGCCCTTTTCCAGTTTAAAGCCATTCTCCCTCATCCTATCACCACAAGCCCTTGCAAAAGGTCCTTCCCCAGCTTTTCTGTAGCCTCTTCAGGTACTGGAAAGCTGCTATAATATCTCCCTGGAGCTTTCTCTTCTCCAGGCTGAACAATCCCAAGTTTCAGCCTATCTTCATAGCAGAGGTGTTCCAGCCCTTTGATCATCTTCATGGCCTTCCTCTGGACTTGCTCAAACAGTTTATGGTTTGTAGCATTCCTGGTGCCCAGAATTTTTTACTAGGCAGAGGATGGAGCTTCTCTATGACTTCAGCATCAGCTGGATGGAGCCCAGCTGGGGCTGGAGCAGCCAAAGAAGCCAGCTGGATCTGCAATATCTCCATGCAGAATTACGAATGAAATTGATTGAATTAAATATCTGATGAAGAAGCACAGAGGATGGAGCCAGATTTCTCAGTGGTGCTCAGCAAGAGGACAACAGGCAATGGGGCAGAGACTGAAATACTGAAATGCAAGACTAAACTGAAAATTTTACTATGAGGGTGGCAAAAGACTAGAGCAGGTTTCCCAGAGAGGATATGGTCTCTGTCCCTGGGGATATTCAAAACCTGACTACACACAATTCTGGATGACCTTCACGAAGATGATCATGCTCTGAGCTAAGAGAGTCAGACTAGATGATCTCTAGAGTTGTCTCTAAGCTCAGTCATTCTATGATTTGTGATATTATCATCCATTACTTGCCTATAAAAAGAAGTACAGGGTTCAATCTTTATATTGATTTATTTTTAATTAAAAGAAATAAATTACAGCAAAACCCCCCAAATCCTAATAGTCTAAAAAACTAAAAAAATTCTAATAGTAAAATTTATTTTGAAACTGGGGTTTATTTCTTAACAGAAAAGAAGTTATAAAGAGGGGTATATATATTTATTCTAGAAATTTCCATAGTAAATAGAGATCAAGCACAAATGCAAGTAAATAGGTTTAATGAACAGTTTCAAAACAGCATCTATTTTTAAGTAGATGCAAGAAACCTGTGTTTATTTCAACTGGAGATTTCAGGCAGTGTCTGAAGTTAAAGCTGGTTTTACCTTTCACTCTGAGTAGAGTAAGCAAACATGAAAGACATGACGTAGCTGTCATTTCATTCAGTTATTTAAGAAGAAAATGTTCACTATTTAGCACTTATGTTTTGTTTTGTTTTGTTTTGTTTTTTAGAACTGGTGGGCCTATTTCAATCTTCTGAAAGCAAATTCAAGTCAATTCAGTCCAGAGGTCTGTTTTCAACACATTTCAGTTGCAGAGACACAATGAGCACCTCTGTAATTTTATTATATTTGTTTTAATTTATTCTCATTTTCTATAATTTGAGTTAGATCAGCTAAACAGAAGTTGCATTGGAATAGTGATTTTGAGTTTTACATTCTTACTCCTGGATCTGTCAGAATATGCTTGTAGAAAGCACAGCACCCAGCCCACCATGATTCATCCACAGGAGTATTGATTGTCCTTTTTCAAACAACCAGTGTAATACCTTTTTCTCTGCAGTAAGATCTTCCTTGTGTTTTTTTGTTTTTATGGCATGCAATACAAAGGCAGCCAGATTAATTATGCCTAATGTGAAACACAACCACTGAACAATCAATAAATGAACCATACCATCACTGTGAATTAAACGGACTAAAGATAATTCTGCTAATTTCTGACTTGGGTACCTCCATCTCCGAAAGCCTTCTCCTTTCCCTCAGTGCTTAATTTTGTGCCTTTAATGCTATTGCAGTATTTTACTACATATTAACTTTTCATTTACTGCATACTGACTTTTCCGCCCCCCCCAGTCTAAGAACCAAATAAACTGGGAACCAAATTCCACATTCCTACTCCTCATATTGACAAGTGACTTATCCCAAAGAGAAGATCACTGCTGGTCCAAAGTCCCACACAAGGTGTGGCCCAATCTCTATAATAGATCTGTGATACAGCCTTAGGCAGTAACATGATGTTTGTGCTCCTACTCCTTTTCTGACCCCTGTAAGAGATTTGGGTTCATAGTGATTTATAGATTTGTTCCAAGAGCTATGCCCTGTAATTCAGCAAGGTGCAGACCCCTTGTTTCATGAAGCTTTTCTAAAGTTGCTGCTAATTAGGACGAAGATCAGTAATCGCATGTGAGTCAGCACTTTATTTCAGCTGTGGTGAAATGTGAGGGTATTTGCAATACTTGCCATAAAGCTTCTTGAGAGTTAAGTCATTGAACACAGACACTCTGATCCTTTTTTGTCCGTTATTTATATCCTCTCATTTCAGGTGACAGAATCATTTATAAAAGTAAATATCATGTGAGCTGTTTGAATGGAGGACTGTGAAAGACTTTAATAAATTATAGGTAGATTTATGAATTCTGCTCAGGGCCACGCTAACAGGGCTGAATTGAAGGAAAATTGAACTTGTCCTTTTAGATGGGAGTGCACCACTGGTTTATGAAAAAAATAGAGAACGTAAAAGTCAGGTCCATTTCAGCTGCATCCCAATTTCAAGGTTAGAAAACTTCATTTTCTCATCTAGTGAACAAGTATAGTTATCTTCCCACTCAGCAGTGGCAGCCTTTCAGCAAACTAAAACAGCAGAGAAAGGAGAGTTGTGATGGGCTTGACAGAAAGCTAACAGAAAATTATGTATTTAATATTGCAAAGTAGCATGCAGTTTCTTAAAACACTCTCTTCTGAAACCCTCTAAGGTAATGATGTCCTTCTTAAAAAATAATCAGTTCTTTGTAGCATTCCTGGACAATGGTTGTGAGGGACTAAAGTAAAAAGCTGATATACCCTCACCAAAGTGTCTGTCACATTTGAATACTAAAGTTGCACTTTGCTTGGAGTAGTGAATTACATGAGATACATAATCTGAGGTCCTTTTTCTACTGGTTGTAATAAGCAATTTAATTGCATGTACATTTATTTCTCTACATGAGTAACTAGCTGCAAGATGCATTAAACTGTTACAGGCAGACAATTCCTAGCTGATTTGTTGCAGGGTAGAAATGCTGAATGAACATATATATGTATATATTTATCTACCTATCTATCAATCTGTCTATATACCTATCTACCTACCTGCCTTCCTACCTGTGTATATATATATATAAAATAATCCACTTAATGTAGATGATATTGGTATGCCAATTTTTTTTGTTATTGGGTTTTTTGCAGTGGTCTGCAAAGGTTTGAAGTTTTGTTTTTCAACTGATGATGAATGACACAGTGACTGAAATATTAGGAAACAAAAACCTATACCAAGGTAATCCCACCAAAGGACTGGGAAGGCAATCATAAAAGTCCCTTTCACTTGGTTCTGAAACCTATTTTACTAAAGCCAGCAAAAGGTAATTCTCCATTTAATTTATGCATCTCATTGCAATGTCAATTATATCTGTCTGAACTTAAGCTGAATATTACTGGAGGAGGCAGCAATGAAGCAGTCTGCTGTTGTAAAATAAACTAAGTAGGTAGTGAGTAGATTTAGTAATGAACCCATTGTCCATGGAAAAATGAGACTGTTACAACATCTGTGTTTAAAGTGACAGATAAGGTTAAACCACAGAGATCAAACCAAAATTACAAGACTTCTCTAGGATTCCAGGTACAGAATTTGTATGGTGTAGGTGGGCTTTCCTCTATCAAGACATACAGCTTATTTAATTGTGTTAGAAGATACAGTTAATGAGATTTTTTATCTGGTTTTATATTTTTACTTAGTCTTGCTTAAAGAGCAGAAGTAAGTACCTTTGAGCTACATGGATGCTACTCTAAATTTTTAAAATGCCACCATTTTCACTTTATCACTCTGAATTTACATCAGCAAGAGTGGAATCTCACTTGCTAACTCTACCAGATGCACTTCTTTCCTTCAAAGAAACTTAACAAAACATGAAATTGGCTTTGAACTTATCTAAGAGTATCATTCATCTATAGAATCAATAGATTTTAAGTTTTTAAGTCGGGATCTGTGTGGGGCAAAATATATGCTGATACAGTTTAAAATAAGTCTGAAAACATATTTAACTTCTGTTGAAGGATACTAGAGGCCTGATTTTAAAACACTATCTCTCATAGAACTTAAAGTCTAAATTCTTGTGCAAATCTGAAAATTAGTCCCTGCCTTTAAATATACAGTCTAGAGAAAGTCTTTTCCAACATCACAAGTTGAAAATTCAGTATGTTTTACGCAGAAAAAAACACTTCTTGATTTTTTTATGTAGCAAGCAGAAATTCTGTGATCATTCAAAGCTATTCTATGTTTTGGTGTGTGTTGTTCTTAGGCAATAGTTATACTCTGTTGGAGACTGGTGGAGCTATTTTGATTTATGCTCATATAAGAATATAGCATGTACAATTTTTTTTCTTTTACTAGATGAAGCAAGAAATGCCTTTTTCTTGTTAAAGAAATGCCACAGGTTATTCAACTAACACCAGAAGTGAATAAAACGAAACCTCATCATTAATTAATGCGTTCTGCCTTAATGTGATTATTATAGGTGGATGACATTCACCTAGAAGCTATCTCCTATCCTAATAACAACAAGAAGAATCAGGTGGAATAACATTCTTCTTTAGGGAGTAAGGTACACCTATAGGGTAATTTTTTAATATATATTTTTTTAAGGTAATAGAATGTAACATTTGGAAAAAGAAAAGTACACACAAAATTATTACCCTCAACTGAGTAGAAAGTATTAGTTTCTGAAGCAGCGTGTAATGATTTAAAAGTGATGTTCATACTTTTTGTCACATCCACTCAAACACTAACAACTGAGTATCTCCAAGAGGCAAACCTTTTGTTGAAATCCTCTGAATAGTGTGGAAAGAAGCTGTGTTATTTAAATTATGTTTTGACCCACTTTAACCCCATATATTTAAGTTGCTGCAGTTCTTTGATTTAAATTCACTTATGTAGGGTTCTTTTCACTGGATTACAAACTTGTTTTTTTGAAGCTGGTTACAGTTTGAGGTGGAAATTTGAAGGAAGTTATTTCCAGTTCTAGATGACCTCAGAGGGGTTGTTTGGATTTTGGTTTAGGTGTCCCAGTGTATTTAATGACATAAACTCTTTGACTCCTGCAGTAGGATGAAGCCTGTGGGGTCCGGTCCTCTCGCTTACTGAGCATGTTAATTTAGTGCTAAGTGGCCTTATCCTCAATTACAGTCAATCAGAGTTAAAGCTTAGTATGTGTTCAATGTAATAGTGACCTGATTAAGACCTATTGTGGTGATTTAAAAGATTCCCACTTTTTCCTCCTCCCCTGCATTGTAGTGAATATACTGTCAGCTGCATTTTAGCATGAGAGGTAGAGCTGTCAGACACGTATAGCAGAGGATCTGTTTCAGATGTAACCACAAGAGAGATATAGGAATTAAAATCTTACAGAACGTGCTGAACTGAGAAGCCAGGAGGGGTACCAACCACTGGAGAGATATGATGCATTGCTTTATACCCCATTTCCTGAGATGAGACAAATGGGTTTGGTGTTTTCAAGCTGACTCAAGGTTTATGCTATTTTAAGTCATCAGACAACTAAAGTAATACATAGGACATGCACTTTGTTTTAAGGCTCAGCATGTATTGGACCTAACAACAAATTTTCACCTAATACTACAAGAAACAGATAAACAGTGTCTTGCCAGCTTAGTTACCATCTGTATCTATTTTGTTAGGTGTTAAGATGATTCAGAACAAAAAGGAAAAAATTCTGTAATGAAGGTTTGCAAGCCAAGCATAAAAGCAGACAGCAGCAGAAAGGCTGTAGTACAGAAATGTTCATTGGATTATAAAATTGTGGTTGGCAGAATTTGAAGGTTTTATACTATGGGCTTCCTCAAGCAGTTATTCCCACAAATAGTTCTGCCAGAAACTCCCTTTTCCTGTTGTGCCAGATTTTGTATAATACTTTGGTAGATTTTGTCATTTTAGATTTTGAATGCATTGCAGTTTTGTACATAAAAGTGTGAAGACCAGTCCCAGCTCCCTGTTTTGTAAGCAGTAGGCTCCATATATTCCCATTGCTGGACCTAATTGAATGTTCACAAATATGACTAATCAATCAGTATCATTGCATATATGTGAACCCCTCAAGAGTCCAGTTTGGTCTGATGAACAGAACATCTTGGACCTTTTGGGGGTGTATCATAATGCATAAGGAGCAGCAGCAAGCTAGGACAGAATATTGCATATGCAGAAGAGCTCTTTCCTGTACAGTAACCACTTCTGGGCACCGTGCCTGACATACCAAAGCCTAGTATAGTCCATCCCCCATCCTGAAGTGGCAACATAAGAATGAACCAGCAGTCAAAAATTATATTCTGCTGCCAGTGATGTTGGGGTTGCTGTATCTGGAGAATCACCCCTTCAGGCAAAATTGATAAACCCGAACTTGACAGAGAGGTGAGCAAAGGACAAACCCCTCCTTCCTTCATCTTTGAAAGGAGCATATTTAGAGCCAACTCTACTGTTCTACATGGATGTGATAACAGTGGAATGACTGAAAGTTGTATTTACACTGGAAGATTAGAATAAAGGATCTGATGAGATAGGAAGAAAGCTGTACTGGTGGAGGAATCACATTCCCCTCTTGAATGACTGGGATATGTGAGCACACAGACATGTATTTCTCAGCTTGAGTGTATGTGAATTTTCAGTCCTTAAGCCCTTTCTGAAAACGTTGTGAGTCTGTGAAGTACTTTTCAAACATTCAGCAAAATTGACTCAGATGTAAATAGGATAAAGGGAACTGCAATGAAAAGGGTTCCAGTAGCAGGGCCAAAAATTTTAACTTCCCTCATCTTTAATCTACTGCCTGAGCCACACCTACAGAAAAAAGCTACACTGAAAACACACAAGAAAAATAGGCCAAGCAGCATAATATAGCACAGAGTGTAGGTAGTACGCTACCTACCATTAATCTTCTGAATCCTCTTTCCTAAGATTAATTAATTTAATTTGTCCTTTCCTGACATTATAATTGCCTTAAGAGAAGCCTGTGGGGTATATATTGTGCTTGTCACTATGTGCTGGCTTCACTTTGATTTAGGGGTAGAGGAACCTGAGGCTGTTCAGAGAAGAGGATGTTTAGCCAAATTTTCAGGTTGTCTCCTTTAGTGTTCTGGAAGCTCAAAAGCTTTTAGTTGTGAAAGGAGGTTCTAAACGCAATGAAGACACTCACTAGTAATCACAGGAGAGCACATGGTGTGGAAGGGCAGTGGCTTCCCTGTTAGCTTATTCAACGTCTGTTTCAAAAACAAAGGTGTGCCTGTTAGTCCTGCTTGCTGTGAGCTGCTGGCAATCTTCCTCCCTGGAACCAGCAGTCTCTCTTCCTCTCTCTGTGATTACATTCAAAACCAACTAAGAGGAACAAACACCGGTTTGAAAGCCATGCTACTTCATTAGCCTGACATGGTGTTCTTGCCAGGGTTTTCTGCTTTACCTTAAACATGGTGTTTTCAGGGCATAATAATAACAGAGCTTAATGAGTGCATCTTCTGAAGAAAAGTGTGAGTGCAGGTTTGTCTGCAAAGGCTGTGTAAATATATCAGGTGTAGAACACCAATGTGGAATCCTGCCTACCCACTATGCACTGATGTTTTCAATATTTCTACTGGAAATGGAAGGCAAAATCAGGGTTGTAACCCTCATGTGGAGGCAGCTGCAGTTGGATCAAATGCAATATTTGCAGCTTTTTCTGTTATTACTTGTTTCACAGGACCAGTTGTCAACCTGATCAGTATGACCTTCTGTGTAAGGCTCTTCATGGTCACACTGCCACTGAACATCACTGCTTCATTAACAAGGGAGGAAAGGTCTCTCCGAAAAGTGATCTCTACTCTGCTCAGCTTCACCTGAATGACTGTGAATATGGGAATTTCCAGATTCAAACATAATCTTAAAATGCCTGAACTCAGCTGAAATGTTCAGTGCTCACTGAAATGGTCACAGTCATATTGTTTTAATAGTACCAGGATTCAGTGTGTCTGGCTGTGGTGTATTTTCTCTGTTGCAGCTGGCTAGTTTGGGTTCAAGCCTCTTGGCTAGCAGGATTGGAAATGTTTTCTGTCATATCTTAATGAATGCTGACACTATGCTTAATTTTAATGTCAACCATCAGCCAAGATTCCTCTCTCAGCAAACCTTGCCCACTGTGTTTTCCATATTCCAAGACACAAAACATAGGTGTTCTGGAGCCTGCTGAGCTAAACTGAAAGGAACATACATTGGTTTAATTTGGTTAGAACACACAAAAATACTGCAATACAAGCCTGTGTTCAGCTTGCTCTTCCTAACTGAAGTTGAATAAACTTTTCCTCAAATGAGCATGGGAAAGGTTTCTTGTTTTCTAAGAGTATTCATCTCAGCTTAAATATTTCTGGGGAAACCATCTTGTAGTTAGGGACCATAAAGATAAGGATATTCAGCTGCTGAGATATTAGGGGATAAAATTTTAATTTTATTTTCTTATGGTGCATCTACTTGTTTATGAACTCTTGGCCACCCACACTTGCAGGCATCTGTTTGAATGGCATGTTGGACACTTCCAAGGAGATCAAGTTCATGCCACAAAGCAAAACCAACAAGGAAAGATGGCTTATGTGTACAGTTTGTACAGTGCTGCAGGAAACTAATTTCTAGAAATAACCTTTGCTGTGATGCTGGTTCCAACATGCTTATGTACATCTTTTGAGAGAGTTAATACCTCTACAACCAAAAGAAGACCATACAGTAGTTATACCAAAAGTGCTTGCTATAATTAGAAACTCTCTTGGAAACTTATGTGGTATATTCCCAGCCACGCACAACTGCAGAGCTGCTTTCAGTCGATGTTGAATTTTCTATCTTTTAAAAGATGTGCACGTATTCAATAAATGCTGTATTTTAATGCCACTGAAAATGCTGATTGAAGCAGAAAGAGCTCAAAAAGTCGATCTGTATCAAATAAAAATGAGACTTCTAATTCATTAACTCTGCTTGTCGTAGTTATGCTGGAAGATGTTGAACAGAGAAGGGAAAGGCATACTTGCCACCCTACCCAGAAGCATGATAATATTGGCATTTCTTTGGCATGGTTGGGTTGCATCATAGGCAAATTAAATCCTGACTTTTTTTAGCACAAACAGACTGGTAAATCCATTAGCCATGACAACAGAATGTGAGAGTAGATTAAAAAATGCTCAGAGTTCATCAACAAAGTCTGTGCCAGGCATCTTTACCTTCCCCCCCCCCTGCACTAATCAAAGCCTAAGACTTCAAAATCTTTTACATACATGAAATTTTACCAAAATGTTTGTTTTTCAGCACTCAAACCTCCCAGTTCGAGTCTAAGAAACTGCCTTGGAGACCTGGTTCAGATCTCTTTTTTGCCTACTTCGGGGCTAAGAATTTTTTCTTTCTTTCTTATTTTCATCTTTCCTCTCTCTCTCACCCTCTCACTTTCCCTCATTATCTCCCATATGTAGCTGTCTTTGATACTAGATTTCTTCCCCTGTGTGAGGAAAACCTGGTCCAAATAACTAAGTCCTCAAAAAATTCTTAGGCTTCCAGGAAATGTTGTGTAGTCACAGCCATCTTGAACAATTTCACTCAGTCCCCATGGTGGGATTAATTTTCCCTGAGTAATCAGCAAGACCACAGACAGAATTGCAGAGATGGAAAAGTTGCTTATTTTGTGCATCTTGCTTACACAAGTTCAATAGACATAGTCTTCAGCACTGGCTCAGGATGCTGATAAGACCTACTGGGCCCATGCCTGCCCATTTAGACATGTGCAAATTCACACATAAACTGAAATTCTGATGGGTGGTACACAATCCTCTTTTGTTCTGCTCAGGCTTTTTTCCTAAGACTAACTTATTTAAGCTGTGGCCAGTTCAAATATGTTGCTAGATGTAATGCCTTTTAAAAATATTTTTAATTTGGTGTGATCTTTGTTGCCTTTGGTATTGATTTTGCTACCTGCATGTAAATGAAATTAAATTTATTCTATTTCTTAATATTATTTCCTCTGTAATTATGTATTTACTCTTTACTGTGGGGAGAAGCCTGTTCCTCTTTCATAATTAAGTTCAAGTAGTGCTCACAAAGCTACATTATAAAGTCCTAATTAGCTGTTAAAAATTACAGTATTCTACCAAAACTACTTTGTAATTAGCAGGCTACCAGCAGAGAATTGGTTGCATGCCAGTGTGTTGGCTTGATTTTCACATGCACTGGAGTACTTCTGTGTTGTTTGGATGGCAAAAATTTCAGCTGCAATTGGACCTGAAAAATTGCCAGTTGGAATATTTTCTTATATATTGCAGATATCTGGTAGTGATTTTTTAGAAAGATTGGCCTAGAATCTTTTCATGTAGTAATTTATGGTATGGAAATTTAAGGAAAGTCCATTATAGAAAAATTTTACTTCAAATGCTTCTCTAATGTCTTAATTGTGCCCTGTTTGTTTGAAATACACACTAAGGTACACAAACTTGCTTAAGGCATACATTTAAAAGATACCTTTTTAAAAGTGTACATCACTATCTGAAGTGATAAAATGCTGTTTACCTCATGAGAGGAGAACCTGAAATTAGAACATTTATCAGAGATATGAACCCTGTCCAGTTTTTCCTGCACATAATGTTGACCCTTAAATCTAAAGATTACATTTTGAATAATAAGATTGTTAAGTCATTCTTGAGAATGAAATAGAAGATTCATCTAGCTGATATATTTCTGCCATAGCATGACATAATTTCTCCCACCTTTTGTGTGTCTGCCATCTACTTTGCAGCTGCCAAAATCTTTGGCTAATATCCATATTTGTCTATGATATTGCAATGCAATAAAAGCTTCTTTAGGCTTATGTTTAGCTACTGTTAAATATAGGGGCACTGGAACTCCTTGCCAGCTGTGGCTGATAGTTTTCCCTCACTTCTTATGTATTTTAAATGAATGGCATCTTTTTCCTTTTTGCTTTCTCCCTAATCAGGGGAATTTTTTGGCTTTCAGAGGGGAAAGTTGGACTGACACTTGTTAGTATCCTCTACCACCACCACAATGTGGTGGCTCTTTGACCAGTTCCTGGGAAGTATGTTGACCATAGCCATCCAAACTTTAGCCCAGAAAACACGTTGATGTTGCCCAAAATAAATACATGAGTGAGAAACATCTCTTTTGGAGGATGGGAGGAAAAAGACAATGCAGTGAGTAGATCTAGGAATGGGACATCTTCCAGCTCCATGCTCTCCCCTTGTACATCTATGCTTTGGTTTCCCCTGCTGTAAAACAAGCAGAGTTTCAAGTAATTTCTGCAGCATTCCTGTCACACACAGCGTTTTCATTGCATGGAGTAAGGCAGCCATTAAATGATTACTTTATAGAAGGAAGTGGCTACATGTTTAGTTGTTATTCTCCCATGTAGCTTGAGTTTTAAGGAGGCAAAAAGTCCATCCGTGCAAGTGTGTGACAGAGTATCACCTGTCAGTCCAGAGGCCATGCAAAGAATATGGTTATTTAATTAAATGAGTTCACTCTTTAATGGAAAACAGTCCATTTCAGAGAAACTATCACCTATAATTTGGTGCAATTGAACTTCGTCTTTAAACTTTTATTGTGATTGTGTGGTTAGATCACGAGAGGAAGTGGTTTTAGAAAGCATGATTAAACACTTTAGGGAAATAATTTCTATATTCAAGCACCTTGTGTAACTGCACTTTTTGAGTGTTTGTCCTTCCTCATCAGCCTGACTGCATAAAAATGTAGAAACATATCCTTTGAAATGCTATTTTAATTATTAATATAACAACAGGTGAGTAAAACTGAAGCTTTAAATTAATTGTTATTATTCTGATGCTGAAATTCTTCAGTTTTTACTCCATAATTTCAGTTGTACAAGTTTAGCACATGGCTACTCATTGCAAGCACAGAGTAATAAAGATAATTTCTGTGCAGTTCATGTAATGAAACTTAGAATTTAAAGTTAGTATCTGAACTTATAGCCAGTAGATAATGACTGAAGAAACATAGACACCAAGACACAATTCAGCAAGGACTCATTTTTTAATCAGCTAAAATTTTCCACTTAAAACCTTTACTTCTGTAATGAACCTACATTTCTGAAGAGGATGATCGGCTGTCCAAACTCTTACTACCCTGTTTGGTTTCTGGCAGCAATGCCAACAGGCAGTGAGAGCTACAGACTATTCTGGTGGTGAAGAGGTTGTGACCCATCAGTTTGCCAGCTTACTGAACAGTGATTAGCATTTAAAATGTATGCAAACTAGTCTCCTAATGAAAGTTCAAAAATGTAAGGCTTCAAACCTGTTCACTGCCTTTGGAAACAATCAAAGAGGAGAAGTAGAGTGCTTATAAGCAGCAGTCATTATCATAAAAGGTCACATCCAGCACATCTCCCTTCCACATCTTCACTGTGTTGTCCAGTCATGAACAGAGACAGACACAGGTCACAAAGTATGGGCATGAATCAGGAATGTACAAAATCCCCTGGGTCACTGCAGTTTGTTTCCGTCTGCCACTTGGAATTTGTTCCTTCCAACTGAAGGATCTAATTGCAGCTCTGTTCTTAGGTTCATGTTTAAACATCAGAGCAAAGTTAATTTTCCTCTAGAATTTGCATAGTCTGTCACTGTTGAAATTCAGTGAGTTTAGCTAATAATTTTATTACAACTGTAAAGGGAGTTAGCAACTCAAATCTAATCTCTGAGACCTGAGCTCTAATCTAGGATGTCTTGCCTGCTTATCTGTATTTCTTTACATAACTCCTATCCAGCTATACTCTCTACATACAGCCAACATCAAATAAGTTTCCCCTGCTACTAACGTTGGAGGAGTATTAATCTTGCAGCAAAAGGAGGAAGGTGGGCAGAGTTATTTTTAGAGTGCCTGTTCTGTAGTGCAAAATTCATATTAGTGTCCTTTAATTTTCTTTATCTCTGGGAGATTGCCAAGAACCTTATATTCTTTTGTGTGTGTGCATGTATACAAAGATAAAGATTAGCTCCAAAATTACAACCTGAAGTTGCGTTCTTCACATTGGCGTGCAGCATGGCAGAGACTGAGATGTAATGTTCCATAAAGGGTCATGCTTTCTCTGATTCATCATTTGCATTGCTGAAAATTTAATATTGTTTCTATGTTATATTGTTTCATTGTGATACCTATGAAGGTATACGCATTTCTATGTGGCACCTGGGATCGTTGCTACCCAATTAATGGAATGGTGTCTGGGGACATTTAGCAGTTAAAGAAAAGAATATATTTTTTTTTCCTCTTGTAACATTTGACTTGCCTTATCTTACTATCCCTTTGCAAGTTATCTCTTCTATGGGACTTTTATTCTCGTCTTCTCTGGAAACAATGGAATACCCAAGAGGAAGAAGCATAAAGGCACATCTTTAATCTCCTTGCTCCTTTCTTATTGATTTGTTCATGTAAAGAACTTGAAAGGTACCAGGAGACAACTCAACAAAGGAAAAGAGCGTGGGCTCTATGCCCTGACTAATACACCTTTCCTCAGCTTAAATGCCAGTAGCATGAGAATTCACGATAGCCTTGCTGTTATCACAATAGGGCTGGCATGTATACTTGCAAGTCAGTGCACTTCCAGAACATAATGCATTGCTCCATAAAATGTGTTGAAATAACATATTTGTGGGATATTGAATGTCATATATCAGGAGCTCTCATAAAATGTTCTCAGTTTATTGTGATAATTGCATTAAAAGGGAAGTGATAGGAAAGGCAGGGAGCAAAAGTTTATTCTGCAGTCCACACAACAGTAAACAGAACTCAAGAACAATGAACATCTTCTCAGACATCCTTTTGTAAGATCAGTGTTTTAAAGCCCAAGTTCCTTCACTATGATGGTGGGATTAAATTTACTCCCCATCTTTGTATTTGGAGTCTTCAGTCTGAGAAAGATTGAAAAGCTGGAGGTGGGAAACAACCCTCTGACAGTAAGACCCCTTAAAAGTGTCACCAGTTCAGGAACCCATGAATTACAGAACTTCAACAATAACTTTTAAGTCAGTTTCTTCACAGTTACACTGAACTTCAAATTTTCCACTTGAACAATCACTGTTTAAAGCAGCAAGTTTGGCTTAATCTTAATTCATTCTTTGCAAACAAGGTTATCCATAAAAAATTCCTTCTGGGTTCATGATCGGCAAGGTTAATAATTAATTGGCCATAGTGCAGGAGCACCGGTCAGTCAGTGAAGTATAGGACTCCAGAAATGATTGTCAACAGGGTGGTGTTTTAACTTGTGTTATTTAAAAGCAACAAATCTGAAAGCTTATAATTCAATTCTGCTTGTGCAGGTCTCAAACAAGAGAGCCCTGGGGATCTGGTGTGGTTCTTGTTCTCTGTCACCGAGAGGAGCAGGATGGAGACTGTCTCCTCCTCAGCCTCTGCTTGGGATCTTGCTTGGTGGACTTTAACAGATGGTAGGCTTCTGACTTCCTGAAATCAAGCATGATTAAGGCCCCCTGCCCAGCACATGCATACTGCTGCTATTAGGGACACAAACCTTGTCAGCTTGTATGGTGAGACTGACAGCCAATGCCAAATACAGAACATCTTTCTGAGGAGACTAGCCACCAACTATTTTTATAAGCAATTTCTGTTCTACACAACCCATCCCCATGGCAACTGACTATTGTGCCAAGCATCACATGTATCTGCTGATAGCTACATTTTTATTATCTCTTGTCCAAGCTTGATGTGAAAGAAGTGATCTTCTGTTTGGTACTTGTTTATGACAAATGGTGCAGTAGTTCTTCCTTCCTAATGCACAATAAAAACACAGGATCTGCTAACCTGTGTCACGTCATTTCTCCATTACAGATTTTTGATGGTTCTAGCTTGTTATATAAATTACAACCTTTGCAAGCAATTGCTAATTATGGTGCATTTCCCTAATAACAGTTATTTTTTCTTGTATCTTCAGCAAATGTTAGTTGTGTACTGAGAGCCAAGTCAAATTTGTCCCTGACTGTGACACTGTAATAATGTTCTCTCAAAGAATTAGACCACCAAAAAGAGCCAAGTGCTTGGTCTTCCATTTTCTTTTTTAAAATTCTGTCATTGTGAGTGAGTTGTCTTCTGTGTCAACAGCAATAGTTGCAGGTGGTGGCAGAACAAGATATGTCATACTGTCATTAATAATAGGAACTGTTTTCAGATGTTTGAGAGTTCCTTTACTACAGCTTACTCCTCTGGAATAATTTGCCTGTGTGGCAGATGGTCCAAATAGGGCTGCTGCTCAATGAGGCACATATGCTTTCCTAACCCTGGATCCAGAGTGTGGTGTTTGGTAGTTAGTTGTTAGATGCTTGCAGTTTTTGTGGAAGATGTGGCATTCATACTACTCACTATTACCACAGGCTCTTACTTGTTGTCTTGTGAGATAGCTCAGAAGACTGGTGAAGAAGGGTATGTGATTCTTTTGGAACTACTTTCAGCTCAGGCTTGGAAGAAAGTTTGGTATTTTAGAATTAATAAATTAAATTACCCAATTTATATAGCGTAACCTTGCAACCTGTTATAATTTGTTTTGGCAGCTAACGCTTATATGCTCACCCATGTAAATTTCATCATCAGATTTTTTTGTTTTTCTTTCAGGAGGAGGGTTCATACAGTACACATTTATTGTTCAGAAAGGTTATAGGATAGCTATAGTTGGGCCAAGAGCCTTGGTGTGATATAGCCTGTTCTCCTCTCACATGGCCCCCCTAATAATACTCTACTCCTGGAGTCTGCCTGTCCATCCTGGTTGCCATGGTATCTGAGCAATCGACAAGGAGGCTTCATGTGTTGTAAAGACCGCAAGGTCCTTCTAGTTGGCAGCATC
Organism: Apus apus; assembly: GCF_020740795.1. Classification (NCBI taxonomy): domain Eukaryota; kingdom Metazoa; phylum Chordata; class Aves; order Apodiformes; family Apodidae; genus Apus; species Apus apus. The sequence goes on along the minus strand of NC_067312.1, from coordinate 56,494,273 downwards.
ATGTGAAAAGGATTACATATGTCCAAAAGAAACAAAGGCTTTCAGGTGAATCACAGTCCTCCAAATCACCTGTGGCTGCTGCCACAGGAGCATCTGAACTGTCCCTCATGGCACAGGACTTCTCTATTAGCCTGCCCAAGCTACTGCTGCCAAGGAGTTAGAAACAAATTCACTCAGCTTGTCACATAATGAGAAGGTGATGTAGAGATTAAAGAGACTTTGAGCTCTCTGATCTGAGAGATTTTTAATATTTAGACCAAATTTAATTGGAAAAAGAAATTACACTTCTTCAGATGTTTTCAGTTGGTTGCTGGCCTAAGGGAAAAGAAAAAAAAAACCAACATTTTTGTGAGCTTTTCATGGTTATCACAGTCCTTAGATACTTAAAGGAGGAAAACATGCATATTATGAAAAAGCATCTGCAGTATTATTATTATTAAATTAAAATTATATTTTCAGAACAGCATAAGAACCAAAGCAGAGACCATTACTGCTCAAAGTTAACAAAATTGGTTGGCTTTTTTGTTGTTGTTTGTTTGGTGTTTTTGTTGTTGTTTTGGTTTTTTTTCCAGGACAGCATGTGCATCACCACTCATATTTAAGAGTCCCAAATTCATCCTACACCAATGGTTTCCACTCCCTGCCATCAGATATCTAAATCAAAATAAAGCAAAACACATTGCTTTTCACTCATGCATATATTCAAACAATGCCCCATAAATCCAGCTTAGTATGAGCTTCCTCCCTCATACCTTAGCCCTTGAACTTGGAATATCTGCCCCAAGAGAAAAAGACCAAGGGTTGATTGTTATAGTGCACCTTTCTTCAAGTGACATATGCTGATCACTTTTACTGAAGTTTGCATTTTCAAAGAGGGAAATACAAAACGGAAGGAGAAATAAAACTCCTCAAAAGACAATGACTAGTTAAGTATAAAAAATGGAGAAAATAATAGAGACAGATTACCAGATTTAGTAAAAATAAACCTCACCATTAAAAACTAATTAAACATTTGCATTTCTGAGGTAAATTTCTGTGCAAAAGTTTGGGGAATAGCAGGTTGACAGTGAAGATTATTGACTGTAATTTGCTGAAGGTTTCTAAGTAAGTTATGTGAAATATATTGAGGATTTACTCAGCGCTGCATTGCTGCTTTATTATTCTTTTAAAGTGAATAATTTATAACTGTTCTCAGAGATCTTTTATCAGCCACTTATCTCCTTCAGCTGGACTTGTGATGTGGAGGGATAAAATGAATTGCTGTTTTATATTATAGGAATTAATCAGAACAGAAAGGCAGAAGAATAATGTCTGCCTTAATGGTTAAATATTTCACATTTGGCAACAAAACTGCAACTCAAAATATAAGAAAAGTAACCTTTATCCCTTATTTGAGCACTGAAAAATGTTGGTGACACAGTGAACTACAATATATTTGCTACATATTGTAATTTTAGTTGGTAATGAAGCAGAACTGTTTATTTCAGTGGAAAATATTCCATGTTGTCTAAATGGTTCCCCTCCTCTGATGTCCTGTGGTATGGTCAAAACTTTCATCCATCAGATGGGTTATGTACCTTGCTTCTTTGGTCCATTCTTACAATATTTAGACCAATGTAATTGTCTTCTTATGGATTTTACCGGCTAAATAATAACTGTTTCCCATCACTGCTTTAACTACATCAGCAATAAAAAAAACCTGTGAAAATATTGTGTGCTGTTGGAAATAGTTTTGGTTATATTTTCCTGCAATATAGTCAGTCTTTTTAGTATCTACATAAACCTGTAAAGTTAAAAAAGTTGAACTAAACAATGCTGGAAGGAGAAACCCAGAAGTATTTATGGACATTAAAACATACTCAATAGATGTACTGCACATTTATTACTAGTTTTCCATATATATTGTCTAGTCCTTGGGGTGAGAAGTTACATATGAAAAGTATCATAGGCCCAGTAGGAAGTATACTTTCATGCATGTACTTCTGCAAGAAAAACTTAAGTTTTGCAGCTCATTGTGATGGTTAGGCATGTGTTACACATATGAGTATCACCAGGAAGGACACAGTTTTTCTGTATTTACAATATTTGCACTACTGACAAGAAAGTATTTCCTCCAGCTTCTCTTCTACACTGAAAAAGTATATGGGTCTGTGACTTCGATTCACAATACACTCAGGCTCTGCTTAGTGAAACTTACTTCTAAGTTTCTTTCTGGACTTGGAATCTCCCTTTGCTTTTTAATTTTGTATCTCCGTGTTGGTTGCTGTTCTCAACCTTTCAGGAGCCTGTATCTCTAAGTGAGTTTTGTTGCAAAGCACGTTGTAAGTCCAACCTTCTCTCTTACATTCAGCTCCACTGCACAGTAAGACTTTTTTTTTTTTTCTGTAGATAATTTCCTACCATGTTGTGTGCTTTGTCTTTAAATATATTGCTGTGCTTTCTATGTTTTTGGGTGAGAAGCAGTACTCCACAATCTTCTGCATAAAAAAAAATAAATAAATTAGAGGTAATGTCTTCTACCTAAATTAGCTCACAACTAGTAAGAACATCAAGAGCTTCAGAGACTTCAGCTCTGTTTGATTACTTTCTAGTTTGCATGAATGGTACTTGTTGACTGACTTGTGGAAGTCTTGCTTATTTTGTCCATTTTTGTTTCAGCTCTGAAGGACATTTAGCTTTTTTGGTTGTACTCTTTTAAATTTGCCCTATGCCTGCTAGCATATGCTGCTCAGTGATCACTCAGAGCAAAGGAGTCCAGTATAGACTGGCACCATTATTTATGTGATTGCTATTGAGTCTGGTGAGTTGAGCTGGTTAATAAGACAAATTGCTTATTACTGCAGAAATTCACTGGCAGTATGGATCCCCAAGATAAAGACAGGAGTTTTTCTTCTTCAATCTGTGCAAGGAAGGTGCAAAATATTTGTTTTCTCCTATTTTTCCAAAGTGATTGTCCATGACTACTTTTGAGCTTCCTTGAACAGTACCTTTAACTGTTTGAAACTATAATTTGAGCCAGGAAGGGAGTAAATATTTCTTAAAAATGTAGTGATCAGTAAGCACTCATGAAGAGAGTTGAAAATTTTGAGCCTTTTTCCCTCAGTTTACCTGTTGACAGAAAAGATGCACATAAGGCATTAAGCAGATGTTTGGTTGTCACATCATAGTAAAGTACCTGTTAGTTTCTTGTAGGGGAAAAGTAAATATTTTCTGTAATCATAGATCTTCTCAGCTGCTTGACATGTCCAAACTGTGACTCTTACTCCTTCAGTCCCTTTCAGCTGATGTGGGGTGAGTGGTAGACATTGTCCTCCTGGATTTCTCCAAGGCTTTTGATAGTTTTTCCTGCCGCCTTGTCTTAGACAAACTGATGTGTTACAGTCTAGAGAAGTGGTCCGTGCAGTGGGTGGGAATCTGGCTGACAGGCTGTGCCCAGAGGGTGCTTTTCAAACTGGCAACCTCACACAAGTGGACTTCCACAGGGACTGATATTGGGCCCAATGCTGTTTAATATTTTAATAAGTGGTATAGATGATGGGATCAAGTGTAGCCTGATGAAATTTGCAGATGACACCAAGTTGAGTGAGGAAGTGGACACTTTGGAAGGGAGAGCACCCTTCAGGAATACCTGGACAGGCTTGGGCTGTTAGCTTGGGCTAACAAGAATCTCATGAATTTCAACAAAGACAAACTTAATGTCTTGCACCTGGGAAAACATAACCCAGGAGTGCAGCACAGGCTGTGATCTACTTTGCTGGAGAGCAGCCCTGTGGAAACTGACCTGAGGGTCCTGGTGGACAACAAGCTCAACACAAGTGAGTGGAGTGCTGCATTGGCAAAGAAAGCCAACAGGTAGCTGGGCTACATCAACAAGGGCATCACCAGCAGAGATAAGAATGTCGTAATCCCACTCTGTTCAGCACCTGTCAGACTGCACCTGGAATACCATCTTCAGTGTTGGTCCCCTCAATACAAAAAAGATGCAGACAGGCTTAAGAGGGTCCAGAGAAGGGCCACAAAGATCATAAAAAGTCTGGGAAGCCTGCTGTGCAAGCAAAGGCTAAGAGAACTGGATTTGTTCAGCCTTGAGAAAATCTGGCTTTGGGAAGACCTTATTGCCATTTTCCAGTACTCACAGCATGGCTAATGAGAAGATGGAGACTCCCTTTCTCCAAGGAGTTACATGGAAAAGACAAGGGGTAATGGGTGCAAGTTACTCCTGGGGAGATTCCAGTTGGACATGAGAGGAAGATTTTTCACAATGAAAACAATCAGCCATTGGAATAATCTCCCCAGGGAAGTGGTGGATTCCCCAACACTGAACACTTTTAAGATTCAGCTGGACAGGGTGCTGGGGCATATCCTCTAGACTCTCATTTTGCCAAGAAAGCTTGGACCAGATGATGCTTAAGGTCTCTTCCAACCTGGTATTCTTCAATTCTATGAATTTTTATTCAGGAAAAACTCCAATCAATTTTAACAAATGTTTAATTAATTATATAACATTAGATATTTTTTCCCCAGGTTATGTAGTATAAAGAGCATTTTTATTAGTACTTTTCAAGATCTACAGTGTCTTTTTCTTCTGTGTTTGCAGTATGTAGCAGAATGTAGTAAGATCTCTGTATGTTTCAGAAATAAAAAAAAAGATGCTAGACTTGTTATAACTACTATAGTGCAAAATAAAATTATTAAAAACAACTGCTAATACTGTTGGCTTTTAATTACAGTCAAGTGTTTTATAATATTGCAATCTGGCTGTGCTATGAGTAAGGGTAATATATTTTTTTTAACTGTAAATGCTCAAATAAAAAGTTTATCTTTTTCTTGTTTATTCTCTCATATTATGTTTGGTTTTTGTTTGTTGTGTTGTGATTTTTTTTGTTTTGTGTTTTTGTTTTTGTAAAAGGGGAGCTTCTGCCTTTTTTGAACTCTCCAAAGCCAAACTGTTTATAAATTCTCTCATTTCCATAGATAAATATTGCAGTACCAGTGGAAGAAACATTCTGATGAGAAAGCTTTCTGGTATCATTTGCAGCAGAAAATATATTGGTCAAGAAATACTCCTAACTGCTGGGTTACAGTACATAGATTTTACTATGCAATTTTGTAGGTACAGATGAGAAGACTTTTATTATACAGCAGTATCCATGCATAATTTGCTATTCCTAAATAGTTTTGCAGATACTGAATGGCTCAGGAAACCAGTAATGATATAGCCCCATGGTAATGGGATGAAGAAATTTTCACTTTTAGGTCAGTAGTTTGAATCTAGTTAATCTCAATAAAGACCATTTAGATTCAGTGGCCAGGCAATAATTCAGGACTTGGGAAATAAAAATTCACTTCTTCCTCTACTTCGTACTTCCTGTGTTACCTTGAGAAAGTCAACTATGGTGAGATTTATGAAGGTATTTATTCTTGAAGCACCTCCATGGATCTGTTTCTTCACTTCTTTTCTTCTTAGCTTCCATCTGTTTTACATCCACAAGCACTGTGCATTCTCCCAAATGAGCCTTTTTTCTTTAGAAATGGAGACAGGCAGGTATTCACAGATAGCATGCTTTAACACATACTGTTGTTGGATATAGCAGCAAAGAGCTGAGAAACTGAACATGTCTTTCAGAAAAGGAATGAGACCAGGCAGGATGAATTACAGATGTTTCTATTGCCTCTCTTAGGCTAAATTGCCCTGCCTAGGGACTTGATGCTTTTCAGGGGCACGTCTAGCCCCATGACAGTATCAAACTACTAGTGGTGTCCTGTGTCACACAGCATATGAACATGGTCTGTAACAGGCACAGGTGACACTCAGAGCATGTGAAGAGAGGAGCTAGATTTCCTAAGGTATATTTAACATTGACAGATAAGGACTAAGGAACTGCTTTCTGGAATTGCTACAGTTAAATGTCATAAATAAGCCTTACCTCATTCCTTGTGAGGAGCATGCTCCTTTGTCTCCATTATAAACTTGTAATGGTATTTATCTAAAAACAGATGTGCTAAGATGTATCAGTGTCAGGAATCTTCACAAAAAACACCTGCCCAGTCTTCCATATGGTGAAGCAGTGCTTTGCATTAAGAATGACCTGGGGTCCCAGCTGGGAGCAGCTCCCAGCTAGTGCTGAAACTACTGCTGGCTTCAGGACAGAAGGGAATTGAGCCATCATCCATTAATTCAGTCCCCCAGAACCCTGCAAAGAAGTGAAGACAAACAGTTTTTTATTTAACTACTATTGCTGTTGCTTCATGTAAACAATGCGTGCAATTTCTCAGACTCCATACAGTTAAAGGGAAGGAAAGACTCTCCATAACACTTACAATAGTGCAATAAGTAAATAAATAAATAAACAAACAGGAAAAAAAAATCATGCCAATGCATCTACTTTTGTAAGAACAGCCAGACTAAGTACTTTACAAATCTTGTTAAGCTCTTCTTAATTACAGATATTAGCCTCACACTGTGCCAAAAAACATTGCCACTGCCATTTTCAACTTAGAGCACAAGATTATAGAACTAATATTATGTGGTGGCAATCACTGCAAATTTGAGTTTTTGTGTAAATCTGACTGTTCCTACACAGCACAACCTATATGAGAGTTGATTTGCATCTTGAAAGCATAATAATTTACAAAAATGTTATCTTATGTCTCTAAGTGCGAAGTACCTGGGTGGATGTCACTTGAAGTCTGGTATTTGTCTTAAGGCTCAGTAATAAGCAAAGTTATGTCTCTAAACAGCAACACACATAGCCAAGTAAGTGGGCATTTTAGATGTTCTATCACTCATCTTTCAAATAGACCATTATAACTTCAGCTTTCACCCTTTGAACCTACATAATATGCTACTGATCACTTAACACTAGAGGCTAGTTCTCTTCCTACCATCAAGGTGAGTTCAGTGCCTTGTATTTAGATTATATTGTGGACATTCCAGGTAGTCCTATATAAATGGAATAAAAGCCTAATCACAACATGACTCTTGATCAGTGGTAATCACAGTCTGCTCTGAAATGATCCTTACCTGTTTGGACTGGAATCTTAGAAAAAGCCACACTTAGAAACTTGGGAGCACTGACCAAGTGATTCTATAGAGGAGGTTACAGAAAGAAAACATTAAATTGCCTGATATAACCTAGGAATGACTATAGAACGAAATATTTTTCTGCCTGTGCCTAAGGGAAATAATGCACTGCACACCTGATTGGCAGCAGCTCTGCTATTATTTATTTTTGCTGTTACATTTTCAGTCATGTGCTCATTGTGCCCAAACTGCTGTATATACTCACACCAAAAGGATAGCCCTTGTCCTAGGAAACTTTAAGACAAGGTAGAAAGCCAGGGTCACGAGAGATGTATTCCTTGACTGCTGGTTTCCAAGGAAACAATGCTACCTCAGTTAGCATAGTAGACAGTTGCCACTTTCAGGGCCTCAGGTGCCTAATTGTTGTCAGCTATTGTTCTGTTGAGTTCATTATTAAGATTAGGTTTCACCTCATTTACTGTGTTATACATGAGAAATCTGTTATTTCCTATCTTAAAATCTGGAAAACTAGCTTTTTTATAGTAACAGTAGAACAAATGCAGTTTTCTCAACGATGTACTGCAATGTAGTGGGTTTTTTGGTTACTAGATCCATACTTACATAAAAAGTAATAAAATATTACTGATTAATTACTGCTTGTGTACATATGTTGCATTAAGCTAGGTCCCTAAGTTCCAACCTTCAGGTTCATGCCAAGAGATTAACTTGTCCATAATTCAAACACACAAGAAATTGCCATTCTGCCTGTGTTAATTGTTTTTAAAACACGAGTGTGCTCTATTTCCCTTTACAATAAACTTTTAAAATACATTTTTGTGCATGTTCAAAGCCAGCACTAGTGATTCCTTTGTGTGTGGATGAGGCTTGAAACAGAAATAAATAAATTTGGGTCTTGCGATGTTGAAGAATTTGGAGTTGCAGAATATCTGTTTTGAACAAACATGACTTAGCCTTCAGAGTGCTTGGATGCATTAGGAGCTTATTTAGTGGAGGCACAACAACGCCTAATAAAAAGTGATTATTGAATAATTAATTATAGTTTAATATCATTCATATTTTGTATGGGACTAGAATATTGAAGGAAATAATTCCTAAGGTTTTTGACAACTTTATTCAATGCAAAGACTCAAACAGGAGAAGCTGTACCAACTTCTCAGTTCTGCAAGGCACTGTAGAAAGAGTATTTTTTCTGACAGTCTTTCCAGAGTGAGATTCCCAAATTTCCCCCACTAGCTAATCCTGTATCAGCTTATTCTAGTTAGCATATATTTCTTGCCCTTTAGCTGGAATGGAAAGCTTCACAATCACTGGAGCCACCAGGAAAGAAGCTGGGGAAGACAACAAAAAGCAGATGTGGAAATAAACAGATTCAAACATAAGATGGCAGGTGTTGCCAGTACTGTCATGCAAAGTATGCTACACTGGGTTTCTCCACAAGGGCAATTAAAGCTATCATGAAGGGTGAATACAATGCAATTAACTTAATAATGAGAAACCTATTATTCATAAGAATAGGCCCATGAGTAGACATGGCATCCGGGGTGGAGAATTTTTGTAGTTAGCTTCAGAGTTAACCATCACTGCTGTGTCAAAACTAGGAAAAGGTATTCTGCAATGGAAAGGTATTCTACAATAATGCCAGAAATATTACGATGTCTTTGATAGTGAGCTGATAAATCAGCTTTGTTTTCCCCACTTGCTGCAAACTAAAGACAAAAATGTTCTTGAAGCATAGACAAACCAGGTGCAGTAAAGAGCATAGCAGATCCTGAACATAAGCATAAGTTGTCTCATAACTGTCAGTCCAAATGTTCAGCAGAGGTCAACAGAGGACCACAGAGCAGTAGTTGGGAAGAACCTTTCTGCACCTACTAAACATGCAGATTGGTTGTACTTAACGTGCACTAGAAGCGTGTTCAGCTGCAGACTGTGTAGTTACGGATGTTACTGAATGTCGTGCTGCCAATAAAAGATTTCTAGTAAACTGGTAAAACAGTAGAATACCTGGCTCCAGGACAATAGCTGTGAATTTGTTTCACTTCACATGACCTACAATGAATGAACAACATGGGACAAAAATGCCTAAAATCTTCCTGAATGCCCAGAACCTTCCTGAACACCCACTGGTAACTTGCAAGTAAAAAGCATTATTATTCTTTTCAGTCAACCAGGTTTTTATCTTTTGATGAAAATCTCTTCCTTCTGAAATGACCAGATAGAAAGGTTCTTTTGTCTCCTTCAGGAGAATCCTATCCCAAAAAGGAAGTTTCATTATAAAAAATTTTTGGGGTAAGTGAGACTTTATGAAATGGTGAAACAAAACTGTGCCTCTGGCCACTTCTGAGTTGTGGATCATCTATAAAAGACTTCAGGCTTTTCAGCATAAGTCTCATTGTAACCATACAAGATTAACCCCATTGTAGTTCACATCATGAAAAGGAAGAAAAACATATTGTTAATGTCAAGCTTTTTTGTTGTTATTGTTGTTGTTTGTTTTCTTTTTGTCTGTTTGTTTGGTTTTGGTTTTGTTTTTGTTTGCTTGTTCTGAAGTTAAGAAGCTATGTTAAAATTATATATTAAAAAATTAGTTGGTTCTTTTGTGTTTCAGAGTTTTGGCTGGGTTGGCAAGGAGGTCGTAGAAATGTTTTCACCATCTTGTGCTGATGCCAACTGTGATTGGGCCAGGACCAGGACCATTAGGACTGAATTCCCACTGTCTGCAAACTCAGAAGAGATTGTAACTATTCAGTCATGTCAGGCTGAAGACACGACTGTTTCTTCTATGATGTCTATGTCACATCTTATTAATTCAGAGAGACCTACTACTTTAGAAACCATGGTAAACACAGTCATGTATTGGATTAGATCTCTGCCATGAACAAATTTATTTCCCAGCAAGTATAATAAATGAGCAAGGCCAAAACCCCTCAGAGCACAGAATGTCACAGTGATTACTAATATATTACCTTGCAGAGAAATGCCTAATAAAACTCCTATTAGGATGTCATACCTTCTTACCACTGAATTCTCCAGAAAGTTCATTTGATATGTCTAAGCTAATTATCAAAGTTTTGGTGATAAGAAGCAGCTCACTGGGCCTAAATGTGTCAGAACAGAATGACTAAATTGTGAGAATTCAAGGGTCTCTGCTTTGAATAATTAACTTGACTCTTTGTCGAAAGCACACACCTTGGAAACTAATTTTCTCTTTGCACAAAGCAGTTTGTCCTTGTGTTGCCTTTGAAAAGTAAACTGTTTAACTGTGAAGTTATTTTCATCTCCATTCTATCAATCTGTGAGGTCTTTCCCTTATTTTCCTTTCTGTATGTTCCAGCTAAAAACTGGAATGTGACATTCTGTAATTTCCCACCAAATGGAACAGGTGTACACTCTTAGCACTGGCTTTGTGGCAGAGGGCCTCCGTGATGCTGATTATATTCAAAGAACAATAGCATAGCTCTGGATTGGTAACAGCAGTAAACTGTTGTTGGTACACACAGGGAGTACAACTGCCTTAGCAGTGGCAGAGGCTCCTGCATGCGCTGTGTGAAATCCTGAGTGTGCTCAGGGTATTATCAAACCCTGTCTGACTGCATGAGAGTGGGATTGCTCGTTTGGATCACCAGTATTTTTCTGTGCCTGCTTTGTTACATTTGCCAAGGTTAATATTCTGTTTGCTATGGAATTGCTTGGCTGACGGGGACTGTTCCCAGTCTGCTCCGAAATGAGCTCTCATTCCAGAAGCCATCCTTGCATTTGGCAGTTTCAGTATAAGAATTAGAGTATGGAGGCCAAGAAATTTTTTCATCTTAGGTCTTCCCTTCTTAGAATTGATTAATAAGCCTGACAATGAGAAACTGTCATACCCAGCCTCTGCATTAACAGGTCAGTCAGTTCATACTTTGGATTAAAGAGGAGGACTGCACAGTGTCTCAGCCTGTTGCAACCTTATCTCCTGTGACTCTGTGACATGACCTGAAGCTCCAGCTACAAGGCCCTGGGCATGGAACTAGGACAAATATCCACTGCCAGCTGGCCCCTGTCAAAAGTCTGCTGTCAGCTGTTCACCATTTTCAGGGAGATGCTTTTACACCACCAGCTCTCCCAGGGGACAACACTACTTGGATGGATAGGTGGTGCTGGGTGCTGCACTGGCCCTTACTGAGAGATAATTTGCTGGTTCTCCCTGCCACATGGCACCATGCCACTGGTTCTGCCCACACATGGACAGCTCCACAAAGCCCTTAAACAATGGTAGGGGCTCCATGTGACTGCAGACACTTGTCCTTTTCTGCTGGGCAGGGCATCTGGAGCCTTTGATCTCTTGATGACCTTAGATGAGCAAGAGTCTGTGTTTTGAATAGAGCTGGCTGGTTTGATAGCAGGAAAACAAAAATAATGAATGAAGGCTTATGTCTTCCAGTAAAAACAGTCATACACCTCTCCAGAAAAAAATAGTGATATGTTACAGTCTTTTGCTCAGATTGTTTTCTGAAATTGTAGAGTATCTCAGTGTACTTTGAGCTGTCTCTAGTGGCATATTACCATAGCATTATTCCTCTGCTGTATTTTGGAAAACACACTTTCCCTTAAGTTTTGATGGAATCCATTTTGAATAGGAGCTAATCAGTCACTGATGTCAGCAATGTGTCTCTAGGAAATGTTGGATGTACTTGTCATTCCAAACACTTCCTCACTTCCTCAGCTCCCTGGTTCCCCTGTACTCTGTGAAATTTAACAAGCAACCTTCATTGCCACCCTAGTAATGATACTTTCAAAATAAGGAGCATGGCCATCCACAGCCTTTCTCACCAAGCAATACAGATTTTTTGCTCTACCTTGGATTAAAAAGAGGCAAGGGAGACATTTCTTGTTCTGGACTTCACCTGTAATTATAATGTTTTAACATTTGTTCAAATTACGTTAAATATGTGAAAAGTCACAGTTTGCTATAGTAAAGATAAGATGGAATCTGGATTGCTTGGACCAGAACTTCTAAAGTAGATATAACACTATGACTATGTCCTGCAAACAGGGAAAACCCCCGTATGTAGTTTGTTTCACAAAGAAACCTGCTTTGTAAGAAGAGAAAGGCATGCTCCTAAGGAGATGCAGCTAAAGGTGCTTGTCAAGCTCTCAGCGAGAGCAGAGAATTTGTCTACTGCTCAAAAATATTGAATATCAATTGCAAAAAACTGCAAAAATAAAAAGAATATAGGAATTATCTGAGAGCTAGGATATACTTGTTACCACCTGTGTATGGCACCTTTGCTATTCAAGAAAAAATAAGGATGCCGGTGTCACTAAGGACAATTTCAGATTTCTACTCTCGTATTTTGCTTTGGGTGCATTTTTACATTTGCTTTTTGTAAACAAGAGTGATTGTTCAAGTGAGAAAATAGTAGTGAATAAAACTTTGCATGATTTTAACGTAGCAAATGACCCAGAAATTGCCAACTGAAAATGTCTGCTAAATTATAAGGGCTTTCTAAACAGAAATGGCATGAAACTGAGGCCATTAAGTATTTTTTCCATTTACAGTGGACAAAAAACCCCCCACCAAAACCCCAAATGATCCTTTTTAAAAAAATTTGTTATTCTTTCCCTCTCCCCCACCCCCCTTCTGCTTTCCCCTTCATCTACTATTGATGACTCAAAGAATATGAGTTTCTGAAATTGAAACAGTTTTGAGCTGGCTGGTGTTTGTTGTTTGTTTTGTGCTTTTGTTTCTTTGTTTTGATTAAAAGGAAGAATGACACTGAAATATTTTTCTTAAATTGAACTTTGCTAAATAGACTTCTAGGTCACAAAAAGCAATTTCAATAAAAGAAAACTCAGCCTCAAATGTATTTTGTCTAGTTCCAGCAGCTGTATGGCTCTGGGGCTTTTCCACTGGGACTATGTGAGGTTGAGTGTTTTGTTTTCAAATAGATGCTTTGAGTGTCCTCCATAGGTCAGCCTAACTGAATTATCCCTAAAATGCTGGCTTTGTACTCAGAACATCAAAGTAGTAAAAAATACTGTTTCCCCTGTGTAAATACATTTCTGCTAGTTTCAACAAAACACTGAATTGTTCCATCAAGGCAAAGCCAGAGGTAGCTCAGAAGGTATTTTTACCTTTTGAAGGATCAAGGCTTTGTAGGAACTCAGTGCTTGTGAAAAAATCCAAAGCCCCATGAGTTTTGTATGGTTACTGGATTTGCTGCAAATACCTTTAAGTGCCTCCAGATTGCAAGCATTTTCAGTCTTTTTAGTATTCTGTTCCTGTACCACCAAAATAACTAGACCTAATCTAGTATACCATATGGAGCTCAGGGTATCTCATCAGATGGCTTTAGGTTGAAGAGTGTGAAGGAAGCTTACATATGTGTGTTTCTAGGTTGTGAGAGCTTTTGATCTGAAGAGAGGTTATAAAAAGCATTTCTTTTTTTCTGACTTGACAGCACAGCACACTCCAGTGGCCTTAACAGTGCTTGAATATTGCTGGGAACTGGGAAAGGTTGATAGAAGGAGGGTGCAAAATAACAAGTGCCATAATTTAAGAAGCTGGAAATAAAGATACAGATTCAACAGGAGATGATGATTCACATATTGTAGACATCAGAGGGCAAGTGACCCATCCAAACAAATTGGGTTAGGTGAAGACCTGACAGTATTCAAAACCACCTACAGCAGTGAGCTCTGTATGGATCTGCATCTTAAAGCTCTTCAGAAGCTGCAGCTTGTGCAGAATTTACTGGCCACTTGATTAATAAACAGGACTTATTTCCTGAACACCATAAACCTTTGCTCTACAAAATACCTGGGTCCTCCCTACTTTAGGAGATGCCTTTTCCACATGGTGCTTGGCCGTGGGTATCATCAGTGTGGGCAGCTACCTCTTCATAAGTTTGAGAAAGAGGGGTGTGCAGGTTCACAAGGCCTTAGGGATGTGATCACGGTCCTGCAGAATGGCATTAAAGCTGCCATCATCCTGTTCTCCCCAGTTCAGTCTGTGGCTCCAACTTAGCCCATGGAAAAGGTCAGGGAGTCTCTCACTGGGAAAAGCCAGGGTGGGTGGGGGAACTGCTGTTAGGCTGTGCTGAAAGCATGGAAAAATTCCCTGTATTCTTTTTGCACTGTTTTAACACACAGGTATTTTAGTCTGGAGAAGCTGATGAGCTGGCTGTCCTAGTTTAGCCAGGATGCAAAAGCACTGGCTGTCTTTATTTCAGGGTTTACAAATAGATAAAGAAATGGCTTATGAGAGCTTCTTCTAAGTCATGTCTTGATTATCTTTTTTTTGTAAGTATTTTCACATATAGAAAAACATATTTCTTTTCAGGAAGTGTTCATTTTTCAGAACATCAAAAATAAAATGGATTAAACAAGCTTGATTTCAGAAAGGACTCCCCGACCTATAAAAAGCTGTTGCTCACACTGCTTGAGAATAGACCATACATGCCCTCTAGTCAGCTTGCTGGTTTGAGCCGATGTGCAGGTAATAAACATTAACTCCCATCCTTGCGGCTAGCTGTACTCCTAAAAGTATATATTTAAATATCAGTGATTCTTGCCTCTACAATGAGCACTGCATGTAATTGCATGGTGTGTTCTAGTAAGTTGTATTTCTAATTTTACCCTACAGGTACAGTTCTCTTGATCACATTGCAGTTAAAACAACAGAAGACATTTTAATTCTTAGTAAAAGCATAAAAAAATGTAATTAATGAAAAAAACAAAAGTAAAATAAAAATGAGGAAAACCATCAAACACTGACACAGCAGAGCTGAGGTATTTTATTAGCTTTTATAAAATAAATAACCTGAGGACCTGAAGGCCAATATCAGATGAGATTGCATAAGACACTTATTTGGGCTTTTTTTTTTTTTTTTTTTTTTTTTTTTTCATTTCTGAGTGTAAATGCTTATAAAGAAGGCTATATTTGGCTGTCAAATAATGTTGATCTGAGTCACAAAATCAAAGAATCAGAATAACTGAGGTAGGAAAAGAGCCTTAAGATTATTGAGTCACACTTTAACCCAGCACTCCCCAGTCCACCACTAAACCATATCTCTCATCGTCACATCTATGCATCTATTCCTCCACTTCCCTGGGCAGCCTGTTCCAGTGCTTGACAGTCCTTTTGGTGAAGAAATATTTCCTGATATCCAATCTAAACCTTCCTTGGAACAGCTTGAGGCCACTTCCTTTTGTTCTATTGCTTGTTACTTCTGAAAAGAGACTAAGACACATCCTGCTACAAACTCCTTTCAGGTAGGTGTAGAGAGTGTTAAGTTCTCAAGATGTTAGAAGTGAAGGAATTTGGTGAAGTCATACAATTTCTGTGAACTTGATCATAGAACCATAGAAATCATAGAGCAGTTAAGGCTGGAAGGGACCTTAAAGATCATCAGCTTCAAAGAAGAGGGTGATTTGAGAAGGAACACAGTCTAATTCTTGTGGAAAGGAAAATATACATGTTCAGTAGTGCTGCTTCCTGACCGTACTTCAGCAACCTTTCTACATTTGGGGCTATAGCATTCAGTTTGCAATCCAGAAATACAGGAAGATTCAGATAACATCTTTACCTGCACATTGTGATGTGCACTTTTTACACAGGTTTGGGCTTAATGGAAATGTTATGAGTCTTGTGACCTCCTTTCTGTCTTCCTGCCCCCAAATTAAGACTATCTTATTGTAGCACATATCCTCTGGCAGTTATCCAGTTCCCATCACTCAGACTGTGTTGGCCCCAGTGTAACATGCTTGCTTTTTATCAGAGCCAAATCTGCTTTGGAGATTTAATTGCAGACCATGCTGCAAGATTCTCAGCTGGTTTTAGCAGGAGACCTCAGCAGAAATTGTTCGTGCTATGCCGTAGAATAATTGAGAACCACTCCTGTGCCCAAATTAGAAGTATTGCATTGAAAAAGAAACCCTCCAAACAATAACTCTTGTTCCTTCATCACATTCTTTAGTGATTATATTTTTGTCTTTCTTTGGACTAGAAAACTATATATCTGTGTGTTTTGTAGACTTGGGCTGGCTCATGAGTACAGCCAATGAAACACTAAAAAAATAACATCAAATATCGAGAGGTAACTCCAGTTCAGCATGGTATCCTATTGAAACCTTAATGTGGATTCTTTTTTCTGCAGTGATCTTCTTAAAGGAATTTTGGGAAAATGTGAGGGCTGATATTTTTTCTTAAGATGAATCCTACTTTCAAAGCAGAATGGAAGTTGTCAGGAATATGGAAAGGCTGATGTGTTTTAGATTTTTTTCATTACTAAAATATTCTAACCTTTTAAACTATTTTCTGAATATGAAAGATGTTTTATCAGCCCAGCTAGTGTCCAGTGTGTTTGTTTAACATTTCTCCCCACCAAACAGTTAAATTCTTGCTGCTTTCCCTGACCTTTTCTTACTGAAGTATATTGAACCAGTTGCAGTCTGGTGACAAAGGATGCAATAAATTTCAGGACTGCAGCTGGCCTAAAATCACATCCTTCCCTCCTGCCCTCTTTCTTTTTTATAGGGAGTTTTATCTTCAGTGACCTGAATGAATTTCTCCTGTAGAAGCAATGTTAATTTTATATTATGTAGATAACTTTTCTGTATGCGTGGTAGTGTTTGTGGATTCAAAAGTCACCTCTCCTTTACATATTATTCTTTTCCAATCATACTTGGGAAGGGGACAGAAAAGATTTCTAGATTAAAACACAGTTATTACCTACTGATATAATGACACAGATTGAAAAGACTTGAATATAGCTGAGTTGCAATAGAGACAATTGGAAAAACTTCATCACTCTTGTGCTGTCTTTGAGGGTAATGATTAATGTACCGTTGCCAGATGATATATATGCCCATAGATTACTGCTTGAGTTATTGTGCCAGCTTTATGACTTATTGTTTGCCAGAGATCTCTGAGCATTTCATTTAAAGACCAGAGAAGAATTAAAGCATTTTCTTTTTCTTCCAGGCAAATCTTGAAAAATAAAAGGATAAGGGTGGGGAGGGACAGAGGACTCATTCTAGCCTCAAATTAAGCACCTTAAAAGAAATCAATAGGTTGTCATTCAAGCTTTCAAAGACATGAACACATAAATACTGGAAAACAAATTCAAGAAAGAGATACGAGATGAAAAGTTCTTATATTTACGGGATGTAGGGCTTTTTCTGGACATAGGGCTATATGTCCAGACATAAATCCAGCTATATGGCTAGATTTGCCAGCATGATTTCAGATTTATTTTCTTATAAAACAGGGACACAAACAGAAGGAACAAAATGTGTTTGCTGTAGTGTGGGGTGGATTGTTTTTGGTTTTGTGGTGGTGTTTTTTTTTTTTTTTTTTGTTTTGTTTTGTTTTGTTTTGTTTTTTTTTTTTGGTTGGTTGCTTTTTTTCCCCATTCTGGTTTTCTGGCCTATATTGCTGTGACAGTGAAGTAGAGTAATACAGAAACATACCATGATGACTGAAGTACACCTCTTTGTGGATGCTGGTGTCTGTTTTCCAGAAGCTGTTGTAGTGCAAAGACACTGGGGTAACACAGTGCTTCTGGAGAGGATGACACTTTAGGGATTTTTGAATTTTTGGATCTGTAGTTTGCTTTGAAACTGTCTAGTAATTCTGCCCTGCCAGTGGCAGGAAGATTCAGAGATGTTATGCCTTATTTGTGTGTGTTTTGCTCTGGTTGAGTTTTCTTCTTTTATTGCAGGATATGGAGTGGAAGAAAAGGGATGCCCTGTGAAGTGTCAGCTTTAAGAAAAAAAACTCCAAATCCTGTAAAGGCACTAGGCTTCAAATTATGTCTCTTTTTAATGTGTATTTTACTGAAGGTATTTCTGGTGTTAGCTGGGAGAGCTCAACAGTAAGTCACTGCCACTCTATGTCTCAGGGGAATCAGTTTTTGTAGCTTCAGAAAGTTTAATTCACAGTGTGGCTGCCCATTAATGCTCAAATTATGCCACATTTACTATAAGGTGACTTGTTTCAGGCTGGTTAGGGCTAGTATTCTGGTTCTCACAATTATCTACCCTGAAAGCACTGTGCTAGGATTTTTCTGAATTGTGTCAGGAAAGTGAGGGTTCAGAGTTCAGAACTCTGGACTATCTCTGGTCAAATGACACAGTCCAGCTGAATGCAATTTATATTATATTCACAGGAAGATTACTGATTGGAATAAATTACTGTGGCTGTACTGACTTCAAATGGGCTGAGAGAGCTGGTACAGTTGGCTTCCATTCTTAAGAGATGTAGATAACAATTGCTGCCCTGCATCCTTCCCCCAAGATTAATTAAAATTGGAGTAAATCTGCAAAAAATATAAGAGACTTTTAATTTCAAAAAGGTGCTTCACATGAAGCAGAATTTCTTTTTACTTTTATGTTCAACATAGTAATTTTAATTAAGTTGACTAAAAGTAATTGTAATAAACACAGCACTGGCATAAACATGAGGAAAATCTGTGAAAAATTCTATGGTAGTTCTCAAAAATATTTCTAAATATTTTTATTACAGGATTTTTTAATGGGTACTAATTTACTAATGGGTACTAATTTACTAATGAGTGTGTGATGTGACAGCATCCACCATGAACTAAGCAAAAGCCTCTGCAAGGTGGTTACAACAAAGAGGAGAATTGTTCAAACTAAACTCCTTTTCATCTGATTGTAACATTTGCTATATATTTTTTTTCTTTCCTTGCAAGGTAGCAAGAAGCCCCAGTATGCCTTTACTGAGACCTGTCACTTGGAAAGTTTCTGAAGTACTTTCTCCCAGACACTGCAAATGATTGTACCATCCTTTGTACCAAAAGGACTCTCCTTTTGCTTTTCTCTTTGTTGCTCCCTTCCAGATGCTTACAATTCTCTGCCACAGGCATAATATATTAATTCATGTAAGATTTTGGAGAACATCTTTTGTCAGTTAAGACTGTTGTGAAATTCACAAATTGCAGCCCAAATAATCCCATTTTTCTCTTTTCACATGTGGAAATTCTCTGGGGTTGCTTCTTATCAGGCCAATGGTTCCAAACCACTGGTTATATTTACTCTGGTACAGTAACAAATACATGATAGATAGAAGTGTATATTGTCATGAAATAAGATTTGCCTTGCACAGCGGACGTGAGGTTACATGTCCACAATGTTTTGTTTACTGCAGTCCCTCAGTGTTAAGATATGACATATCATGTATGGCTCTTGTGATAGCAATGCTGAGTCTCTGTGAAAGGGACAATGTATTTCTGCCATAACAGTATGCTTATGCTGAAACCTTGCTGGACGGGAATTTTTTCACTGAGAAGAAGCAGTAATTTTAATTTCCAATCCCATGTATTTCTTCTGACTAGAATTTGAAAGCTGTTTCAGATATCTGTGAAGGTTATTATGAGTAAGAGTTAATTTTGGTTTTTGACTTAAAGCTTTTCTTGTAGTGTCCTTTTATTTTTCCTCACTGATTCAGTTCTCCTATTAATTTCCTGTGTTACAAATACAGAAAAAAAGTTATGTTAATAGTTTTTCTTTTGCTTCCCTTTCCTATTAGACTTCAGTTTTCAGCTTTTCCTGAAATTTCAAGTGGCTGCTCGAGCATGAGAGAGGACACACACATATGCATGTGAGCACACGCACACAAAGAAGCTTTCCAAAATGGGAAAGGAAAACTAACTTTACAGATATAAACATGTAGATCATTGTATATGCACATCACAGAAGAAAGCCATTCTGCTTAGCTCTCATTCCATCAAGATCATTTACATTTTGAAGATAACAAAATGGATTGAAGATCAAAATCATCAGCCTTATTTGGCTTCATACAAGATTTATGTTGGCTGCTTTCAAGGGCAACTAAAACCAGCCACAGAATTAATATCTGTGTAACTTTATTTTCTTTCAATATTTTATAAATGTTACTGGCAAAGTCAAATTTTTGAGACATTAAAATTAAACATTCTCTTCCCTCCTGATTTCTCTGAAAACTCAGTGAGGTTTTCTGTACTTAGCAGTTTCCTTGACATCATCTCTCTATACTTTTTTCTGTACTACTAGAGTGTTACATATATTTTCTTGTCTGTTTACCAAGCATGAATATAGTACTTGGGTTTTTCCATTGTTTCAAATTGAAAAAGATTATGGTTTTGGTTTAGATTGTTAATAATACAGGTATCTATTCTTATTAGCTTTTCACTCAAATTCATTTTTAAAATACATATTTCAGTCAGATATGTTACATATATGAAGAGATGTAACCAGTTTAAACACAGACATGCAACACTACAATGCTCTAATTATTCTCTGTATGCATAAGATAATGCTTTTTTCTGTGGTGTCTCTGTAAGTAAATAAGGTTATTTCCTTTCTGTAGATCTTTGATTAAAATTAATAGCAAGGTATCATACATATGATAAAAGAGGACAATATATGTGAGCCTGATACAGTGATTCCTAAATTATCTTGAAGATTCAGAACAGTGGGGAAGAATTTATAAAGTAAATTGATTTTATGCTTATAAATTGCTCTGGACATTTTTTTGTTTGTTTGTTTATTTATTGCTTCTGCCCTGAAATTCCAAGGTTGGGCAACTTTGTGGAATAAAGCTGATTAACTGTTGGGCACCATGCTCAGAATGGAAAGGCGTTTATGTTCTGAGTAGTACTTCAGAGACTTTGGACTTACTTGAGTGAAAAAGATGTGATCAGAATTATTATCAACATCCATGAACTGCATGAGGAGAATAGGTGATGTACAATCAAAAGAGAATTAACGTATGAGGTTACCTAGCATTTAGTCTCTCATTCATTGTCGTAGATCCAGATGCCCATCTGTTACAATCCAAGTTTAGAAATGTTATTCATTGCTTTGCTCAATGTCAGAAAGATTTCCCAAGTGGCACAGGCCAACAGGAGGGACTACCTTCTCTGAGGTCTTTGTGTGCTCATGTTTAATGGTGCCCATGAGACTTAGGTAATAGAAAACTAATTCCTTTTGAACACTTGGAAGGGTTTGGAAGCATTATGTTGATAGTGCATTATCTATTGTACCACTATAGTCATCAACATTCTCATAAGAATGGAAATGTCTTTGGGGTTTTTGAGTTGGCTGTATCTTCAGACAAGACATTTCAGTAAAAAGTTAAGTCCAAGATAGATAAAGTTGGTATGCAGTATGTAGCTCATATTTAGCTAAGGAAAATCCATATTAGTAAGAAGTTATGGCAGCCAATTAAATGACTTAATATCATAGAATCATAGAATAGATTGGGTTGAAAGGTATCTTAAAGATCTTTGAATTCCCCCTGAAGGGTTAGGGACACTTCCCACTATACCAGGTTGCTCTGAGCCCCATCCAGCCTTCCCTTCCAGGGACAGGGACAGAAAGATTCCTTCTGTGGGTGGTACAGATACCAGAAAGAGAATACAGAAAAGGTGGAAATCATGTCTTAGTGTTGTGGCCCATTTGAAAAAAACAAAACAAAACTACATTTAGAAAAAATTGCAGGTAGTAGAAAGCACTGAGTATCAAAGGCTTTCAAGTACTAAAGCCATGGAAAGCATTTGCTCGCATTTTCTTGGCTTCTACTGGTACATAATAGTTGGTAGGAATCTACAATTGATCTAAAACACATTGTCCAGTCTTACAGTGCAGAATTTTTCCAGTCAAACTTCTTCACTGAGCCACTCATGCATCAGGTTTGGAGAATAAGCAAGGAAAAGGGAGGTAACAACGAAGAGTTGAATAGTTGGCATTAGGGGGAGAATACACAGTGAGAGGTGAACAACAAAAAAAGAGAAGAACTAGGAGAAGAAAAATGGAAGCAGGGGAGAAAAGCTAATGTACAGCTGTTCTACCAGAACTGTGTTTACACAGAACCACTAACCAGGTATGATTAGAAAGGTCCCACACTTCCCTCTCCACCTTGCCTTGTTTTGATAAGAAACAAAACATACTTAAGCTTTGGTTTCCTTTACTAATAGGTGTTAAAAGAAACTTTGTTTTGTGCTTGTTGAAAAGTGAAACCTTGCTAGAAGCTGCAGAACCAAACACTCAAGGACCAAATAGTTTTGAAAAGTTGTGAGCTGAAGAAATTACAAGATACAAAAAAGAAAGTAAAATAACTGCATTCCGTTCAAATTGTTCCTCTTTTGAATCTGCTTATTATGATGATAGAGCTTACTTCTCTGCTTTTGCTTCTGAAGAAAGAGATAAGGTGGCTAAACTTCATATCTGAACCCTATGTAGCAGTGGCTGATGGAGAAGCCCCCTATTACAAATTGAAGAGCAATCTGAAAACTTATCTTGCTCCTGCTGGTTGTCTGCTGTGCAAGAAAAAATGCCTAATATGCAAAAGACAATCAGTGCAGTAGGATCCTCTGATCACGGTAAAACGCTATTTAATTCTTGTTACCTAACCTCCTTTAACACCATATGGGTCATGCAACTCTATGGGTTGGCAAGGTGATAATAGGGCAGGGTGAATCCCTCTCAATTTTCATACAGGTAAATTGGAAGTCCCTTAAACCTTTGGATACCTAATCTGACACACCCAGAACAGGCTTATTTCTCAGAGTGCGGAACCAGTCTTTTTAAAGCGTTTTCTCCTGTTATTCAAATGTCTGTGGATGAACTTGCAGTTATTAATTTGTAAAACAATCCCCTTGCAACATTGTCTGGGATGCTGTGTGCTTAAATGATGCTTTTTATAGAAGGGACTAAATACCCAGAATGTTCCACAGAGGAACAATTCATTGATTAGAAAAGAGAGAACTAGTAAAAAAAAAATGAGCAAGAAAAGATTATTTTATGTAGAAGTACCTTTCTCAGGCCTCTCAGGTAATTATAAATGCTGTACTAGGGAATTCATCATTCAAGGGACCCCACAGAGGAAGGTGTGATCTTTCCACAACCTGTATGGATGTGAAATGCTCAACACAACAGTCCAGTAATTGATTCCTAAGTTTCAATGAGTCACATTCCAATATTTAGTTGCAGGACCTTTTCACAACATAACTTGAGATAACAAATTCAGGTAGAAAAGAAAAATCATTAGCTATTTGTAGAGGTTTCTACTGAGGAAAAAAGAGCTCAGGTTTATTGAACAAATAAATAAGTAAATAAATACAGGTGATTTATTTGCCTTAGAAGCCAGTTTTGTATTATCCATCCTTCTAGCACCATAGCAGATTAAGAGAATGGGAATAAAAAATGAAAGTAACCACAGTTTTGGCTTTGATAAACTCAAAAAAATAAAAGGAAAAAATAGTTTGATATCTCAAGAAGAACTAAATTCTGGATGATCTGTGTAGAAGACATTAATCATTTACCATATAAATAGTTAACAATTCTGGATTTTAAATCTAAGATAAAGATCATTTTTTATAGGAAGCCATTTGTTTACTACTGTTACATTCGATGTATGGCTTTGAGCTATAAGGTCACCTTTCAAACACATACAATTCTAGTTGAACAGAGTCCCATGACACCTCTTCCCTTGCCCTCTCAGAAATGCACTTAATTATCTGAAGAGCAGATTCCTTCAGTCAAAGGAACACTGTTTTATGCAGAACGTGTAGATGTCAAACAAGGACAATAAGTTTACTTGATTAGAAATTTTCTCCTGGCTCTTTCATAATTTGTCCATGTTCTCCAAAAGTCCTTCTGGTCCCTTTAGGAAAATGTTTCAAGTATATTTATCATATTATCTTGATTACGTTAGGTGCTCAGAAACCATCATGATGAATGCAGTGTGAGATGAGTAGACAACATAATGAATGAGATTGTAAGACAGTGGCATCTGCTAAATGTAGGAGTCTGTCAGTGTTCCCACAAGCACTCTGTGGTGTATCCACTGACACATTGACTTGTCACTGGAAAACATCACCTAAGGTCATTGAAGTTGCCCTAGAATATGCAATGAGGACTATGCACAGTTGAAGAACCTGGGAGAAAAAGTTCACTCAGCAACACTGTAGAGGTGTAAGCTGTCAGAGCTTATGGTGTAATGTATTTTGTGGAGACATGACCTGTTATTATACTTCTGACAATATAACAGGGATATGTTGTGAAAAGGTATGACTTTTTAAACATGGATTGCTTTTCTCTCACCTAACAATGGATTTACTACGTTAATTTAAATGTAGATTTTACAACTCTTTTTTTTTTTTCCAAGTTCCCAGAAGTAATCCAAAAGAAGTCAATGCAGCCCACTTTGTTAATTCTTGGCCATAATCACGGAATCACACATAATATGGCATTTAAATGCATTGAAATCTAGAAGTATGAGGTTAAGCATCCCATGTACTGTGTTGTAGTGAAAGGAGTATTCAAAATCTAGCAAAACTGAACTACATCATGAATAAACATAGCCTGGTGATTTCAATGAGAGTTTTGTCTAAGTTAATAATTGAAAGGCAGATTTGTCTGCCACGAATATACTATTAGAAAGTATTTTGATACCTGTTTATGGTACCCGAAGAAATGTAAGGTCGTCATTGTATGAAATAACTTTAAATATTATTTATTTATATATTTATTAAAGAATTATTTTATAGTTACATCTTTATGAATTTCTATAAATACATTACTTCCTGCTTCATGAAAATGTGAAAAATAGTTATAATCAGGGTTACTTAGCACTGGTAGCAGAACCTGTAGTAAACCCAAGATCTCTTGTGGGCCAGTTCTGTCCTCTAAAGAAAAGGCTCAGCACAATGGATCACAAGTTCTTGTGTCCTTCATTGCTTTACTGTTATATAACTACTATATAGTATACTATATAGTTATGACTATATAAATACTGTGCAGCTTTGTTTTATTCAAGTTTAAATGCCATTTAACTTGGTAAGAATTTGGGTTAGTTTGGGTAGAGGAACCTGTAAGAGTATCTGCAAATAAAGCCAAACAAGTTGATTTCTTATTGAACTACACAATAACTACTGCATACTGTTGTAGACTACTGCAATTGCATTTCTCTAATAGCAAGCAGAAATCAACGGAGGTTAGTGATTTTGCTTTGTTCAGTAAAACATGCAAACCTCAAGTTCCCTTTCCTGAAAGCTGGAGCATACAGTCCAGGGCTCTACTGATCTAGGCAAAGTTGTAAGATAAGGAGCATTTTGATAATATTTTAATGTAAAGAGTTGTTGAGTTTCTCATTTTCTTTAAATATGAGGTGATTGTGCTGTAATGGTAAACTTATTGGTTCTTGTGTCTTATGTAACATGTACATGCACTATCGCTAAACCGTAATAGGCTGCAAAATAAATACTAACAATCTGAATTTTAAGTACACATCTCATTTTTTTAAAAAATAACTCTTTAAAAATCAAAATACCATCTGAATCATTCTTATCTAGATTTCTGACACTTCCTGGTATACTTTCAACATCATTAAACTGGATCTGTAAGTCTTTGAATCAAGACTGGTGAGTAGTCATGTGAATAGCAACAGAATTGTGCTCTACCAGAGTCATTTGAGCAATGTACTTGACAATCACTTAACTTCACAAGATTCATATAGGTTAGAAAATAACTGATAAATCCATTTTACATACTGGGGAGGTCAGGTGTAGGTTAAATGCTGCTTCATTCTCACAGGAAGAGTTTATTCAGAAACCTACTCCTCTACTCCTACCTCCTCATCTTAAGCTCTGACACTTCCATTCTTTTCCCTTTTACCTTTAGCCCACATTTGTCAATCACTGCTTCTTTCCTCTTTTCTCTTTCTCAGCCTTTTCAAAGTGCTGTTCTATGTAGAGTTAAATCCAACCAAGCACCAGCAATTTAAATGGGCCACAAAGCCTTCTTACAAAACTGTGTTGTCTACAGTTCAAAGCAGCACTTAAACAAGCACTTAAATTTAATCAAGTGCTTGGACTTTGGGAAGTTAGGGTGTCAATTGCTGAACATACAAAATTCCTACTTATGTAACTAAGTACTAATTTTCTTTCCAGTGAGCAATCTCTTTTTGAAGATGCTAATCTGAGGCTGATGAAGAGATCTGAACATGACTGATGGTCCATGGAGAATGATTTGTAGTATTATATATAAATTAGCTTGCAAGGTAATAAAAATTTGCAGTTTGTGAGTTTATAGCTTTAAAATACTCTTAATATTGCAGATTTTTTCTAACATTATAATTGCTTTGGGAACTTCTAAGCATTGAACAGTAGTGTGGTGGGTTTGCCTTTGCTAGCTGCCAGATTCCCACCCAGCCACTCTCTCACTCTCAGTCCTCAACAGGATAAGGGGGGAACATACAATGAAAAAACTCATCTGGGATATGAAGAGGGAGATCACTTGCCAGTTACTGTAATGGGGAAAACAATTCAATTTATTGCCAGTTAAACACAATAGAATAATGAAAAACATGAACAAGAACAATCTTAACACACTTTCCTTTCACCCTTATTCCTTCTTCCCAGGCCAACTTCTCTCTTTCCTTCTTCCAAGCGAGCAGGGAGATTGCAAAGGGAGTTGAGCTCAGTTCATCATGCGATGTGCTGCTGCTTCTTCCTCCTCATGCTCTTCCCCTGCTCAAGCATGGTGTACCTCTGAGGGGAGACTCATTCATGAACTTCTTCCATGTTGTCCTGGTTTGAGCCAGGATGAAGCCAGTTTCTCTTTTGCTAATTCCTTTTTTTTTTCTTTTCAGTGAGCTTTCTTCAACTAGCAACTGCATGTTCTTCTAGGTTGGTAAGACACTGGAATGTTTTTATAATTGCTGGGGCCTCAAGGTTGTGCCTTTGCTCTGCCGGCTCAGACACTGTGGGGGGATTTGTGTCCCCCCCGTGGGAGGCTGGGTTAGACGAACAGCAAAACTGGCCAGAGATATTCCATTCCATATATCTATGTAGGCTCAGGGGAAGGTCGGAGATGACAGAAGAAAACTTTCTTCCTTCCTGCTTCGCTCTCTCGCCGCTTCGCTTCGCCTCTCTGTCTGCCTTCCTTCTTCTCTGTTTTTCTCTTTCTTTTGTTCGTGGCCGGTGTCTGGGAAAACACCATCTGCCCGTCATTGTCGACCCATCGACCTCAAGCCCTTCTGACCCTTGTAACTCTCTGCCTTTCTCCAGGAGCAGCTTCGGGATTTCTCAAAATTGTCTCGTCTGAGGGGAGTGCTGTGGGAGTTGCTGGGGGTGGGGGGAGGCGAGAGGCTTCTACCCACACCTTTGTATAATCACTATATATATATATATATATATATATATATATATATATATATATATATATATATCCTCTCATATCACACATTAGTATTCTAATTAAAGCTGCACGGTTCAGTTTTCAACCTAGCCAAGTCTCTCTCTCTTTTTTTCTCTCTCTCCTTCCATACCTGGGTGGGAGGGGGAGGGGATTGAGAACATTGTTGTCAAACTGAGTCAAACGGTGACAACAATTTATTGGCGCTGAACGTGGGGCTCGAACCCACGACCCTGGGATTAAGAGTCCCATGCTCTACTGACTGATCATTGTTGTCACCATTTCAGAAATCCCGAAGCTGGGGAGATGGTTTTGAAACTCAAGAATATTTAATATTTTTTAACTTGGAAATAAATAGATTTGTTTTATTTTGCTCTCTTTACTTGTAAATACTCTTGCTTTTAAAAAATACAAAAGTTGAGTGAATTTTAAATGAAGGGGGCAGTACAGACAAACACTTTGGGGCAGCTGTCCAAGTGAGGAAGTTTGTGTGATTATAATTTACAGCCTGTAAGAGAATTCTATAAATCTATCAAAAGGTGATAACTAAGCTATGCAAGATGGATGGTATCTTGATGGAGTTCTATGAAATGAAGTCTCTCTTGTGTCACACAAAGACTATTTAATGGAGAGTTTTTAAATTCAGTACTGTGTCTTGTATTTTGTATAGTGAGCTGGAGCAACTGTGAAGCAAATAAACCCCCCAAAATCCCCAACATTATTTATTAATTCTATTACATTTTCCTGTTTGTGAATTCTCCACAGGTAGTCATGATTTCATTTAACTTACTTATTGCTAATAAAATAATTCCTGCAAATACTTAATCTACTGTAGTGTTTTCCTATAATCCCAGAGGAAACATCAGATACAGTCCATATTTATGTTGATTTTTGTTTAAATACTCCAGAAACTACCTTACAAATTATTTTTCCTAGATACCTGTGGAGAAGAAGACTGTTCTCAATTGAAACTCAGGGCACACCTAGTCTATGTTCTGGTTTTTCTGGTGGTTTACAAGGAACGGATACTGCCATTAAAATCAGGTTTTTACTTTGTAAATAGCTATTTTCTTCATACACAGCTGATTTTAACTTTCCCTCAGCAATCTTTAGCTGAAACATAACATTTCAACAAATAATCCAGCCAGTACACTTCTCTGCTAGAAAAATTACATAGGGGCAACAAAAAAATGTTATGAAAGTTTAACAAAAAATGTCACTGACATTTTATTGCTACCAAAGCTGTACACTTTTTTTTTTTTTTTTTTTTTTTTTTTTTGTATGTGTGTGTGTTTGTTGTGTTTTTTTTCTGAAGGATAAAACAAGTCATATTTGCCCTGGCTCTGCAAACATAAGATACAGAAATACACTAAGCAATGTTACTGTTAATATGGGAGTTCATCTTTGCTTTTAGGTGTATTTTTGTGCCTAGAGGATAAATCTTAACTTCATAAGAAAGGCATTTCAAAATGGTATAACTAATACTGGGTTTGAGGAAGTAATAAAAATACTTGCATATATAGTATAAAAAAGATGGTGTGCCTTTTCAATGGAGGAGCAAGCAGCTAGATAACTTTTGGTGTGATGTAAACATCTTTTAATTATGACCCAGAAATTTCCCCACATGTCCAGAGCCTGTGTGGACAACAGTATTTGGAATAAAGAGAGGAAAAATCCGATCCATTAAGTGGCCTATGCATTACAGTAGCTGCATTAATCAGAGAACACAAGCCACACCACTACATGTAGTATTACACTACTAATAAACTATTGCTATACTTGTTTTGGCAGTCTAGGTCCAAAATGACTGATAAGAACCTAGAAGCTCCTGGTATTTTTGCTGCAGGTCTGATAAAATTTTGTGGTTAAAAAACCCAATCCTAATGGAAATCAGACAAAGAAGAACATACGTCTTGCTTTTATGTCATGATTATGAAAATTGTTGGGTTTTTTTTCAGATCCTTGTATAATTTGGCTGTCAGTCTTGAAATAATGAATTTGATCATGTTTGCAGCTCACTCAAGCTAGTATAAAGTCACAAATGTACAGGCAGGGTGGAGTTTGGAATGAGCTGATTATCTGGCTCAGCTGATGTCTTTTGTTGACATTCATATTAGGCCTAGCTGTACCACCTTACAATATAAATTTGAATTTGCTTTAGTAGTGATTTTGTATGAGAACAAAAAAAAAAGGACTGAGCTTTTTGTAATGTGTAAACAATGTCCTTCCCATACACTTACACATGGAGACCCAAACATGCACACAGCTATATTCCTTTTCCTTCCCAGTAGGAATAAGCATTAGATTTGTTCTTCTGTTATTCAAGATAACCTTGATATGAAAGTACATAATGGGACTTTATTTTCTCAGATGTTAAACTCCTTCAGCACTCCTGGTTTTAATCTTTAGTAGTACTAGGACACTAATAGGTCACCCTGGCCAAATGCACTTAAAAAATGAATATATTGTATATATGCAGAGAGACCTAAAGGTTTTGTGACAGCACCCTCTCTTCTTTCTGGGACACAGATATTCACTCCAAATTTATAAAATCAGAATCATAAAAAGAATTGGGATTTGAATTTATTTAGTATTTAGCTGAGTACCTTTGTATGTGGTTATCTTTTCAGCCAAAGGCATATTGTACAGACACACCCTGTTGAATACAAACACTAAACCAAGAAATACCTTAAACCAACATAATTATTAACTGTAGATCTATGCCATAATATTAAAAGGCATCATTTAATAGGTAAAAGACAAAGAGGACAAAAAACTTGCAAGAGGCAGAACATAACAAACATTTGAAAAGGTCAATAAGATTAGTTTAGAAGAAAAAGAGCTCTGTCAAACTTCAGTTTTGTTGTGTTGCCTCCTTTCACTCTATATGCTGCTGAATTTGAAAAAAAATGACCATTCCCTTGCTCTAGATTGCTCAATTGCTCTAAGCAGCTGCATGTCTGTAGACAGACTGCTCTATAGGCCCATTATGCCCTGCACTGGGTATTAAAAGCTCTGACTTAAAACCAGTCTAGGTCAGGGAAAAGGTTATTCTTGACTCTATTAACCTGTAGAGAGCCAGTTTTTTAGTAGGCTTATTGGACAGTTTGTCACCTTGGAAAGCCAGACCAAAATAGTCAGTGTCTTCATTGTGTTTCTTTTTGTTTCTGTCAAAAGCAGCAAAGACAGCAGAGGGAAAACCAAAGGGTGCTGTATATGGGAGAACCAAATTGACTTTCCTCTGTAGATGTACCACATCTCCTCTGCACAGCATGGCCATGTTTGTGTTTGGCCCTTGGTCCCCAAGATGAGCTGAACGCCCAGGGGAAAGGCAACACAGCACTACGCTGCTTCATCTGAATGAAAAGGGTTGAGAAAACAAAGTCTGGACTAATGAAACTGGACAGTAGGCACCTAGAGGCCTGTAAAACAGAAAGGGAAGGCTGAAAGGCTGGATAACAAACACACTACAACAGAAACATATGAATTCTGCTCAGCCAAACAAGCATATGTGTATGGCCCATTAATACGGTATAATGGTTTTATGTTTTAAAAATAATGTTAAGAGATTTTGTGTAATTTCTACTTTTTTAAAGAGAAAATAGTACGTCAATGGGAACACAGAACTTACTTCTAAATCCCTTCAAAGACAAGAAGGGTCTACATGCAAGCTTTGCTACTTTGCCTTCTTTGATTTTATCTATGCAAATTGTGAGTCTGTACTCTGAAGGGAATATCTCACTGTGATACAGTGAATTCTGGCTTTGAACTTTACACATTCAATTAGAATGCCCCCAAAAGATTAATGTTTACTACTGCTGTCTTCCTC
The DNA here is from genome assembly GCF_020740795.1 of Apus apus. Taxonomy (NCBI): domain Eukaryota; kingdom Metazoa; phylum Chordata; class Aves; order Apodiformes; family Apodidae; genus Apus; species Apus apus. The sequence continues at coordinate 56,463,215 of NC_067312.1, read as the reverse complement.
AATGAAAGTGACACATTTTTATGGTTTTGGTTTTTGTTTGTTTAGTTTTTAGGGTTTTTTTGTCATTGGCTTCCAACACCCCAGGCAAGGTACCCACAACAAAAGGCTATGAGAAGTGAGCACAGCATGAGAGCTACCATACTGTCTAGTTCAGACAGCAAATGGTAGCCCAGCTGTGAGTAGAATAAGTTCACCCATCTCAAAGTCCAGAGTGCTACTGCTTGGATGCTCTCCAAAGCTAAGGTAATTTAAAGATGGTTCTGATGTCCTGACACAAGGGAAAGGTCTCTAGAGGTACCTAATCATAGTAGTACCCTGTTTCCTGGTCTGTTTTGGTGGCAGTGTATGGAACTTCAGGGAAATTGAGGAACTAGAGCTATTGATATTCTGTTTCATTGGAAAACAAGTTAATAAACAATGGATTAGCTGAAGAAACAAAATTTGCTATTGCTATAGTTTTGTTACAACATGTAGGAAAAAGGATATGGGCTTAGTGAGGAATAAAATTAGTATGAAAATAGAATCAGAATCATAGAGTGATTAAGGCTGGAAGGAACCTTAAAGATCTTCAGGATCCAACCTCCCAGCTATGAGCAGGGACACCTCACACTAGAGCAGGCTGCACAAAGCCTCATCCAAGTTGTCTGTGAACACCTTCAGGGAAGGGGCATCCACAGCTTCTCTGGGCTCTATTCCTGTGCCTTACTACCCTCATGGTGAAGAATTTCTTTTTCATATCTTATGTAAATCTCCTCCCTTTCTGTTTTAATCCATTATATCTTGCCCTCTTGCTTCATACCCTTGTAGTCCCTCCCCAGCTTTCCTGTAGCCCTTTCAGGTGCTGGAAGGTTGCTATGAGGTCTCCCCAGAGACTTCTCTTCTCCAGGCTGAACATCCCCAACTGTCAGCCAGTCTTCATAGCAGAGGTGCTCCAGCCTTCTGGACCCTTTGAAGCAAAAAGAGGGAGGAATCAAAGAAAAAGTATAAAATTCTTAGAATAAAAATTGAATTTTTATTAAGTTAGCCAGTTACTTGAGCTATTTAAGCACCATTTAATGAAATGCTTAAGAATTAAGTAATAAGTACATATCTGTTACATTTTTAAATCTGTCTGTCCAACTGTATATTGTAAAGCTACAATTCAGTTGGTATCTTTTATTGACATGAAGTAGAGACACACAGGCCAAATAATTTGATAATGTCATCAATACTCAGGGGTGAAGGTGAAAGGGAACATCACACCTGACAAAATGTATCTTCTCATTTTCCTGTGAGCTAGCTGTACGGTTTCCAGCAATGGATGACACCTGAGGCTCAAAGAGGGAAAAAATCGTCTTCAGGATGAATCCTACCTGTTCTACTGCACTACTCTATAGTTATATCTGGTAGGCTGGGAGACAGCACAGGGTTTTCCAAAATCGTATGCATGTAAGCAGTTTGGTACCAGCACGAGGCTAGCAAGTATTATAGTAGCTCTTAATGCATAGCACTTTAGGAGTAGGGAAGGCTGCTGAAATAAATGTAACAATAGGGGTGCTCTTCTTTTGAGATTGCTGCTTAACAGTGCTGATGGCACAGACCTACCAAGCTGTGATTTCAGGAGGTACCTGTGCTTTTGTGGCTGCCTGTTGTCCCATGGCAGCTGCATGTAGAGGTACCAGCTTGTTCTGTTGAAGGGTACATAACACCTTTATCAGCTTTTGGACCTTTCTTTTTACCCTGTGCTGAGAAATGGTTTAAGCTAAGCAGTGTTATGTGTTATTAGCTTTTGAATATTGTACTCCTGAAAAATTCTAGCTTATTTTTAGTTTTCTGTTAATTTAATTATGAAGTTTTTCTTACACACAGTAAAACCACATAGTATTATAGATTTCTAAAACTCTTAATCACTTTGCTCTGTTGTCTGTAGCTTGTCTTCCTGTTTCATCGTCTGCTCTATTTAATGTAATTTAATTTTCTTTTATATTTTATTCTATTCATTGTTTTTATAATCATTTTTATGGTTATATTTTATTTTTTTATTTTAATGTAGTACATTTTATTATATTTATTTTAGTAATTTAGATTAGTCTTGGACATGGATATTGTCAGAACATCCTGGTGCAAAAGGGTTTAATGGAAATTCTGACGATGACTTAAGCAAGAAATGTACCATGGGTAAATGCCATAGTAGAACATCTTTAAATATAATTTCAGCAACTGTGTCATTTTTGGACACTGCTGATATTTCAGTCCTGCAGAGGAGGGTAGTTGTGGCTTCAGGTGATACAAGGAAAGAATACTGTGTAGTAGGAGGTGCAAGAGAACATCGTTGTTGACTGGAAATAAATTAGATACTCATATAGCAAGTAGAAGTTATTTAATCATATTCTATTTCTGCTTAAAAAAAATAAATAAATAAAAAAGAGAACCAAATCATTAATCTTAACATAATTTGCTATTAATACTGGCCAGGAATTTTCCACAGATTTCTTGCTTTTTTTTTTTTTTTTTTAGTGTAAATTTTGCCTTGGGTAGAAAAGTTTGATGTCCTTAAGACTTGAATTTTTTAACAATGTGATAAAACTTTATTACTCTTGAGGTGGTTTTTAATTTCTTTACAATTAATTAAGAAGTTGCAGCTAAGGTTCTTCAGTGTCTGATAGGAGTTATAAAATGATTATGCTACATTCCACTGCTTTCCTAAAAACTGATCCCTTTGACTATACTACCTCTTCTGTGATAGACTGTCATCCATCCTTAGATTAAACTAACCTTTCTTTATCCGTTAAACCAGCAGTTAACTCTCCAGGACTTAAGTATATGTTGACAGTGCTGGATTCTGCACCTGGGACAGGGCATCCCTTATGGTAACTACAGATACTAGGAACAAGTGGCTGGAGGGCAGTGTGGTGGAGAGGGACCTGGAGGTCCTGGCTGATGACAAACTGAATAAGAGTCAGCAGTGTGTCCTGGCAGCCAGGAGGGTCAACTACGTCCTGGGGTGCATCAAGTAGAGCACTGCCAGCTGGTTAAGTGACGTGATTGTCCTGCTCTACTCTGCACTGGTGTGGCCTCACCTTGAGTACTACATGCAGTTTCAGGCACCACAATATAAAAAGGACATCAAGCTGTTGGAGAATGTCCAAAGGAGAACCACGAAGATGGTGAAGGGTCTGGAAGGCATGACTTATGAGGAGCAGCTAAGGCCACTTGGATGATTCAGGTTGGAGAAGAGGAGGCTGAGGGGTGACCTCATTGCAGTCTATGGCTTCCTCATGAAGGGAAGAGATGGAGCAGGTTCTGATTTCTTCACTCCTGTGACCAATGACAGGACTTGGGGAAATGACAGGAAGCTGAATCAGGAGAGGTTTAGGTTAGATATCAGGAAAAGGTTTTTCACTCAGAGGGTGGTTGAGCACTGGAACAAGCGCCCCAGGGAAATGGTCACAGCACCAAGCCTGCCTGAGTTCAAGAAGCATGTGGATGATGCTCTTAGACACATGGTGTGATTCTTGGGGTGCCCTACACGGGGACAGGAGTTGGACTCGATGATTCTGATGGTTCCATTCCAACTCAGCCTATTCTATGATTCTGTGATTCTATAACGAAAAAAAAGCTGGCTGTTCGGTAGCAAGGAAATTATAAAACAAATATACTGAAAAGTATGTCTTGCTGTGTTTGGAGTTTTACTGATATCTATGGTTTCTCAGTTCACGCAATTGCATAGATAACTCAGCCATAGTTTTTATAAGCAAGTATCTATTAATGAATGCTGCGAAAAAAGTATGAAGATACAATCTAGGGGCATCTTAACACCTTGATATAGAAAAAGAAACTTAGATATTATTAAATTAGTCTTAACTACATTATGATTGTTTCTTATTCCTACATTATTATGTCGAGTGGATTAAATATCAAATTCCAGGTGTGCTTTTAGTGAATCCTTATATTTTACCTAATGAAAACTGGAAGTATTTGGAAGTACTTATGATCCATTTTTCTCGTGAGCTTCACAGCATCATTCAGTGTTCCTGTAATCCATTCTTGGAAGCAGTTGTGTATACCTGGTGAATGAAGACACCTTGTGCTCTGCAGTCATGTTAGTGAAACTAGCCTTTGTAAATTTGTGGTAGATGCTTTTTTGTATTTTGATAGCCACAAGGGGTGATGTTTACAACTTCCGTAAGAAATAAGTTTATCAAACACCTGTATTCAATTTGGATAATACTCTAGATAATCTGTATGTGTGGGCTCATCACAACTTGGAATCAGCTCATCAGGGAAAGAAGAAAACAATAGCCCTCCCCTCGGCCCCTGCAAACAAGCAAAAACAGGTCTATCTAGTACCTGCTGGGAATCACAGAAATAAAGTTTCTCTTTTGTGCCATATAAACATGTTGTGATGGCTAATCCATACTATATCTTTCTGAGAAAACACAGGGCATTTTGCATATCACAAGGACCTTTGTCTTCTCCATTCTGAATAAAGTGGAGCCTATTATAAATTTTCAAATGACCCATCTTTCTGGTGTAATAAAGCATTTCTTTTTCTCATCAAAAGAATATGGCAAGTTCTGAGTGAAGCAATCAGTGCAAAAAGAGGTTGCAGTGGAAATTATACCAATCATGGCTAGACAGGACTATTAATAGGGAAAAATGAACTGGAAAGCATACTGTATGCTAATGCTTAGCAGCAGAAACTGCTGTTCTGACCCTGTTTTGGTTCATATACTGTGCTTATCTAATTAAAAATACAATAAGGAAATGCTAAGATTGTGTTGTACATTTAGAAGTTCAGAAATGCAGAAGGCTAATTCTGCAGCCTTGATTCTTTCCTTCTATACTTGTTCATTCTTGCACAACCTTAATTATAAATTGCACAATATTTATTAAAAATAACAACAGAACCTTCACCTTTGTGAAACTTCGGGTACACATCAGACCTGTAATTTTTATCATTTTTTTTCAGCCTGAATTAATAATCCAATTAACTTTTGTTACCACAGTGTAGTTTATCTTTATTCTTGCATTGTCTTCAGTATTTTTTGTGGCCAATTGTAGAAGGCAGTCTGGAATACTCTTTTCCCATGTTCTGGTTTGAGCCAGGATGAAGGCTGTTTTCCTTCTACTGATTTTTTTTCCTTCAGTGAACTGCTTTAAGCAGCAAGTTTTCCAGCTAGTGGACTGATAACACTGGAATGTTTACAGATACTACCAAGACACCAAAGACCCTTTGCTCTAGTTGTCAGAATTACTGCTTTGGGCAAATTAAAAGCAGAAGAGTTGTATGTAAAACCCTCCTATAGGGAGGAGCAGATTAGAAAGACTGCAAATTTGTCGGAACAAGGTATTTCACACCATATATAATTCACAGATCACAGCACTCAAGCCCCTTCCTTCTTCTTCCCTTGTCTTCAGTTCAGGGAGGACTCCATCTACCCATCACCATTGATCCCCAGGCTCATGCATTCCTGACCCTCATAACTCTCCCCTCAGCTCCTGTCTGCTCTGCTGCTCTCTCTGGCCACTCTGGGAAGTTTTGGGACTGCTCACAGCTCAGGAGGTGCTGTGGGAGTTGCTGGGGATGGGGATGGGTTGGTAATTTGCAGGTATTAGTGTTAACATATTTAGTTATTTTTTTTTTTTACTTAGTTTCCTCTCCAACAAGTAGCTTTCATAAAAAGCAACTTAGGGACTCTGGTACTTGGCTCCCTAACTGTTATGTAATGTAACTTGCCTGTCCTGTGGAAAAGCTGCTTTTCCTTATACTACCGTGGCTACTAAAGGTGGCACTACCGGCACTACTTCCCTACTTGTGACATTTAAGCAGGTGATGAATACATGTCATCCATCTACAGCTGAAATGTGTTTGCATTTACTTGCTGTTCCCTGTTTCATCTCCTACCCTTGATGTACAATTTCTGTACTTGTTCCATTTCTGAAAGGTATAACTTTTTTCTTTCTATTCCATGGTAAGTTTTCTGTGTCTTTGCATTGATCTTGTTGGTATGGAAGTTCTCAGGTTGCTGAAAGAGAAACCTTCTTGAGAAAGTAACTGCAACAGTAGCTTTGTAATGAAGCTGGTTTCCTCATTTACCAGTTCAAGTTTCAGGTCTCATTCGCATCAGTGTACAAGTACTGCTCTCTTGTCAAAGCAGAGAGAAATGAAAACTTCCTTAAATTCCAAGAAGCAGACTATCAATATAGTAGTGAACAATGGTTATGAACTTCAAAAAATGCTCAGGTGTGGAACAGATTTTTTGTAGCAGGAAGGATGTATTGCTGCTTGATAACAATGGTCTGATCTAAACTTCACTTTTAATATGGATAATTTTAATGTATACCTCTGCATAATAGTTACGTGGGCACTAGTAATCATTGCTAATTTATGGTGGTTGTCTTTATGATATTACTGACTAGAAGCCATCCAAGAAAAGGGTTTCAGGGTGATGAATGCTGAGTAAACTCAAGGCAAACAACCCTATCCCACAAGTGCGATTGTGCTTGAGTCCCAGTGCTGTCATCTGGTTTGAATGAGCCTCATCTAAATATCATGCCAGCTGACATAAACCAAAGCAAGTATCAGGACTGTTCTTATTGGTTTCAATTGCTGGTAAAGAGGCAAATATCCACAGCTCTGGAGAATTTGACTGAACTGACAGCTCCAGGAGGAGCCTAGCCTATCTGTATAAGCAAGATAAATTGCCGAAATTGGACTGTTAACATGAAGAATATATATATATATATACACACACACATATATATATACATAATAGTAAAGGATGCAGAGTACTTCAGGCACTGTGGTAGTACTGTAGCATGTTACTCAGAAGTTGAAACTAGCTAGTAACATTTGTTACGGACTATGGTCAGGATAAAATTTGCCAACGCTGACCTTTCTCATCTCAAATTCCTTCTAGCTTCCCTAATATTGCTCTGATAAAACAAGTCAGGTCTAAGCCCCCACCTCTTGTATTGCAAATTATGAGTTTGGGGGACTTTTGTATTTCACAGAAATTGTGTCAACTTTGTCATGTGGAGCTGGGGAAAAGAGGAGGAAGAAACAAGTATGGACTGTCAAAGTATGCTGTTCGTACATCTGCCTAATTTGAAGTCTATATACTGTAAACAAATATTATTTATCCATAAGTAGACAACAGATTCTTACTTTATTTATTCATACAATGTACTTGAGTTCCTCCAGAGGACCACAGAAAACCTCTGACTGTGAAACACAGTATCCAGGTAAGAAGCAACTGACAAGTGGGGAGCCTAATAAGTGCATGTTAAGGTAAAGCATGGAGATACTTGGCTCTGAGCAGAACATCATTGTTACTGGCTCTTAATACAATGAAGGTGAGTTATTTGCTTTCATTTAAATTCTGATTTTGGTCTGTAGAATTTGGATATTTCACAATGGACTTTAGCCTGTGGTATACTTTTGGGGGTTTGAAAAATTCTTGTAATAGCCTGTAGTGCTCGCATCTACCACACTAGCCTTCTTGCATGTCACCTGTGCTTATAATTGTTTAGACCAACTAGTGGCTGGGAACGGCTCTGCTGCATCCTTGAACTGTCCATCTTTATCCTCTGTCATGAAGGCCCGAAGAAAGATATGTTATTTATTAATAGAACAACAGTTGTTCCAAAAGCAATGTGAAAGAGGAAGCAGGTTGCAACGACTGGAGTCCTCTTGGGATGTGAATACACAGAAAAAGCTAGGCTGCACTCTGAAAAGCTTACTGTCTTAAGGCAGACAGCAGACAAATGGTGGCAGGAAGGAGTATTAATTCATTTCACAGATGCAGAAAAGATGCTCAGAGTAAGGTGATACTTTGTCCAAGGAAATCTTTAGGAAGCTGGAAAATTGACTTGTGCACATGCTCTTTTCTTCTGAGTGCCCATCTCATCAGAAGCATGGATGTGTCTTCTTGAGTTTTTGTGCAGGCATTCAGGTAATGAACATGTTCTTCAAAGAATCAGAAACATTATATTCTTTCCTCATCTTTACTATTAAACAATAGGTAAAGAAAGTTTAAGTTAATGCCTGAAACACTATTCTGTGCTTAAACAGCAGCACTTTCAGCAGATACACTGAGACTGTAGGTCATAATTTCCTTTAGTTTGGGCCTTTTTTTTGGAAGTGTTAAAAATCTGCAACTTCAGACTGTGAAGGTGAAATGTCTCTAACTCCCAATTTGTCTGAAGTGGATTTTTGGCCACCATATTGGAATATACCATTACGTAGCTTTGGCTCCAAATGCCCTGCTGTTAGAGAGTGGCAGACTTTAATACATACATATTGTAAAGACAGTTGTCTTTTAAAGACTGTGGGAAGATGGGATTGGAGGAAGGGAGTCCTGCTGTGAGAACACAGAATTCTCGGTACTTTCAAGACAATTAGTGTGCTTATCTTGTACTGGCTTTGAGCACAAAAGTGAGAGCTAATTTAGTGCACTTATCTTCTACCTGACCCTGTGTAGGAGTGGAGAGACGAGCAACTTGCTTGTCTGGCCAAACAAAGAACAGATGTTGGAATTTTTATGATCTGACAGCTTCTGTAACTAGATCTGACAGTAACCATAACTGCAAGTTTTATGATCAGTGATTAGTGCAACTGCTGGAATGGAGTGAAAGGCCCATGGTCTGGGGCTGCATTAACAAGGCCAGAGGCAAGGTCTCACAGCCAGAAGCTGTATCAACAAAAACAGAGGAGAAGTTTGCAAGTGTAGCAGACACTGGCTTTCCCTCCCTCCCCCCACATTCTCAATTATTAAGCATCATCATCCTGCTAAGAACAAATCAGGACATGATTTATGACCTAGTCCTAACTTGTCATTAGGTATACAGTAATTAATTAGAATATTCTGTTTTGTGAGGAAGAGAATTCCAGCTATCCAGTTAAGTTGACATGCCTGAATCCCATTTAATCTGCCCAAACAGGGATGTCTCTTTTTTGTAACATTTGAGCCTCTGACTCTGTTGGATGTTTACTCAGGAATTACTAACTTGAGCTTGAATCTTTGCAAAGTGCAAGTGTTTATCAGCTTCTGAACTTGTCACCTTAATAAATTCTCTTTCTTTACAACTTTGCTCAGCTGTCTTGGTGCAAGTATTTTGTGGGGCTCTGAAACAGGTAAACGTTATTCTACTAGGTGGCTGCACAGACATGATCCTTTAGACATAAACAATGTCTGTTATGTCTATGTCTGAGAGCAAGAGTAAATCCCACCACACCTGGACTTCTCTCTGAGAAGGAGTTTAGAAAGCAAGAGCATCCTCTTGGAACCTGGTGACTTTATGGAAGGGCCTTCTCCAGACATCTTGCAGACTCTTACCCTTTTACCTGACACCTGCAAAGAACTAAAGGTTCATTTCTTTATAGTTTATGGTGTTAGACCATGGATCAGAAGAGCAGTTCTGTAGAAATGAATGGCCATGTGTTGTGGGGCTTTGGCATAATAGTCTTCAAAGTCTTGTTATTATATTTTAAATGGGAAAAAAAATCCACCATGTATCAGTAATTTAAAAAAAAATAACTATATGACCTGAAAAGGAGCATAAATGCTATATCTATGCACTAGTACTGTCTTTCATAAATGCACCAGGTTAAATTCCTTAATGCATGGAAATTACATCCACTATGACCTTCTGCAGAATGTCAGCTGGTTCCTTCATGAGCATCAACACATTATGCACATCTGTGCATGGACTGAATAAGTCTAGTTCATACTGACAATAACCTGCAACTCCTCACCTCTGCTTCCAGTTATAAAAAAGGGAGCATGCATCTCCTGCAACTGTATTACAGTGCTATTGAAAAGACCAATGTTTATAAGAAAAAATCCCTCAGAAAAAGTGACAACCTTTCTTTCCTCAGACTTGGAGAAGTCAAAACAGCATCAGAAGCAGTTTCATCTCACCATGATTTCTGGTTTACTTCTTTCATGACAGAACATTAATGGATACCTAAGGTACATCACAGCTTAAAATGCAGTCTCTGTAGGGCTTGGCTCTGACATCATTGTCAGCAGTGGCACATTTGTGAATTATCTGTTGCTTTTGGAGGCAGGCAGCAGAATCTTTCCTATATTCTGAGGTCCAGCTAGTGCACTGGCAGTTTTCTTTGATTTATTTGCTTATTTGTTAGTGAATGAAAGCTCACCACGTAATAGCTCAATTTCACAATGCACTCAGCGAATATTTTACTCTTTTCTTTTTCATCTCACCTCTTTCGCTCTGTCTCACTCTTTTTAATGGAAGCCTGATCTGGCTAGTGAGGCTACTCACACACGCATGAAAAATGCCTTCTTCAGAGCCTAGCTGAAGGGTAATGCCAATCTACTATTGTGACTGAAAAGTAATTTCTCTGTGTTTAAACTTTAGAAGAAAAGTAGGCATGTATGTATAACAACAGACAACACCCATTTTACTGTGTTCATCCTACACCCTGTTCTTGGGACTTCTTAACCCTTGTGCAGGCTAACTCAGAGAGTTGGTTTGTTTTGCAGTGGTACAACAAACAAAGTGATAGCCCTGCACAGATTCAGATCTCTTCATGGTATTTAAATAGTGCAGACACTGGAAGCACAAATCATCCTACTAATTACAGAATAAACTGTGAAGAAATGTATTAAGTGTAAGTTCACTCAGCCTCTCATGAAACTGGGACTTGATGTCAAATTTCCTTAAACCTGTGGTGTATTCTTGGACAGAAATAATGCTCTTCTCCATGGATAGAAATAAAGTGAGAAAAAAAAGTGGCACTGAGTTATAGTTTCACCCTGCTGCCCTTCCTGGACAACTTCCTAAAAACATTATGAGAATCCATTAAATGTTGTTTTGTTCCTAGGCCTACTTTCTTTGGAGTTGTTGCTGAGTCAAGGTCGTTTCTTAATAACTTTTGCTTGTTTGGGTGAGACTGACCTTTTCTTAAGTGCAAAATATTGGAAGTGTTTGAACTGACTTTGCCTACAGTAATACAAGTTTTTAAAAAATCCACTGTGCTCTTGTGCACAGACTGTCACATTATTAATCTCCATGGTACCTCCCTCCCTTTTTTTTGTCCTTCTCAGTTACCTCATGGCTTACAAGATCAGGTATAATTATTATAAAAAAAATGAATACTGACAGCATTTAGCAAGTAACTAAATCTTTTGGGGGGAGTCTATTAAATGGGGGAAAGTTGTGTATTGTTTCAGATATCAAATATATGGCAAATAATAAATATTTTTTATATTTAAAGCACATCAACATAAACAACTTAATATTTTCTTCTCCTTCACACCCACAATCTGTGTCTACTAGTTGCCTGATAAACTCAGGGGGCGATCCTGTAGTGTGCTTCATTCATACATCTCTCCTTGGCTTCAGAATACACAGCATCAAGGAGGACTAATTCTTTAATTCCTTAATATTTCAGGAAATCATGGAGCAAGCTCACATTACTGTAACTTTGATAGCAAGATTGCTAAGAATTAGTCTCCAATATACAAGTCAGCCCAATTTACCTCTTTCCTTAACGTCTAAAAGCATGTGGCCGTCCATGACTTTGGTGATTGTGGTGGTTTGTTTTGTTTTGTTTTGTCTTATGTTTTTGGTTTTGTTTGTGTGTTTGTTTTTTTAAAGTAAATAGTAGTAAATACAAATAAGCCACATTATGAGTAGTTTCACTGTTTGGCTTGACAAAAATTCTTTTGTTTGATAGCAAAGAAGATACAGATGATGTACTTTTGAGTGTGCAAAACATACCTAGTATGTGGAGGAAATTGAGCAGAAGAGGAATTTAAAAGTCTGCTTCAGAGACTTGGGTAAGTATTAGAGAAGCCATAATCAAATTGCAATTTTTTCAGAGTGTCAAAATGTACTACAAGCACTTTATCTTTTTGATGAAATCACCATTTACGAGTAATTTTTCATCAAAACCACAAGAATGGCAGTGGATAACTGCGAATGACTTCACCATTAGGACCACTGCTCTGATATTTTTCTTTGCTTTTCTGTATTAAAACTGCTTTGGAAAGCAGTCTGCAGGAATCTGGACAGATCAATAAGTGATTAAATTCAGCTTTACAGAGATACTTGCATTTGTAAAAGCTCCATACACTGGTTTTTTGTTAACTTGAATTACATTCAACAATGAAAGAAGAATTTTTTTGGAGTCAGAAGGAAATACCAGAAAATATTCTAAAACATGAGCCAAAATACCTTGGAAATAAATGCAGAATAACCTTGGTGTCCATGAAATATGTACAATATTTATCTCTGCAAGATCAAAGAACATAAATCAAAGTCTGATAAGCTCATATTGAATTTCTGCATACTGAGTTTCTATCAAGAGCAATACTTCTCTGGAAGTCTAAGCATAGGACAAGAAGTCCTGGAAAATATGAAGACAGGAATTTCTTTGCCTTCCTGGTGTGTTCAGTGTCCATGTATTACCAAAGATTTTCAAGTTGCCTGCAAACATTTGAGAATCTTTGTTCAAGCAAATGAAGCAATAGTTCATACTGAATGGGTGGGATTTGATTCACTGATAACAGGGCTTGCATATGTGCTGCAGCCCTGCTGGTTTACCTCCCCAGAAACTTCGCTATATCTGACATGAACATTTGTGCCTGTTTTAAATTATTTGTCAGTGGTCTGACGTAAGCTGAACTTTTCTGATCTAAAACTGACATTGTAGTTCCAGTAGAAAACTGGAACAGATCTTTGGCTTATGTAAATTTTCTGTATGAAATAAACATGCAACTTTGGAGAAGTCTTTCAAGGTATATAAAACCTTTTCAGGAGTCAAAGTTGATGTCTTTCTCAACTCTTTATATAAAGCTGTTGCAGTATCTTGCACTACCAAAATCTCAATAATCTTAAGGTCATTAATAGAATATGACTGAGTTTCTTCATGAGTCTTTTTGAGTATTTGCTGGCTCCTGAGAACCTGGTAATGTAAACGAATTTGACTTATATTTTTCCTCACTGTTAGCAGAGATTTTTTAAAGGTTAGGAGAGTCAACTCGTGTCTAACTGACTGCAAATGGGGACAGAGCTGAGTGTTGGCAGAACACCTTAAACTTTCTAGCACTCAGGTACCTGCTGTGGTGGATTTCAAAGGCACAGTGGTGAGTCTTGCTACATTAAGTGATATTTTTCTAGTCAGATCCCTCTGCTTGTAAATTTATGTTAAAAAGGAAGCCTTCTGCACATCAGTAGCAGTGAAAAGCAGATGGATTGCTTTGAATGATGTATCTCAATGAACTTGTCTCAAAAGTGTATTCAAACTTTAAATCAATGTTTAATTTTTAAAGTGTGTTTCATGCAATTTCCGCTACAATGTGTTGAAATAAGCAATTGTGGTGGGCAAAAGATTTAGACAAGTTTTTAAATGGAATTTTTTACTCTTGACTGATTTCCACAGGATTCGTAGGCACACATTAACATTAATAAATGCAAAATGATATATCCCTATTCAAATACAATCACATATTTACTGTATATACTTTATGAGGTTTATTATTTTTTTTCTCCTTTGCCTGGGAACTTTGTAAAGTTCAAGTACTGCATCTCAGTGTGTGTTGACTGGTTTCTAAGATCAATGAGATGACTTATGAAAAGGAGTGTTAGAGAAATGGAATCTTGAGGTTTAGGTGCTACACCTGCATCTTTAGTCTTTCTTGGGACTGATGTCCTTGAAACACACTGGGGGTATCTAAACCCAAGGAAGATACTGTCATAGAAGACAGCTTTGTCACAGAGACAGAGCAACGAGTATCTCCTGCGTGCTGGTGCTGGACATCAGGTCATAAGCATGGCAGGTCAAATGGGGCAAAAGAGGCTGATGAACCTGACACCATCCCATATGTTTGTGGCACAAGATCTGCTGCATACTGTAAGATCTGGGAACTTTTTAGAACACGTTTCCTTACCAGGCAGGAGAACCCAGCCATCATGCTGCCATTCTGCTCGGTGACTCTTCTGGGCACTAATGGACACATGGGTGAGCCCTAGCTGAGTCTGTAATGCTGTTATGCAGACAGCAAGTGGGAAAGTAGTAATCCAGGCTGGAGTAATGTGAAACCTGCTGTGTAACTTAAACTAATGCTTCATGGCATGTTGGGATGGAAAATTAATTGTTAACAGGAGAAATTGAATGAAACTGGAAAAACAGGTCCTTTTTACCCCTTATAGTACATTTTTGTGGCAAGGTTTTAGTCATGAGGGGTAAACAGGGCTAGCTTCTGTGAGAAGCTGCTAGAAGCTTCCCCCATGTCTGATGGAGCCAATGCCAGTTAGCTCCAAGAGGGATTTATTGCTGACCAGGGTCAAGCACACTAGTGACAGTTGTAGAGCCCCTGGAGTAACATATTTAAGAAGGGGAAAAACTGCTGCTTAACAGCTACCAAAGACGGGAGTGGCAATATGTGAGGGCAAAAACTCTGTGGATGCCAAAGTCAGTGAATAAGGAGGGGGAGGAGGTGCTCCAGGTGCTGGAACAGAGATTCCTCTGCAGCACAGAAGGAACACCTTACTAAGGCAGGCTGTCCACCTGTAGCCCATGGGGCTTAATGGTGTAGGAGATATCCACCTGCAGCCTATGGTGAATATATAAGTTGAATGATGGGAGGGTCCAAAGGAAGCCTTGACCCCATGAGAACCCCACACTGAAGCAGGCTCTTGTCAAGGTACGTGGACCCATGGATAGAGGAGCAAGTTTGGTGGTAAGATTTGTGACCCCATGGGGAACCCACATTGGTGCAGCCCTTCAAGAATGGGGAGGGACCCACACTGGAACAGTTAATGGAATCTCATAATTGGTGAATGAACCTTCCCTGTCCTTATCTTTACCCATGAGCCTTTTGTGATGTTTTCTCTCCTCTGACCAGCTGAGCAGTGAAAGTGATGGAGATGGTTGGTGGGCACCTGGTGTCCAGCCAGGGTCAGCTCACCACACCCCTTCTGAAATGTAGGCAGAACACTATTACTGAAAGAAGTTAATGGGACTGTGATAAAATTAAAAGAGCTGCCTCTTTTTATATGTGACCCAGAAGCCTGTTAACTCAGTCAGTGTCAGCAGGAACAGTAATTATCTTGATCACCAAAGCCTCTATATTGTAAGAAGTGATAAAAATACAGTGAGATGTGAACTAAAAAGCAGTGGTTTATGGTGGTATTTTTAGTCTCAACTAAAAGGTATGAACAATTACACACACTTTTGTAGCATAGATGCTGCTTTATTTAGCATTTTGTAGTTTGCATTATAAATACAGTTCATGCTTCTGACTGTGATAACTATCTCCACTGAAAAGGGGAATGGAAAAATGTTTCTTTTTAAATGAAATTTATTCTTTGCTGGTTATGCTTTATTTCATAAGAAACAGTGTCTCATTGTGTGTTTTGCTGGGTGCTGTCATTGTCAATATTACAGAGAAAACACAACACATACAGTTCTGCTCCACCAAATAATCTCATAATACATACTTTTTGCATCTTGTGATCAAAAACTGAGTTGGATCAATAAATATTTGAATTCAAACATCCTTATTGTGCTATCAAGTGATGCTAAACCCGTAACATTCAAACCAATATCACCTGTGAAATTGGCTTAAAAATTACCTATGTCATACAGTATGAGGACAGAGGTCCTCACACCTGGTGATTTCTCTTTAGTGTTTGGCATCTTGCTGGCTGTTACTGCCAGCAAGTAAGGGGGGGCGGGGAACAGAATAAAACCAATCTCTACATGGTGGGATCACAGCTGGTTCCTCTACATAAAAGTCCAATAACATTTTTACTCATAATTTATCATAGCATAACTCTTTTTTTCCAAGTGGGGTGCAACATGATCTCATTTGAGTTAATAACAGAATAGTGCTATAGTGGGTATTTTTAGACTTAAATTTTACTGTGCTCCCCACTTATCTGCTACCATATATTATTATGAACTCATCAGAAATAATGATAGAAACAATAAGAAATCACTATAAGACTGTAATGAAGTGACCCCTACATTTTTTTCAAATCCTTATCTCTCTCTTCTTTTTAAAGTTAAGGGTGTTCTGTCTTTTAAGGTGTTGGTTTAATTTTTTTATTATTTTTTTTTTAACATTACATTTTATTATCATTACTGTGGACAGACCTTTATTTGAACTAGAACTATCACCTCAGCTTTTATCGGGCTCACTTTTCACAAAATTGGGAGAGCTGGGGTGGGGGAGATATGCTTTACATCTCAGATATTTTTCAAGCCCAAATAGAGAAAAAAGATCACATTTGGGAGTTCAGCAGGTAGGAGAGCTATTCCTATGTAAAGTAGGAGTGATTAGTTGAGCACTTATTTAGGCTTGACCTGCACTTTCTTATCTCCTGGAGATAATGTAAAAGGACCTGCTAAACTGTTCATGAAGAAACACATAAAAGTGGGATAATTTATACTAATAGGTATTTTCTTTAGCTAACAGCAGAAAAACAATCTGCCAGTTCTGTCCAGGGGCCAATGAAGAGCAAGTGGAAAGTCTGTGGGTACGAATTAAGGGGCAGGCTGGCATGGGTGATACAGCTGTGGAGGTCTATTACAGACCTCCTGATCAGAATGAGGGAGTTGATGAGGCTTTCTACAGGCAGCTGAAAGCAGCCTCACAACTACATGCCTTAGTCCTCATGGAGAATTTTAACTACCCAGGTATTTGCTAGAAGGCCTGCACAGCCAGCCATTCACAGTCTAGGAGGTTCCTCCAATGCATTGATGATAACTTCTTAATGCAAGTGGTGGACAAACCAACTAGGGGGGAGCGTTGCTGGATCTTGTACTCACCAACAAGGAGGGTCTGGTTGAAGCAGTGATGGTCAATGGCAGCCTTGGCTGCAGTGATCATGAGATGGTGGAGTGCAGGATCCTGTGTGGGAGGAATACAATACCTAGCAGGACCAGAACCCTGGACTTCTGCAGGGCCAACTTTGACCTCTTCAATCAATTGTTAAAAGAAGTCCCATGGGACAGGGTGCTAGATGGTAAAGGGGCTCAAGATAGTTGGTCAACATTCAAGGACCACTTCTTCCAAGCTCAGGATCAGATTATCCCAATAGGTAGGAAATCAAGTAAGGAAGCCAGATGACCCACGTGGTTAAACAAGGAGCTTCTGGGCAAACTCAAGTAGGAAAAGAGAATCTATGGATCATAGAAGGAGGGGCTGGCCACTTGGGAGGAATATAGAACAGTTGCCAGAGGATGTAGGGAAGCAATTAGGAAAGCTAAGGCCTCCTTGGAACTAAACCTTGCTAGTGAGGTCAAAGGCAATAGAAAAGGCTTCTTCAAATACATTGCAGATAAAACTGACACTAGAGGCAATATAGGCCCACTGTTGAATGAGGTGGGTGCCCTGGTGATAGAGGATATAAAGAAGGCAGAGGTACTGAATGCTTTCTTTGTCTCTGTCTTTACTGCTACAGACTCTCCCCAGGAGCCCCAGATCCCTACAGCTCCAGAAGAAGTCAGGATGAAGGAGAAGTTTGTTTTTGTAGATGAGGATTGGGTTAGGGATTAGTAAAGCAATCTGGACATCCATAAATCAGTGGGTCTGGATGGAATGCACCCTTGAGTGCTGAGGGAGCTGACAGAGATCATTGCTAGGCCACTCTCCATCATCTGTGGTAAGCCATGGGCAACAGGAGAGGTGCCTGAGGACTGGAGGATAGCAAATGTCACTCCAGTCTACAAGAAGGGCAAGAAAGAGGACCCAGGTAACTATAGACTGGTCAGCCTCACCTCCACCCCTGGAAAGGTGGTGAAACAACTTGTTCTTGGCACTATCTCTAGGTATATCAAGGATGAGAGGGTCATTAAGAGCAGTCAACATGGTTTTCCCAAGGGGAAGTCATGTTTGACCAACCTTTTAGCCCTCTATGAGGAAGTAACTATGAGGTGGATAGATGATGGTAGAGTGGTAGATGTGGTTTATCTTGATTTCAGGAAAGCATTTGACACTGTCTCCCGCAGCATCCTCATAGATAAACTGAGGAAGTATGGGCTTGATGGTCAGGTAGTGAGGTGGATCATGAACTGGTTGAAAGGAAAAAGTCAGAGTTGTGGTCAATGGGACAGAATCTATTGGAGGTCTTTCACTAGTGGAGTCCTTCAGGGGTTGATACTGGCACCGGTACTATTAAATATTTTCATCAAAGACCTGGATGAGGGAACAGAGTGTGCCCTCAGCAAGTTTGCTGATGACACTAAACTGGGAGGTGTGGCTGACACACCAGAAGGCTGTGCTGCCATTCAGCAAGACCTGGACAGGCTGGAGAGTTGGGCAGGGAGAAAACTGATTAAATTCAACAAGGGCAAGTGGAGAGTCTTGCACCTGGGGAAGAACAACCCCATGTACCAGTACAAGTTGGGGGCTGACCTGCTGGAGAGCAGTGTAGGTGAAAGGGACCTGGGGGTCCTGGTAGACAGGAGGATGACCATGAGCCAGCATTGTGCCTTTGTAGCCAAGAAGGCCAATGGCATCCTGGGGTGCATTAGAAAGGGTGTGGTTAGTAGGTCAAGAGAGGTTTTCCTCCCCCTCTATTCTGCCCTGGTGAGGCCTCATCTAGAATATTGTGTCCAGATCTGGCCCCCTCAGTTCAAGAAGGACAGGGAACTGCTTGAAAGAGTCCAGTGTAGAGCCACAAAGATGATTAAGGGAGTGGAACATCTCCCTTATGAGGAAAGGCTGAGCGAGCTGGGTCTCTTTAGCTTGGAGGCGACTGAGGGGCAATCTCACCAAAGTTTACGAACGTGTTAAGGGCGAGTGTCTGGAGGATGGAGCCAGGCTTTTTTCAGTGATGTCTAGTGATAGGAAAAAGGGCAATGGGTGCAAACTGGAGCATAGGAGGTTCCATGTAAATATCAGAAAAAAATTCTTTACTGTGAGAGTGACAGAACACTGGAACAGGCTGCCCAGAGAGATTGTGGAGTCTCCTTTTCTGGAGACATTCAAAACCAGACTGGATGTGTTCCTGTGTGATGTGCTCTGGGTGACCCTGCTCTTGCAGGGGGGTTGGACTAGATGATCTTTCAAGGTCCCTTCCAACCCCTAAGATTCTGTGATTCTGTCATACTGTAATCACTTTCAGCCACTTCACTTTTTCCCATACTATACCCAGATCATTATTTATAAATCATTAATTTATACAAGTAATTAATATACAATGCAGAGTGGGCTGTATTATAGAAAGGAAGGTAAGCTCCATTTGCAGGTGTAAGATTACTCACAGGCACCTTTTTCCATTAGTACAGAACAAAAGGCCTTAGAGGCTATCTGTTGTTTATTAATATTTTTAGTTCCAAGGGTTGTGTTTGTTGCCATTTTGTCTCCTCTCTACCTGTGATGATGGATCTGAAAGAAACAATAATTATAAAAATTACCTACTGAGCTGTGCCATATCACCTATGGTATTGACTGTACAAGGTAATTTTCATTGGTGTTAACAGTGCCGTGAGAGCATGGTCTCTGGAAATGGCTTTGACTTTACACAGTGGGGATACAATTGCTCAGTTCAGAGACAAACAGTTGATCCAACCTATTAACTGGAATTAGCACCAGCTTATTGAGTGTACCAGTGGCAACAATGCAAGTGAAACTTCAAAGCTCTGCCTGTTGTGTTAGTTCACTGCTATTGTTCTTACATGAATTCAGTGCTGGAATTGACTCTATCAATCATTAAATTCTTCTTGTGACCCCAGAGCAAGAAACAAGTATATCCAGCACTTAGTTTCCCTGCTTGAAACTTACAATTAATCACATCTTATCTCATTGTTAGTCCTGATGTCATGAATCACTCTCTGCTTTGTGAGCACCTACAGCAAGGTGCTTTGGTCTCCCTTGCTGCTGTGTCCAGGTTTTACATTATCCTTTCAATGCTTGTTTTTCATGATTAATAGAATTAAAGCTGATTTCTCTCTCACTCTTCTCCTGTGGAGTGTTGCAAAGCATGAACCTTAAACTGCTTCTTCCTTTCCTTGCTGCCTCTCAAGTCCTGTTACTGCCTGCAGCCTTGATTATGCCTTCTGTGGTAGACAAGGTGGGTCTGCATCTCCTGGTTCATCCTCCAGTGCCTCCACAGTCCTTTTACTGTGCTGCTCTGTATCTCAGTCCTGCCGCTGCTGCTAGACTGTATGCTGGGTCAAAGCAGCTGTTCTTTTTGTTCTGGTTAGGTTTGGTGGGTTTTTTGGTAGTGGGAGAAGGGCCCCAAGGGGGATTCTGGTAAGAAGCTGAGAAGCTCTCCCTGCTCCAAACCCAGCCAGGGAGCCATTAGAGGGAGAATAAATGCACCTCAGCGACTAACATATCAAAGAATGGCTATAATACCTGAGCAGAGAAGGACTTGTGGGAGAAGAGCTGTGCTGGAGAAGAAGAGCTGTGCAGGGGAAGAAGCATGACATAGGAGGAATCTATGATGGGAGGAATCCCTCAGATAGCAATGGACAAAAGTTCTGCTGAATTTCATGATGGATTAAAAACTGAACAGACACTTTCTGCAATGAATCTGCTGAATCTTTTTCCAAACATGCAACTGTACATCTGGTATGCAGCCAAGAGCATTCTGCTCTGTGTAGCTGCTCTTGTGATTGTTTTATGGTTTATTGACAGGACTGTAGCCATAATAAACCATATAATTACCTAGTGGTCTTAGGGGTTATGATACTGATCTTTATGATGCACTGTATGTGTACAGTTATGGTATGACTCCTCAAGGAACAGAATGGTTCATGTTGGTAATGGCAGTAGCAGGTTCAATTTTACCTCTCCATTTTCTTTCAAGCTGGATCTCTCAGCTCTTGATTTGAATACCATTGTTGCAGTAGGGATGCTTCTGCTGAATGTTTACAATATATTGTGGATGTGTAGGGTGAGGTGTTGCAACACTCACTGCTGATTCCGCAAAGGCAATGCTGCTGCCACTGCTGCTGCTGCCATCTGTGATGCTGCCACCACCACTGCTGCTGATACCACCAGTCATACTACTACAAAAACAGCTGCCTCTGCAAGTGCTGCTACAAAAACAACTGCTTCTACAAAGATAAAATCCACTTCCATTTGAATCAAGCTAGTTAATCCTGTGACCAGAAGCAAGGCAAAGGCAAAACACTCCTCCCTTTTCACGTGCTCCCATCTGAAACATCCAGAGTTCCTTCAGGCAATGATAGAGACTGAAATTGGGGAAGCAGAGGATTCTAAATCAGATGATAGAGCAGCTACCTCTCAAACAGATAAAAAATCAAGCCACTCTCAAGCAAATAAACCAGCAGGCCCTCCTTAATCAGATGATGATGATGACCTTGTCCAACCTTTCTCTATGAAAGAACTGTGCCTCATGAGAAAGGACTTCACCCGCACTGATGGTGAGGGAATTGGTTGTTCCTTGGTTGTTCGAATGCTTTGATAGTGGGGCTGAAACCTATAATGTGGATGAGAGAGAAGCCAAGCAGTTGAGATCCCTGGCTAGAGATGCTGGTATTGATAGAGCAGTTAGTAGTAAGATGGGAACTACCACCCTGTGGGACTGACTTCTTTCAGCTGTGAGAGACATACCCCCGCAAGGGTGACATCAAATGGCACAGAAGCAGAACACCCACTCTTGAGAAAGCCATCACATACTTGAGAGAAATAACTGCAAGAAGTGATCTATGATAAAGATAGACTTACAAATCCTGATGACATTCTGTGTGACTCACAGATGTTCCAGAGGTTTATGCAGGCTGTACCAGCAGCACATGCCCATATATTCTCCTTCATGGGGTGCTTTGATGACAATACAAGGCCAACAGTGAGTGACGTGGCTTTCAAAGCACGACAATATGGAGATATAATCTCTGATTCCCATCAGTTCCACACCTCAGCCATTGAACAAATGACTGACAGAAAGAATAAGGTTCCAAACAGATGGGGAAGTAAATCCCAAAATCTCCCTAGAGACAACTGGTCACATGTTGCTGCCCTTAAGAAGAGACATGCTACTACGAGACAGCAGTGAGAGACGGGATCCACTGCGACACCACCTGTGGTCTCTCTTGCATAATTACTTTAAAGAGGACATGCTGTAGAGACTGGGGACACTGAACAGCTGCATACTTTGCCTGGCCTTTCGGATGACCCTTCTCTAGTGAGGTTGCTGAAGGCTGAAGACCAACAGGTGCCAATTGCCACTTCATCAGTGCATAGACAACAATATAACACCAACAGAGACTCTGTGATCCCCATTCATAAGCTGATCTGGCAATTAGAGAGCCAGGGAGTGATCAGCAACACTCACTCACCCTTCAACAATCCTGTTTGGCCAGTGTGAAAGCCTGATGGTGAGTGGAGGCTGACAGTGGACAATCGTGGCCTGAATAAGGTTACACCACTGCTTAGTGATGCTGTGCTGGACATGCTAGAGCTTCAGTATGAGCCGGAGTTGAAACCAGCCAGGAGGTGTTGCCACTACTGACATTGCTCATGCCTTTTTCTCGATTCCTGTAGTACCAGAGTGCAGGCCACAGTTTGCTTTCACCTGGAGGGGAGTCCAGTACACCTGGAATGGAGTGCCCCAGGGGTGGAAACACAGCTCAAACATTTGCCATGGACTGATCCATGCTGCACTGGAGAAGGATGGAGCTCCAGAACAGCTGCAGTACATTGATGAAATCATTGTATGGGGTGACACACCAGAAGAAGCCTTTGAGGAAGGTAAAAAGATCATCCAAATTCTTCTGGATGCTGGTTTTGCTGTAAAAAGAGGCAAGGTCAAAGGACCTTCAAGAGAGATCCAGTTCCTGGGCATCAAGTGGTAAGATGGACGTCACTAGATCTCAAGGGATGTGATTAACAAAATAACAGCTATAACCCCACCATCTACTAAAAAGGACACTCAAACCTTTTCAGGGACTGTTGGTTTCTGGAGAAAGTATATTCGATGTTACAGTGAAATTGTATGCTGCTGAATTAATTAATATGCTATATAGCTTTGTTCAGACGGAGACCTTTAAGAGCTTTCAAAGTTTTGTGTAAAACATCAGCTTATCTCACAACGTAACAAGAAGCTTGGTTACATATGAAGCATTTACAGATACAATTTGCAAGCTTCAAGACTTTCATCTCTAAACTTGTAGGTCCAGCACTTCACAGAGGTATTTCAAGACCACTTGCAAAACTGAAGCCAACAGATCAATGACAATCCACCTGAAAGACTGTGGAGACCCAGCTCAGCAGCCTGAGACCTCTTCAAGGCAAAGTCATTCAAAGGACAAGTGATGTGGCAAGGCCCATCACCAGACAAATGCTAAGAGAGCTGGATGATCTACATCTAGGATGGTGGGATAATTATCCTATTAACTCTTGGATAATGTACTCTATTAACTTCTAACTCTGTCCAGGATATTTGTATGATGACCTCATAGATATCTGAAGATATTTGGGGAACAATATATCTATCTAGAAAACTTGTGTAACGAACTAATAGATACTTGGAAAACAACACATCTATTTAGGATATTAGTATAATGAACTAATGCATACTTGGAGAATAGGAGACTAATAAATCTACCCGGGATGCTTGTGTAACGAATTAATGGACATTTAGGAGAGTAGTAAATCTTGTAACTAATATTTGTGGTTGGTAAACATAAGTTATAATACTAATTTAAAGTACTTTTGTATAATTATGGTCTATTATCCCTTGTTTTGTGTGAACAAGATTACCATTATGTCATACTGTTTCTATCCTATATAAGAAACACTGATCCATGATTAAAATTAGTCATATTACCATAAGCATATGACTCGCCTGGCCTCATTTTTTTTTTAATTTTTTTTTTTTCCTCACTGCACTCATGGCAAAATATGAACACCCAGTGGTGGAATCTATGGATACGCTACAAGTATCTCCTTCTCAGTTGTTGGGTAGTTGGCCTCAGAACCTCTGTAGCTCCAGCTTCAGAATCCCAAGGGCTGACCTCAAGTCTCCCCTCATGCTTTCTGCCAAAGACTCCAGTTAGGACCATTGTGTCTGGCTGCAGTGTAGAGGACATTTTTGAACTGCATTGAACACAACTTTTTGAGCCCAGGCATCCAACCAGTTTTTTATCCAGCAAAGTGCATGCACATCCAAACTACAAGTAGCGAGCTTCTCTAGAAGAATGCTGTGGGAAACCTTGTCAAAGGCCTTGCTAAAGTCAAGGTAGACAGAGTCCACAGACCTTTCCTTTTCCAGTAAGCAGGTCACACTGTCATAGAAGGAGATGAGGTTTGTCAAACAGGACCTGCCCTTCATGAGCCCACGCTGACTGGTCCTGATCACCTGGTTATTCTGCATGCACTACATAATGGTACTAAGGATGATTGAAGGCAGACTAATAGGCCTGCAATTTCTTGGATCATCCTTCCATCCCTTCTTGTATATGGGGGTTACACTGATTTCCAGTCTGCTGGTATCTCTCCAGTCAGCCAGGACTGCTAATAAATGATAGAAAGGGGTTTGGTGAGAACCCCCACCAGCTATTTCAGCACTCTTGGGTGCATCCCATCTGGCCCCATAGATTTGTGCCCATCTACATGGTGTGGCAGGTCACTGACAATCTCCTGGATTGTTGGGGGATCACTTGGATCCTGGTCCCTACCCCCTAGCTTAGGGAGTTTGATTCCCTCAACGTAACTGATCCTGCTAGCAAACACTGAGGTGAAAAAGTAATTTAACACCTCAGCCTTTTCTTTCTTGTTCATCACTATGTTTCCTCCTGCATCTAATAGGAGATGAAGGGTCTCCTTGGTCTTGCTTTTGCTTTTGCTTTTGCTTTTGTTTTTACTTTTCTTCATTTTACAAGCAACTAACTTCTGGCTTAACATACCAGCACACACATTTTTACATACATCCTGATCAAACACAGGACTAGATCCCAGTAGGAACAGAACATGCATTTTTTTGCCATGGGACTCCGTGGCTTTATTCACAAAGATTCAGGAATAACTGAAACAAGAGCATCATAATCAGAACAGAGACAGTGGAAGTAAGTTGGAAAATAAAGAGAAATACAGGAATCAGAAAAGTAGTCTGGAAATGCTTGTGAATAAATACAGGAACAATTTTAATTAAGATGACTGGGGATTTTGTCCCCCTTGATTTTTAAGATTTTTCAAGCAGATGACTTCCAACAAAGTTTAGAACTGAAATTCTTTTAAAAATATGGCTCTGTAGTCTACAGTGTTGCTATAGCTAACAAACCAGAAGCCTGCTTTCTGAAATGTAGCTAATTTTTGTACACTTCACCCATTTTCTCTGCTTCAAAAGAAGCTCAGAAAGAGCTACCCTCAAAACAAGTGATAGGCTTGGCAAGGGTCTGGAATTTTTTAGGTGAGTATCAGACTTGGCTGATTGGAGATAGCTGATCCATACTTTTGACTCTGGAATATATTCCAAGCCCTGCCATTTTTCCCCCCACTAGCCTCCTTTGGACATTGCAGTTTACTGCCTCCTATTTAATATTTGGTGCAATTTACTCATGTGTCTGTGATATACTGATAATAGCCTCAGTTTTTCTTGTTAGTGCTTGTCTATGGGAATCAGAGATCTTGTTATTATGAAATTACATTAATCAGAGAATCACAAAATCACAGAATTTTAGAGATTGGAAGGGACTTTGAAAGATCACCTAGTCCAGCACTCATTCCAGAGCAGGATCCCCTAGAGCACATCACACAGAAACACGTCCTGGCTGGTTTTGAATGTCTCCAGTGAAGGCGACTCCACAACCTCTCAGGGTAGCCTGTTCCAGTACTCTGTCACTCTCACAGTAAAGAAGTTTTTTGTGATGTTTAGGTAGAACCTCCTATGCTCCAGTTTGCACCCATTGCTTCTAGTCCAATTGCTGGACATCACTGAAAAAAGCCTGTCTCAATTAAGTTTCCTCTTTCTTTTGTAAAAAAAATAAAATTCAGAAAGACTTCTCTCTATTGCAATGCTTCTCTGCAAGGCTTGAAATAGGCTTTTGGAGAGTCAATCCATTTTTGGAATGGATACTTTAATTCAAGAATATATTATATTTCAATATATTTTTCTCCCAGTCTTCTTTTCTGCTCTGAAATGCAATAAAATTATTACACATTTGCTTCCTGTTTCCTTCTAATTTCCACTTTTCTACCTTTAGAATTTTATCCAGTTGTAGCAGAAAAGAGAATACATAAGTTATGCAAACTCTGACTTCTCAAAATTTCTGTAGTTCTAAGCATACTGTATATTGTTTCTCCACTGATATTTTTACCTGATTTTGCACTACAGTAGTTTGGATAAATCTAGAGTATTTTGGAGGAGAGTAAAATATATTATTAGTTCCTTACAATACATAATCATCTACTGCATTTGACGCAGCTTACCTAGAAAGAAAAATAAATTTTCTGGCAGTAAGAGTTTTAAAGTACAGAGAAAATGAAGTGCATGACTCATCAGACAGACTTCCTGAGAAAGAAAGAAGTTTACTTCAAGGTTTGATTTTCATGATCCAATGTATCTATCTTGGGAGTAAGATACTAACAAATCACTTGTTTACCAGTGTGATCTGTTGATATTTCTTCGTTTCCTTCCTAGCATTATTGTGCTCATGCTGGATGAAATGACACTTAAAAATTATCTGTTTGTTTTTTATTAGCCTTCTGCCCTTGACATGGTGGGTTTAAGAGAACTTTCTCTATCAGAATGATCTAGCCGAATTTCAGGAATCATGGGAATGCTGGCAAAATCCCCATTACAATTGGGCAGGGCCCTTCCATAGGCATGTTGATGCCAATAAGTTATTTTATCAATGTCAGAAAATTAAAGTTCCTAGTAGAACATAGGAAGCATGAAGAAGCTATAAACAGTTCCTCCTACCCAGAAATTCCAGCAAGGTATTCTTAGGTTATGGCATGTGAGCAGCTTATTTTTTTAGTATATTGAGGTAGCTGGAACTCATAGCAGTATCTGTATGAAACTCCAGAAGAGTTTTTAAACTGTGAAGTGTTAACATGTTAACATGGCTGTGCCTCAGTGTGCACAGATGTGTAAATCTGTCTTTGTTGTCACAGGTTTTTGCTGTGCAATATGAGTTCCAGAATAATATAGGTGTATTAGATGTAGAATCATAGAATCATCACCAAGGTTGGAAAAATCTTCAAGATCAACAAGTCTAACCATCTGCCCTATAACCCCTAACCACTAGAACATCTCCTGAAACAGTATGTCCACCCATATTTTGAACACCTCCAGGGATGGTGCCTCCACCACCTCCCCGGGCAGCCTGTTCCAAGGCCTCACCACTCTTTCTGTGAAGAAATTTTTCCTAATATCCAATCTAAACCTTCCCTGCCACAACTGAACCCCATTTAATAAAATTCATGTAACACTTAATAATCAAACACACAATTTAAAGAAAAAAGAAAGACAGACAGAAGGAAAGAAAGAAAGACAAAAATCTTGTTGATTTTTTTATTGTTTGTTTTCTTTGTTTGGGTTTTTTTTTTTAAATTAGGAATTGCAGAGAAAAAATGTGACTAAGTTATACTTCTTCATTCTCTGTATTTTATTATGTTCATGTGTTATTTTTGGTGTTGTGTGTTTTTCCCAAGTTCTTCAAGATACCGTGCAACTTCAAGACTGTACCGTCAATGTAAAAACCTCATGCCTCTTGGTGTTATAATTAATAATATATTTATGTGCTCTGTTTAGACCAACAGATACTCTCAGTTACTAAGAGGCAGAGTTGTCTTTTAATGCTTTTAATTCCAATTGCACTGTGCTGTAGTAAATGAAAAGGAATTGTCACGATCCGGTATTTGGATATGTGGCAATTTTTTTACAATCCTACCAGGAAAAAACAAAGATAACACAACATCGGGTGCACAAAGAGGCACCGGGGCTGGTGTGTGGTCTTACGACAGATGGGGCAGAACCCCCTTCCTTTCTAACACTCCTCACAGCATTGGGAGGCTGAGGCGGCTGGATTCTGCCTTCCCTCTCCTGGGATGAGCCACACAGCAGCTGCACCCTTTGTTGCCCAGCAGGACCTGATAAGAAGTTTAAAGGTGATCCCAAACGGTGAAATTAAGATGCAAACGAGGTCAGATGTCATGCACACAACAAACTTTTATTAGAGTAACACAGCAAAGTCCCTAGAGCAGATAGGACAGGGAGGAAAACAGAGACAGAAAAGAAAGGAGAAAGCAGAGTTACAGAGGACAGCAAGCGAGAGCATAGTTACCACCACAGTCCAGCAATGTCGTTGGTGGGGAAGTGGTTCGTGGTGGGGAAGAGCTTCAAATGCACCCATAGTGTCCCAGATTTTTATACAGTTCTTGTCCACTGCACCCCCACTTTTCTCCCTGAATAAGTGAGGAAATCCTTCTATCTTCTCTTTGCTCCTCTGAGATAGCAGGGGGCAGGTATGATGCCCGGGGCTATGTAGTCTTTGGCTAATTGATGAGATCAGCCATTACAAAAGAGGAGGTTGAGACAACTGGCACCACAGGATTAGTTTGTTGCAGTGGAGTTTAGGTCCTAGGAAGTGGTTTGAGACCGGCACGCTGTCTTGTCCTGCTAAGTTGGTGGGTTTCATGAGATATCAGGGCCTGGTTATCACTGGATATTCTGCTCCCAGTGCCAGCTATAGAGCTCCTTTGTCTCTGATCTCAGCATGTCCCACACTGAACTCCCCAGGTCTCAGGTACTCGTCACAGGAGGTGAAGCAAAATGGTTGGGTGGGTTGCTGAGACATCTCTTTAGTCCATCAGCAAATGTTGTTCAACTCTCAGATGCCACAAGACAGACAACAGATATCCTGAGTGCCCAAGTCCATCACTTATATCTTATTTGAGACAAGATTGTTCGAGACAAGCACTATACATCCTGAATGCCACAGGAATCCAAACTGAGACAAGAATGTTTGGTCTAATGATGGTTCAATGCTGGATCTATATACAAATTTATATATGAATGATCTTTCACAAAAATCTGAAAGATCAGGCACCAGGTTTGAGTCTGATATTCTTGCAGTTATCTGCCAAGTAAATAAAGGAGACACACATGTAGGTTATTATGTGTATGTCCATAAATATCACAGAATCACAGAATCATTAAGGTTGGAAAAGAAGTCTGAGATCACAGAGTCCAGCCATCAACACCCAAAAAACCCAAACCAACCAAACAAAAAAACACACACAAAAAAATTCCCCAAACAAACACAACAAAAAAAGCCAACAAAGAAACCCAAATAAACAACAACAACAAAAACCCAAAACCAACCAAACAAAAAAACAACCACAAAGTCAGCTACAAGTGTGTGCTCTCAATTGCCACTTCTACATGTTTCTTGAACACCTCCAAGGATGATGACTCAACCACCTCCCTGGGCAGGCTGTACCAGTGCCTGATCACCCTTTCAGCTGTCAAGGGAGAGCTGTTTTAAAGAAAATTCGATTGCCTTTCTAAGACAGTACTGAAAATTAGTAGCAATAGGACTTCTGATGAAATTTTGGCTGTGTTGAACCTATTATCATATTGCTATTGTTGTCAACAAGGCTATAGTAACACTGCTTGTTGTTGGACTGGCTGTCTTCTTTGCTAACTGCTAAAAACTTACTGCAATAATTGTAATTAAAAACTTAGTTTCTCAGGGCTAGACTTTAGGGATTTATTAATATATTTACAGATAGAAAACACATATTGTAACATGGTAACATAATTTTTTGACAGTGTTTGAGAAAACCAGTCACTGCTGTAGTGATTATTATTGATTGATTATTTTGAAGGTTAGGGCTTTCATTACTACTATTTCCTTGAATGTATCTCAGCCATACATAGTTAAACATTCTGCTTTCAAAATACAATACAATATATTTGCAGAGATGGCTGTTACCTCTTAACTGCTCTATGCTCTAAGTATGTGGCAAATGATGTAGCATCCGCATGTTTATAAATATATTTATTAGTCCCTGTAGGACATTGATAGGTAATCCTTGTGAAAGATGGAAACAACTTGGTCTTTGGTTCCTATTATGTCACCTTCTAATATGGCAACATGCTGAGAAATACAAGGCAATAAAGCTTGTTATTTACAAGGCTGTGCCAAGCTGTGTAATACTTCTGTAGCTTGTGGATACCATTTATTAATTCTATTATTAAAGCAGTGTCCTCTTCCTGACAGATGAATAACTCCTTATTTTTTAAAATCTTTGCTATGTTCAGTTGATTTGCAGCATCACCTAAAAAGGTATGTAACTCAGACATACAGCAAACATTAAATTGATATGTATAACCAGGAAAATGGTAGTCCTCAACTGAAGATACCTTTAAATAATTAACCTGATAGAAAGTTATTCATTATGCTTAATTATACAGGAAACACAAAATCAGCGGGGCAAGCCTGTTTCTTGACTCTCTCTTGGATCAATATGGGGCAGAATTTTGACTTTTTGCTGTAAAAATGTTATTGAATGCAATCAACTCGATTGTCTTAAATAAATCCAGTAGAGGTTAGAATTGCTGATATAAAATTAGATTTCAACAATTCATGTGCTTTTTATTCAGCAAGGGATGTCCCCAATTTGCATATTCAGTTACAGAGCAAACAGAACCTTCGATGATACCCTTTTCCTTAAAATTTACTAACTGGCTTTATGATACTTAATATATAATATTTAAACTTAAGCTGATGAGGCAATGTTGTAGGCCATCTTTGCTCTAGCTCCATGGGGGTGGTGTAGTCATACTAAAACTGGATTGCAGATGATTTAGCACCAGAGAGCATTCCACACACAGCTTTTTTTCTTGGATAAATGGTCAGAAGCTGATTTGGAAGGGATATATACTTCAATAAATATAAAGAGTGAAAGAAATACATGCAACAAACTAGGGAGTTGAGAACAACAGAGGGGCACCTCCAGAATAGATTTCTTCAAACTAATGGGGAACCACGAGAGTTGTAGCTTGGAATTTTTATGGCTTTTCACTATGCCTTTCTGTTCTCCATAAAAACATGGGGAAAAAAAAATAAATTAATGGACTAGTATCTCCTAATGGTGTAGTTAAGCAAAAGGTGATTGATCTTATGACAGGTAGACAAAGCCAAAACTGAATCTGAATTCACATCCTTAAGACTTCATATGCAGACTTCTTAGATCTTAATTTTTCTGAAGAAGTCTTTAGGCTTTTCCCTGCTCAGTTCACCAATACTTGCTGAGTTCACTCACTGTTACATTGTGGTTGTTTTCTTATAAAAAAAGAATAAAAATGTTTTGGGAATCTGGATGTCAGTCTCCATTTACAAGAACTTTGCCTTCAGGCAGTTTCTCTCATCATCATGAAATCAACATTTGAGCTTTGAAACACAGAATCATAGAATCATAGAACTATTCAGGTTGGAAAAGACCCTGGGGATCACAGAGTCCAACCATCATCCCTATTCTACAAAGTTCTCCCCAAAACCATATGCACCAACACCACATCCAAATGACCCTTAAACACATCCAGGGATGGTGACTCAACCACCTCCCTGGGCAGCCTATTCGTGTCTGACCACTCCTTCTGTGAATTTTTTTCCCTAATTTCCAGTGTAAACCTCCCCTGTTGCAGGTTGAAGCCACTCCCTCTTGTTCTATCGCTAATTACCTGTGAGAAGAGACCAGCACCAACCTCCCTACAATGACCTTTCAGGCAGTTGTAGAGACTGATGAGGTTTCCCCCCAGCCTCCTCTTCCTCAAACTAAACATTCCCAGCTCCTTCAAGTGTTCTTCATAAGATTTTTTTCTCTAGGCCCTTCACCAGCTTCATTGCCCTCCTCTGTACTCGCTTCAGCACCTCGGTATCTCTCTTGAATTGAGGTGCCCAAAACTGGACACAATACACCAGGTGTGGCCTCATCAGTGCTGAGTACAGGGGGACAATCACCTCTCTGCTTCTGCTGGTCACATTCTTTCTAGTACAAGCCAGGATGCCATTGGCTTTCTTGGCCACCTGGGGACACTGCTGGCTCATATTCAGCCACTTGTCAATTAAAACCCCAAAGTCATTTTCAGCCAGACACTTTCCAGCCACGCTTCCCCAGCCCTGGAGCGTTGCCTGAGGTTGTTGTGGCCCAAGTGCAGGACCCGGCACTTGGCCTTGTTGAAGCCCAGACCATTAATATTAGCCCAACCATCCAATCTATGCAAGTCTCTCTGCCACCTGGCTGCTTTTGACTCCATCTTATAATGAAGTTCTAGCATGTCCAGCACAGCAGCACTGAGCAGTGGTGTCACCTCATTCAGGCCACGATAGTCCACTGTCAGCCTCCACTCACCATCAGGCTTTCACACTGGCCAAATAGGACTGTTGAAGGGTGAGTGAGTCCTGCTGGTCACTCGCTGGGTCTCTAATTGCCAGATCAGCTTATGAATGGGGAACACAGAGTCTCTGTTGGTATTATATTGTTGTCTATGCACCATTGAAGTGGCAATTGGCACCTGTTGGTCTTCAGCCTTCAGCAACCTCACTAGAGAAAGGTCATCTGAAAGGCCAGGCAAAGTATGCAGCTGTTCAGTGTCCTCAGCTTCTACAGCTGCTATACCAAAGGCCCACCTGTATATTTTTGGGTCACGGAAATACCCTTTTTTGAGATAGTCTATGCCAAGGATGCATGGAGCATCTGGGCCAGTCACTACAGGGTGCATTTGCCACTTCTTACCAGTGAGGCTCACATCAGCCTCCACAACAGTCAGTTGTTGAGATCCTCCTGTCACTCCAGAAATAGTGACAGAGTCTGTTCCTTTATGATTCGATGGCATTAGGGTGCACTTACACCAGTGTCCACCAGGGCTTTATACCTTTGTAATTCTATTGTGCCAGGCCACCAAACCCACACAGTCCAGTAAACTCAGTTGTCCGTATCCTCTCCATGCCTGGAGGCAGGGCACCTCTAATGTTGAGCCTTGGAGGTCAATGCACCATTCTGGGTGGAGACTGGTGCAGCCTTCTTCTTGGAAGAACCATCTCCTGCCTTTGTTCTATTTAGTAATTCTTGCATGCATATCTGGAGAATATCACTAGGTTTCTTAACCCAGACTCTCATGTTCTCTTTTAAGTAATTATGCAAGAGAGACCACAGGTGGTGTCGCAGTGGATCCCGTCTCTCACTGCTGTCTCGTAGCAGCATGTCTCTTCTTAAGGGCAGCAACATGTGACCAGTTGTCTCTAGGGAGATTCTGGGGTTTACCTCCCCATCTGTTTGGCATCTTATTCATTCTGTCAGTCATTTGTTCAATGGCTGAGGTGTGGAAGAGATTATGTCTCCCTACTATCGTGCTTTGAAAGCCACATCACTCACTGTTGGCGTTGTATTGTCATCAAAGCACCCCAGGAAGGAGAATATATGGGCATGTGCTGCTGGTACAGCCTGCCTAAACCTCTGGAACATCTGTGAGTGGCACAGAATGTAATCAGGATTTGTAAGTCTATCTTTATCATAGATCACTTCTTGCACAGCTATTTCTCTCAAGTATGTGATGGCTTTCTCAAGAGTGGGTGTTCTGCTTCTGTGTCATTTGATAGAACCCAATTTTAAGCTCAGTTTTAAGCCTGGCTAGCTCAGTCAGTAGAGCATGAGATTCTTAAACTCAAGGTTGTGGGCTCGAGCCCCATGTTGGGCGCCAGTAAATTGTTGTCATGATTTAACTCAGGTTCGACAACAACATTCTCAATCCCCTCCCCCTCCCACCCAAGTAGGGAAGGAGAGAGAGAAAAAGACACTTTACTGGATTGAAAATTAAACTACATAGCTTTAATTGAGAATGAATGATATTAGAAAATATATACAATTATATAGAAATGTGTTCAGATATGTGCAAAAGCCTCTCACCTCTCCCCACCCCCAGAAAATCCCACAGCATCTCTTGAGCTGTCAACAGTCATGAAAAATCCTGGACTGCTGCTGGAGAAAGCACAGAGTGATGAGGGTCAGGAGAGCTCGAGCCTGGGGGTCGACGATGATGAATGGACGGAGTCCTCCCTGGATGCCAGCCATGGATGGAAGAGAAGGGAAGAAGAAGCAGGAAGAAAGTTGTCTTCTGTGATTTCTGACCTTCCTCTGAGCTTACATAGATATATGGAATGGAATATCTCTGGCCAATATTGCTGTCTGTCTAATTCAGCCTCCCCTATGGGGGGATCACAGATCTCCCTGTAGTGCCTGAGCCAGCAGAGTGTGACTTGAAGACCCAGCAGTTAGAAAAACATTCCATCATTATCAGTCGTAGTTGGAACACCCTGCTACTACGTAAAAGAAAGCTTACTGAAGGAGAAAGAAAATCAGTAAAAGGAAAATTGGCTTCATCTTGGCTCAAAACAGGACATATACATTGTCCTTATCAAGATCATAAATGAAGATGTTAAACAGAAATGGTCACAACGCTGAGCCCTGAGGAACACCACTTGTGACTGGCCACCAGCTGGATTTGACTCCATTGAACCACCACTCTTTGGGCCCAACCATCCAGCCAGTGCTTGATCCAACAGATAATTTGCTCATCCAGGCCATGAGAAGCCAGATTTTAATGATAATTCTATGGGGAACAGTGTCAAATGTTTTTTGGAGGTCCAGACAGACAATAGCTACAGCCTTTCCGTCATTCAATAGTTGAGTCATCAGGTCATAGAAGGAGATCAGGTTCGCCAGGCAGGACCTGCCTTTCATAAACCCTTGCTGACTGAGCCTGATTCCCTGGTTATCCTCTATATGTCTTCTAATAACACTCAAGATGGTCTGTTTCATGACCTTCCCTGGTACCAAGGCCAGACTGACAGCTCTGTAGTTTCCCAGATCCTCTTTTCTGCCTGTCTTGTAGATGGGTGTTACATTTGCTACCCTTCAGTCCATTGGGACCTCCACAGTTAGCCAGGACTTCAGGTAAATCATGGAAAGTGGTTTGGCGATCATGTCTGCCAACTCCTTCAGCACCCTTGGATGTGACCCATCCAGTCCCATAGACTTGTGTGTGTCTAAGTGGTGCAGTAGCTCTCTGACCACTTCCTCTTTCATTGTGATGACCTCATTCGGCATCCCCTTCCTGTCTCCTATGTCATGTGGCTGTGTATCCATGGAACAGCTAGTTCCACTGCTAAAGACTGAGGCAAAGCAGGTTTTGAGCACCTCAGCCTTTTCCTCATCCTTTGTTACTAAAATTCCCTTTACATCCAATAAAGATGGAGATTTTAATTAATCCTCCTTTTCCTGTTAATTAACATTACAGGAACATTTTTTGTTATCCCTAACAGCTGTAGTTAGTTTGAGCTCTAGCTGTGCTTTGGCTCTCCCAATCTTCACCTTGCATAGTTTCACTTCATCTTTATAGACTTAATGAGTGATCTGTCCCCTCTTCCAAAGGTCATAGACTCTCCTTTTCTTCTTAAGGTCCAACCAAAGGTCCCTATTTAGCCAGGCTGGTCTCCTACCCCGCTTAATGTTTTTTTGGCACATGGGGACAGCCTGCTCCTGTGCCTTTAGGACTTCTTTCTTGAAATATGTCCAGCCTTCCTGGACTCCTTTATCCTTCAAGGCAGCCTCCCAAGGGACTTTGTCAATCAGTCTTCTGAGCAGGTCAACATTTGCCCTCCAGAAGTCTAAGGTGGCAGTTTTATTAACCCTTTTCCTT
This sequence comes from Apus apus, assembly GCF_020740795.1. Classification (NCBI taxonomy): domain Eukaryota; kingdom Metazoa; phylum Chordata; class Aves; order Apodiformes; family Apodidae; genus Apus; species Apus apus. The sequence continues at coordinate 56,427,572 of NC_067312.1, read as the reverse complement.
GTTTCTCCAAGGATCAAAAACTCAGTCATCTCATGATCACTGTGGCCTAGATGGCCTCCAACTTTTACTTCCCACTCAAGATCTTCCCTGTTCACAAGAAGCAATTTCTTGTATTTCTTGTATTGCCCAGATACAAAAGCAAAAGACTAGTTCAAGTGCTGCTGAGTTCTTCATTGCAAGATATTGTTTTATGCTGGAGTTGTTTAAAATTTTAATGGATTTGGCCCATGGATTTGTGTATGTTCAGTTTACCCAGCTGATCTCTGACCCAATCCTCACTGACCAGTGGAGAGTCATCCTTCCTCCAATCTTTTTCTCTTACATGCAGGGTCTGGGATTCACGAGGGCTGGTCTTAGGAGTAAAGTCTGAAGGAAAGAAGGTTGTCAGTAACTCTGCCTTCTCTGCATCCTCTGTTACCAGAGTTCCCATCTCATTCAGCAGTGGGCCCACATATTCCCTATTCTTCCTTTAGCACTGATGTATTTGAAGAAGCCCTTCTTGTTTTCTTTTACTTTCTCCACCAAGTTTTGTTCTAAGAGGGCTTTGGTCTTCCTTGTTGCCTTCCTACATACCCTGACAATACACCAGTGTGGTCTGACAAATGCTGAGTAGAGTTGGATGATGACTTCTTTATCTCTGCTGCTGATGTCCTTGTTGCTGCAGCCCAGCGCTCTGTTGTCTTGATGCAACAAAAAATGGAAGGTAAAAGTGACTGAATGAGCTCAGTGACTATATACTGAAGTTTTCCTGTCAACAAATTTACTGTATTCCTTCCGAGCACAAAACTGCAGTTTCTAACACTGGAAAAAGAAGAACCCACAATATTTGTTTCCTACCTCCTTTCCTTCTACTCCTTTCTCTTCTCCTGCACTTCCCAAATCTACAATGGAATATTTGCAATGTAATTCAATGCCATGTTTCATTTAACACCTGGTCAAAACAAAATTCAAATTATAGCTTCTCAGCATTGGTAAATTGTGACCAAACCTGGCATAGAAGGTGAGAAGGTCCAACTGCAGAAGACAGAAGGAGCTGGACCAGCTGGACATGGGGATGGACTCAACGCCAGGCTGAGGTGCCCTGTCTTGTCTTTCAGGGCATTGGTGCAGATGTGAGTGTACAGAAGGAATCAGCTCATGTGGCATGTTCGTGAAGTCCCTGTAGAAGTGCTTATGTTGGTAGGACTCTGTCCAATGCATTGTGCTTTAAATTTTGTAAATTGAAGCACAAATGTGTGTATTTAATTCCCAAACAATGGCAATGAAGTTATTATACCTGCAGAAATTAAACCTGTGGGATTTAAGATAGCTAAAATAATGCATGAGATGTATTAAAACACAGAAAAGGTGTTAACAGAGAGTCTAAAAATTGAACTTCCACATTTAGTCCATAACAAGTTGCCATATTAGTTAGGTTTTTTTGTTTGCTTTTTCCCAGTTCCTGATGACAGACCATGTTTATTAGAACTTGCAGACAACTGGCAGAGATTTAAAAGCTGAATATCTGCCTGCAGAGATCCTTTTGGAAGCAGTGGTGCTCATGGCATTTTTCTGAGAGCTGGCTGTGAAAGGAAGGATTGACAAACTGGATTAATACATTTTCAGCTAATAGCTTGCCAAGATAAAGAAATTGTCAGAAAACACTGGTGAAGGTTCAAGGATTGTGTTTTGTGTCTTTCTGAAATAACAAATAATTACTTCATTATTTTTTTTGACAGCCTCTTTATAGATTTTGAAGCAGCTGGATAAAAAAAATCTAATTAGGATATTTTCCTATGATGATGGGCCTAAGTGTGTTTTGTTTGCCAGATTTTGAGAGATAAGCAAATTTTAGTGACAGCTTCTAGTTCTTCGTTTTTTAATGTTCATTATTGTCTTCCGTTGATGTTTTTCTCACCATATTTGTATTCTACACGAAGCAACATAGGAAGATAAACAGCATTTTGGAGGCAATTAAAAGGTGTATATTGAAATTGTTCAGCCTATTAAAAGGATCTGTTCTGCAGAGAAAGGAACAAGCATCCATACATTGTGGAGTCTGGAAATAGGTTATTCATGGTGCCATCTAACCTTGCAGAAGCTACATGTCCGGGAGGAGCAGAAAGATGTATTCCCAATAATTTGTAATAGTAGAAGTAACTTATTCTGTCCACAGATATTAAAACTATTAATGACTTTTAATATTATATTCTACATCTTACATTTAGTGGCATCAAATGCATTATAAAAAAAATAAGGAAGTAATTGAGAAAATAAGGTTTAAGTGAAAATAAGGTGTGTTCATTGTTTGTAACAGCCTAAAAGTGATAATTGCATTGCACTTCTGCTGCATCTGTCACTTCAACTTTTTTTTTTTTTTCTTTTTTTTTTTTTCCCTGTGGTTAAGTATTTTTATCTTGATTTTGCATTTGGGGAAAGTGATGTTTGGAAAAATTGCCTTGTGAATTTGCCTGTTTGCATGCATGAGACCTTCTGCACAGATGCGGAGCATATGACTTGTCATGCAGTAGAAAAAGCATAAGGAAGGATGCTAAAGAAAGGATGGCACAACACCCCCTCTCTCTGTTCCTCCTTGTTGAGTAATCACAGCTTGAAAATGGCCTTGGCAGGGTGAAAGCTGTGTCCCAAGTTCTGGGATTCTCACCTCCACTAGGAGCGGCTCCATCAGCATAAGATTTAAGAAAGGTCATATAAAGAGAAGAAATGCAAATCTCCTTTAAAGGGGGAGCTTAATTTCAGAAAGTAATCCGTAATATCATGTTGCTTTATTTCTGAAGCTTTTAATTTTGATGTATGTTATTGATTACTAAATAAGATTACACGACACCATATGATAGAAAAGAAAGAAAAATCCCCAGAAATAATGGATAGGTGAAAGGCCTGAGAAGAGGGGAAGAGGTAATGAAGACAATAGGTATAAATAATATTTCTGTTCTGGAGAATAAGCAATACAATATAAACAGTCTTTCATTTCCTCATTGTTGATTTAAATACAAAGTTAAATCATTGCTGCTGTCTGGTGTCTGCTGGATGAAGTGCCAGATTCAAAAGGCAAGACCTCAAATTGCATCATTTTTTTAATTAATCAGACATCTTAGCCACAGTGATTCCAAAAATAGCTCGTAGACATACAGTTTAGTAAGAATCCTCTAGATCTTCTATTATTTGGGTGGTTTTTTGTGGATCAGTGAAAGGAAAACCTGATGCAGTGCTGTTTTGAATGGTGATATGGAATCTGTAAAACACAGTCATTTAAAAGCAGAAATTAGATACTTTGCAATGTGTATATAGCAGTCTCCCATGCTGACTGATTTGGCAGTTTTTAAGCCTAAAGTCGGTCTGAGACTTCTCTATGGGTGCAAAAAAATTAGAAACTGAATGGAAAGATGATTTAGATGATCTGGTGGCTCTGACATGAGTCTGGTAGTTTAAAAAAAATAAATTAAAAAAAAAAAAATGTCCTGCACTTTTTAAGTGATGTGTTTCTCCCCATTTTTCTGTTATTAGTTGGTCCTAGTTAGACACCTCCCATATTGAAGGCCTACATTACTATATTCCAGAATAATATTGTTGCCAAAATGCCAGATCTGGTGTTTGTGAATAACATTTTACATTTCTCGCAGAAACGCGAGCACAGAAGTCTATCTTCTGTGTTATCTTCTATGGGTGTCATAGTTATCTTCTATGGGTGTCAGAGATGGTTGGGCTAACTCCTGCTGAAAGTGAACATCTTCTCTCACTGCGGTACTGCAATCATTTCAGGGAAAGCATTATTGCATTGATTTAATGTAGCTAGGAACTTACTTTTTGGTGTGAGCTGAGGAGTCAGAACACTTTTAGTGAAGAAAAATAAAGTTAAAAGTTCCTTCAAGAATTCCGGTACTAGTACATAGAAAGACAAGAGTAAAAATAATGGGGAAATACATCAGATGAATTTATCAATTTTAATTTTATGAATACTACTCTAAAGTTGTTGGCATAGACTATACGTATGCACATTTTCCTGCCTTAACATGTTTACATTTCTATTTCACCCTAATAACTGCGCCTACTGCATATTTGAATGTGATAAAAACACCTCTGTAATTGTTTTTCCTCTGTATTTCTGAATAAGCACTTATATTACCTAATTTTTGTTCAGCAGTTACTGCATTTACAGAACGTTGTGGGAGAAAAAAGGTAATAGGGAACACTGAGTATGTTCCTACCAGCAGATCTACCTAAGCAATAGTCTGGAGGTCTTTTTTCTAAATAGCTGCATGCACCAACAACTTGTGCAGCACTTCTGATTTTAATTACCAAAAATTCTGCATATGCCAATAGACATCAGAAAAGCTGTATCAACTGAGCAGTGGTTAGTTTGAGGCCAATGTGAAAGACACTGATGGATGAATAAAAGTGGAGGAAGAAAACAAGAAACCAAAAGCAATCAAAATGGGACTGTGATTGAAAGGCAAGATCTCAATGAAGAATCCCCATTTCAGGTTTAGTTCAAACCTGCATAAGGTAGATAAAGATAAATGTGAGTTTCAAATTATACTTAATCTTTGTTAAGGTAATTAGCTCTCTTAATTAAATACTTGCTAGGGGGTAATTGTGTAATGGAGTATGAAACCCTAAGTGAAAAAAAAAAAATCATTTTTTCAGTCTGACTTTTCTGTCCATTAATAAACAAAGGACAGAAAATATACTTTTTGGAGTAACATGATATGCTCATATTCCGTTTAAGATGAGTATCAGGTGAAATAATTAACACAGACACTGTTTTAGGTCCCTCTCACTTGTTACATTGATCCAAACAGACTATTTCAACATTTGTTGCCTTATCATACTCTATTTAGTTTTGTGGTGCTTTTTTCCCCAAAGGTCAACTAAGCCACATTCCAGATACATTTCATACCTAAATGAGTGGACTAATGGAATGATATTTATAAGGGAAAGTGTATTTTATTCCAGCACTCTGGACTATTAATCACTGGAATACAAATTAAGCTCTGACATACATCTTTTTTGCTATATGTATGAAAATCGCTCATTTAGTTCCATGCTGTAACAATAAAAAGAAACAGACTGGTTCTAAATGTAAAATGTACTGTAGTGTGAAGCAATTAGCTGTGTTACATGTGCCCTTCAGTTAATTTTTTGTTTACTGTACAAATTCATAGAGATGGGACACAATAAAGCTGGGCTGGTGAGCACCTCAGTCAAGAGTAGCAGAAAATAAGCACCCTCATAATAACAAAACAGAAATCTGGGTGGAGTAGATGGATTAAGAGACAGCAAAATATTCTGATGAATGTTTGACTGTAAGAGGGACTGAGATTGCAATTTGACGTTTTTTATGTTATGAGTGAATTATCTCCTCTGTGGCGGTTCCCAGTTTGCACATTGTCACACTCTCAAAACTATTACTCCAACTATTGGGAAGTTGTCCTGTTGCCTTGTAGCAGGATGTTCCATCTCTCAGTATGCATGCCTCAGTTTCTCTCTATGATTCAACTGATTTTTTTCTCTCAGTTTTGCAGGCCCAGGCCTAAAGTAGAAGGATTCCCATGAGAAAGGAAAAGTCTTAGCAAGCTTTGATCTGGTAACAACATTGAAAAGGTACAAACAGATATTCATAACACCATCTGCTCTCCCATGTTGAAGAACACGGAGCTCAGCCCGTCCACAACTAGGCCCAAGACTGAGACAAAACAAGAATGAGCAGATAAAGAAAAGACTTTGCCTGGTGGGAATAAGGCCTTCATGATTTTTCCTACTGTTTTCCTTTTATTCTCCAATGAGAGATGTTGGAGGTATGGCTAATGGTTAAATTACAGTGGTCAACACACTTTATTCTGTGAAAGGCTGGTCCAATTCTTAACTGGGAGGACTTCCATACATTTTCCCAGGAGGCTGTTGGATCTTCTCTCCAGCAGGGACAACTGCCAGAGAGACTAATTCTCGAGAATTACAATCCACCCAAGGACACCCAGCTGTGGCCTGGCAAGGGTGAGAAATATTAACTCTTTCATTGTCATTATTAGCAAACTTAATGTTAAGTCATCTTCATAATTAAGATTGTAGAATCCTTTAAGAGTGATAATTAATGTTCTAGGCCTAGTATAGAATGTGATAATAAGTAGGTTGCTGGCAATTTAATGGTTAACCTATGTTGTTTAATTTAACTATAAGTAGTAAAATTCACTGTTAAAATACCATTTACATTCAAACTTCTAATTTCCCAATTTCCCTGTGATTTTACTGTACTTCTGCCTTCCATTTTGGATAGTTAAGATCCCAACATTATATGCAACAATTCTTCATCTGTGCACATACATCTCTTCTGCCGTCCCATCCACAACATGCCTTTCATAGCTCAGGTACTAGACTCTCATCTTCTATCTTTTGTCTCCTTGCCTCTGCCCTTCCAGAACGCACATTGTTTATGGTCTAGAATAGGTGACTATTTTCTTCTGCAACAACTTATCATAGAATCATAGAATCATACAATGGTTTGGACTGGAAGGGACCATAAACATAATCTAGTTCCAGCTTCTCCTGCCATGGGCAGGGGCATCTCCTGCTAGGCCAGGTTTCTCCAAACTCCATCCAACCTGACCTTGAACAGTTCCAGGAATAGGCATCCACAATTTCCCTAAGCAACCTAAAAAGCTAAATTATCAGTGTGCCTATAACAATACACTGTCCTTGAGTAGGGTCTCTATACCCACAACATGATGGTGCAGTTAGCTAAGGAGTAGTATCAAAAATAGCCATACAATCACAAAATTTAGTGAGGATTTTTATAATTGAGAACAATCAGAAAATTTTAAGTCCTCAGTGAAAACAACCCTCCTGCCACCTTCATATCTCATTGACAAGATCTCAGTACTTGTCATCCTGTGAATTAGATCTGCTCAATATTCTTCACAGTTTTCAAAGTATATTTTGTTTGATTCATATTTTCAAAAGTGCTGAAGTTCATCCAAGTACAGTGCAAAAGACAGAACAGGTAATTCCCCAAACAAATAACGTAGGAATTAGTGGGAAGTGTGCATTATATTTATACATATATATAGTTTTATTTATTTGTTTCTCAATCTATCCTCCTATGTATGGTATAAATGCAGTTGAAACAACTACACTGGGCAGGAGTGTGGTATGTTAAAATGCAAGTGTATTATGGACAATTACACTGCCTGTAATGATGTCTGAGTGATTTCCTTCTTCAAAAGGTGAGGGCAAAGGCTTGTATAAGGTAAACTTTTTGCTTGTTATTGCAGATCTATTCCAACTGTTAAACAAAAAGAACAAACTAGATCCCTCATCTGATGACATAGGCCTTTTTCACCTGAATAGCGGAATTATTTACTTTAGTGTTTGAGTTTTTCTTAAATCCTTTCTGTATTTATACCAGGCCAAATGGTTGCAGTCATCTAGGTTTATCTAATGAAACTCTAATAGCACAAAATAAGAGGCTGAGAATATAAATATTTGTAATCTTTAGATCTTTGCAGGGAAGTAATTAACGGGGAACAAAAAATGGCAAGTAATGCTCCTAGCAAGGAAGCTCCAGCATTTATAAGAATTTTAAATGTTTTCAGGCATTTTTCAAATACTGATTAGAATATTGCTATGAAAAAGAACCCAAATCAATCACAGAAAGGTGATAAAACTTAATTACTTTTCCTTAAGTTTAGTTGTCATGTTTTCTTGAAAGCACTAACATTCTTGCCCTTAAAGTAAATACCCAAGTTTAAAGTGTTTCATGTAAACATTCTGGCGATATCAGTAATGTTTTCTGGAGGCTTTTAGGATTGTCTGTCAAATTTTTGCTAAGGACTTTGATTGTAGGAGCTTAATTTCAAAGCCAATGATTACCAACATAATTGTTTACATGGAAGTTAATGCCTGCTTTTGTTTTTTGGTTGTGCATGCTTTCTTTGATGTCATTTAGCATTAATCCGAATCGAAGGTCTGACCTGACTTTTTGGGCTTTTAGAAAATTCAGAGTTTTTTAAATCCTCATTTTACTTTTGCATGTCATTAGAGGTCAATTTTAGAAGCTGCAAGACGACTTGTGTCCGTGGGCTGGTGAGGATATGTTTCCAGCTGGTGTAAAACAGTCTCACACTAGTGAATCTGAAACCAGTACAACCAGTTTTGACTTTGCCAGCAGTGGATATTGATGTTCTCCTTCAGAGAGATCAATAAAAGGAATGATTTTAAAAGTTAACTTGTTCTTTTTCATTAAGTGTGAATGACAGGCTCTGTCATATGGAAGATGCAGTCTCTCCTCTAATAGACTTCTTCGCTTGTGAGTAGATGGAAGCATAAGACACAGTCAGATCTTTGTAAAATGAAGTTTCTGCCTTGATACTGGGCTCAGCCAAAGTGCATCCATCTGCAGCTGTTGTTGGTTTGATGTAGTGTGGAAGAGACACAAAGAGATCTAGAAGCTTCTCACAGAGTAATTTAGGTTGTTCAAGACATTTAAGATCATTGAGTCCAACCATGATTTTTTTTTTAAGCCTCATGAACAAGTGAGATGAATTAAACACACACAAATGAAAGAAGGTGCAGAAATAAAAGTAGAGACGACAAATTCAAACAATAGCAGCCACTTGCACTGTAAAGAAAGGAAAGACTTTCCTGAGTGCAGAATATATATTTTCAACTAAATTTGTCATGAGCCAAGGAGACATGCTGAATTTTGCAGGTGCAAAGGCAGATTTTAAATGTGTTTGCAGAAATTATGGACTCAGTCAAATGACTTGATTTCCATACAGCATTGCCCTTGTGGACACAAATTACATTAATGGGAATACGTAATAATCAGATTGTTGATGAAATTTCTTATCAGTTGATATAAAAAAATTCAAATATTCTGTTCAGTGTTTTTAAGTTTAAAAAGTAAAAGAATTACAGAACTTTAAAAATATGCCTACAGAATACATTTGTGAAATAAAAAAATTGACTTTCTATACTGGATACACTGATTGCTGATGCTGGTTTGATTTTTCTAAACAACATTTATGGCATACTTAGGTGGTCGCTGATGCACTTCACCAACTCTTTTTGCATATCTTGAAGTGGCAGCATGATTAAAGGTGAGCACAACAGTGGCTACAGTATAAATACTATCAAATACTTATTTTGAGAGTTGTTTTTTCTTTTTGTATCATCTGCAGTTTAAAGACCTTTGGATGCTGGAAGCGTAATAAAATAACGCTGCACAATGCCTAGTTAAATACAGTCTCATCACAAGATGAAATAGAAGAGTAAGTGTGGATTCTCCAAACCAGGTGATTTCCAAGACTCCTGTAAAAATCACACTATTAAAATATTAAAAGTGCATTTGTTATCTGTCTGTCAAAAACAGATACCTCATTCTGTCGTGGCTGAAGAAGATTTCTGTTTCTATCACAGTCCTTTTGATCTCTTGGGATGGGAAAACTGAAGAAAAAATACTCTTGAAACATTTTCGGGATGGCACTGCTCCTCTTGAGTCCCTTTCAAAAAGTCAACTTCGTCACAGTTGTCTTCACATTTAGGGAAATATGAATGGAGGGTGATTGGAATACCATGTAATACTATGATATTTGCCATAGAAGCTGGAATAAGATCTGGGCTATGCCATCTTTCCCTTTTACCTGTGCAAAGAAATCTTTAGAGTGGAAACCAGAATTAGCTTGGGTGCATCTTCTCCAATGTCTGTAGCCATGAATGAGGTCACTGAGCTGCTGAGAATTGGGGTGTGTTGCAGAGCACAACTCACCTCTCTCTACCTTCATCACTACTGATGTACTGATTGTACTACTTTCTAAAAGCTGTAAGGGCACTCAAAATATTGAAAACAGTCATGTGTGGGCAACAAAGAGGAAGGAAAAATATTTTGCTAGTAATATGAGGGAAAGAAAAGTGAGGTTATGGGGAGATTTTTTCCTTTTTTCAATTGCAAGCACTTTAAAGTAGTCTATCATTTGTGCAGCAGGTGCCACACAGCAGGTAGCAGTTTTTGAGAAGATCACATTAAGCAAATGAGAAGTAAAACTGCAAGACCTATTGAGATGTTTCCCCTCTGTGTTCCCTAAAAGAGAACAAGGAATAAGGAAAAATAGAAAGAGGAAACAAAAAACAAAAATGCCTTCAGTTGTCTCAGTTGTAGTTCTGTGATTCTGAACACATATGAGCAGAGCCTGCTCTTTGTCTGACATGTTTTGCTTTGTAGAGCAACTAGAGCAGGGAGACCCCTCAGACATTTTAGAGCATTAGCTCAGAAGAAACATTGAATAGTGATATACTATTCTATACTTTGTTTATTATGAAGAAGGTTAAGTCTGTCCTAGAGGTGGGGTAACTGTGGGCAACACACTTAAGATTCTGAGTGAAAGATATTATTTATTTTAGCAAAACTCCAGTAGTTTTCAATGAAGGTAACAGGTTCTGTATTTTTGCCTGTGATGTTAATTCATCAATAAGCTGGAAAAGCAGGTGAGTATATTGCCATCATTATTATTGCTATCACTATTAATGTCACAAATTAGCAGAATTATGCTTGTGAGCATTTTAAGGTATCAATTTTCTTAAGACTAATTATTTACCTTGTCAAAATCAGAGGGATCTAAAACCTTCTGAGAAATCCCCAGCCATTTGCAGAGACCAGGGGATTTCTGCTTTTGTTGTAGAATGATGAACATTAAAGAATACTGATGTGACTGGTGAATTTTTCTTCTTTGGGATTTCCACTTGGCTGGGAATCAAGCTGAACCACACCAGAACCAAAGCAGGGGAGACTAAATAAAAACAGAATTAAATTTTTTTAAGAGAAAACCTATTACTCTTAGGTATTTAAGGCTTTGCATAGACTATTTTGTGTAAGGATATGAAACTCTGGAGATGTAAGGGCTAAAAAAGTGTGCTTTGTTTTGTTGACATAATAAAGGTCATCACCTGTGATGCATCTCTGAGGTGGATATAAGAGGAATAAGTACATTTATTAGAACATAGGACTGTGACTGACAAATAAGTTACTGCCTATTGGTGGAGCAGCTAAAATTGTTAATGTGCACCCATACTCTGTGGAAGTTAAAGAAAAGATAAATAAGAAGGTACACAGATGGATGGATGGATGGATGGATGGATGGATGGATGGATGGGTGATAGATAGATAGATAGACAGACAGACAGACAGACAGACAGATGGAATGGTGCTGAGAGAAGAGAAGAGAAGAGAAGAGAAGAGAAGAGAAGAGAAGAGAAGAGAAGAGAAGAGAAGAGAAGAGAAGAGAAGAGAAGAGAAGAGAAAAACAACAAACCTGCCTTTGCCTTTCTTCCTTTTAATCTTAACCCATAAGCTCTCTGTTGGCTCCTCATCCATCCCCAGGAGAGCTCCATGCACTCTAGCTGGTATTTGACATAAAGGGCAACACCTCCTCCCTGTCTGCCCTGTCTGCACTTCCTAAAGTGTTTATAACCCTCCATTCTGATGCTCCAGTCATAGGAGCCATCCCACCAGGTCTCAGTGATGCCAATGAGATCATAGACTTGCAGGCTCACCCTCATCTCCAATTGCTCCTGCTTATTCCTCATGCTGCATGCATTTGTATAAAGGCATTTAACCTGGGCCTCCAGTGGGGTTGCCTGAGTAGCTGACCCGACCACTTCTGTAGTTACTAACCTGTTAGTGAACTCTGTGTTTGCACAGAGGGCTTCCAGCTCTTCCTCTTTGTTTCCCATGCTGTGTGCATGGGTGTAAATGCAATTGAACTGGGTTATCGATTTCATCGCTGACACGGGCACACCACCCCTAGGCTCATCTGTAGTAAACCTGGCTTTATCCCTCACCCCCTTCCAACCTAGTTTGGTAAGGGCATCTTGAAATGTAGGATCAGTCTGGTGAGAACTCTCCTGCTACCCCTAGAAGGGACTTGCTTCCATTCCCCCCCCATCCTCTCCTAGTTCCCGTCCTTCTGCCTGGTGATCAGAGGGCTGGGGATCCTCTACCTCTCATGGAGCTACCACCTGCTTCCTTTTCCCTAAGGACAACAGAGTGCAGCTCCACCAATCTTTTTCCCTTTCACATTCCCATACAGTCATTAACTTTCTGCTGAAGTTCAGCAACCAGGCTGAGCAAATAATTTATCTGGTCACAGTGCACACAAATGTTGTCTTTACTGCCATTCTGCAAGAGTACCAGACTCGGACACTCCATACAGCCAGTCACCTGGACAGCTGCATGCGTCTGAGGCAGATCAGTCTGGGTTTCAACATTGCTTCTAACCGAGGCTTTTGACCAAGTGCAGACCATCTTCCAGTCTGCCTTGCCTGCCTGCTTGCTCTCCTCAATGCCTCTTCTCATTTTCCCATTCTCTCTCCAAGGATTTAATCCAAAGCTGTCAATGAAGCAGTGTTCATATAGGATCCTAAAAGACATTACTGGTGAAGCCAGGAAGGACAAGGATCCTTTTGAGTGGCATAGTCCCCAAAGAAAGGACTTCTTAATTTAGTTTGACAGAATAGAAGAGGAATAATTATGAACTGAGTTTATTCCTCCTGTTTGTGGCACAGGTGAAACCTTGGATACTTGAAGGGCGTGGTATGGTCTGAATGCCCCTGAAGAGGTGAGGGGACCTTGAGAATCTTCTTGAAAAGAACAACTTCATGAAGTGTCTGCAAGAAGCCAGAAGCCTGGCTGTGGGACCAACAGCATGAGGATGGCAGATGAACTCTGCTGTGTAAACCTCAGCCTGACATACTTCTTTCACACTTCTCTGGTAACTGGTTCATATTCAATCAAATTGCAATATCTGACCCTTGCTGTTTTGTGTAGATTTTTTTTAATAGAAAGATCTATCTTGATATCTGCAATATTAATATCTGTGTTATGAGAACAGAGAGTGTGTGTCTTTGGTTTAAGTCAGAATCTAGAAGCTCTAAAAGTTAAATTATCACAAATTTTAGTTTTGATTAACTTTGCTGGAGGCTTTTTTTCTACAATTAAAACCTGATGACTGCTAATTGCATTCTCTCTTTAATTTTTCTTTTTTTTCCAAGTACAGTCTTGATGTTCTCAAAGGTGATATTTGAATCCAATATTATTTCTTCAGGAACAGAGATCTTATCCTAAAATACATGCCAAAAGTTTATGAATCATACTATCCCTTGAGTAATTTTTAATCCTTTCTAAATTTTCTATTACCATGACAACTTAAGTCTTCAGTTCTTTTGTTAGAAAAGCTGAGCTGTAGTTGCAAGGCATGTGAGAGAAGAATTGCAATAAATGTAGATGTCAGCTATTTCAATTAATTATCTGCATCTGGCAAATACTGGAGAGTGTTCCACCTTCCTGATCTACAAATGGTCTGTGCAGCACCAGCAGTAAGCTGAGCTGGAGTCAAACAGCATAATGTATGGCTGAAAAGTCTTCAGTTTTTTAGAACTATGCTCCTTCTGCCTTTGCAGTCTCTAATTCTCTTAACGTTTTTCAAATGCAGGGAAGTTAATCCTGTTTATTTCTTATCTCCCAAGTGGAACACAGATACTTGTAAAGCCAAATCTCATGGTTGTCTGTGTAAGATCACTAGCCTTTTTAGACCAGGAATCCTTATCTCTGGAGGGGTCAATATAGAGAGATCACAGCAGTCCTTGGCCATGGAAGAATGGTCTGACAGCTAAGATGTTGCCCACTGATTAGGGGTTACTGATGGTAGCTTGGTGAGTACCTGAGATACGAGCTTTCTACTAGCCAGTGTCCTTTAAAAGAGCACTGATGGACTGTTTAGTGTCTGACAAAGCCTTTTGGATGCCTGTGAGCTCAGAAGTGTTCATACTCTGCAATGTCCTGCAAGGTGTCTCATGATCTAAATAAGCAGTAGTCTGATAAGAAAATATAAAAAGGCAGATGGTCAATCTGTCTACATTTTTCAGAAAGAAACTAGGCTGGAAGTAGCAAAGATGGGCCAAGATATGGAGGGGTTTTTTAACCTTAAAAAGAATGGCAGTTAGATTTGGTTGTCATTTAATATCACCACTAAGAAAAAGTGCAGGGGTTTATTTGCAGCTTTGTCAACTACACCAGTTTAACTGAATTTCATATCAAACTGCTCATGCAAGCTTGCAAACTGATTTCTTTTTTGGGCAAAATATTTCATGAAAGCAACTTGGCAACCTGTGAGTGAACACTGTCTCCTAAAAACTGCATTTGTCAAAATAAAACTATTTTATCTTACAAAGAGCTCTCTTCTAAGACTACCATAATGTATTTTATGCTAATGTCTCATTAAGTCAGAATGAGTAAATAGACATTGACATTGTTAGGGCCTAATTTTATTCTCATAGCTAATACCGAGAATCTTTTGTCCCTTTAGTGTTTACAAATGAAAAACAAGCAAACAAATAAATAAATAGTTTCAAAGCACTTAGTCATCAGTGGACAACAGGGTGACAGAAGTGTGACCTTTTAAATAAACTTTTTTACTTTATCCATGGAAACCTCTCAGTTGTCCATCACAAGGTGAAAGTCCTGACCAAAATGTCGTCTGAATGTGAGGTGAATATTATGGGCTTATCATCAGCAGCAATTCTACTGCCAGCTGAGCCATTCTGTCTTCAAACATCCAGCAGAATAAAGACAGGCACACACACACAAATGGTTAAAATTTTAACTTTGTTTTCCTCCACTCCCTCACGAACCCAAAGATTGTATCCATGTCTTCCAGCAATTGAAATAAGGATTTCCTTGTCTTTCCTTCTGAAATATTTTATGTTCTTCATGTTGTAGAGTCTAAGAAAGTGGTTTTTTGACACTCCTCCCATGCTCCTTTGCCCCAGGATATTTCAGTGGAGAAGATAATCTGATACTGTTTTTTCTGCAGTTGACCTTTTGTGTGACAGTTGCCAGTTCTAACTGCTTTGCACTTTTCAGGTAGTTCTGGTGTAAGTCCATCTGACACCGAGTGGCAGATATACTGGCTCTTTCAAAGACTCAACAAAGGCCACGGTTCGCAGAGACCCTGATCAGGATGGGGGCTTTCTGGCCAATACAACCTGAGGACAACAAGGTGCTTACCTTGTCTTTTTTGCACACTTGCCCTCTGCCAAACAGAACTGACCACAGGTCAGGCTTGAAGAGGGAGCCCAGAGGGAGCTCATGAGAGGGCCAGTTGGAAGGGTTCTCCTTGGAGCAGTGTATCTGAGGCCAGGGATTCTTCCCTTGGAACTGGGATGCCACCCAAGGAAATTTCCTGGGATTGGGCACCCTCAACACCCCTTGGGTGAAGGAATGCTTCTGAATACATCCCTTAGTGACAAGCCTTCCTGTTTTGTGAGCGTGTGAACATTTTGGGTCACCTTCTTAAAAGGACTATTTATGAAATTTAGGAATTCTTCAATCAGATTGTGTAGTATTATATTCCTGCCTGACATCTGAACTTATGATTTATTTTGGTCCATTGGAATAATGGGTTGGTCAGAATAAATCTTAATTTTGAGTAAGTGCTCAGTCTGTTTTGTGGGTGATGCACAGTTTGAAAAAGCAACACAGTCAACTAGTGCCTCCTGTGCTATGCACTGAGGAAATGAAGTAAAGGTTAACGTCAATAAAAAAGGACACACTTCCTGCAATATACCAATAAATGGAAACATTAGGTCTTGGCAAAAGTGCAAGTGTGAGAATTGTCCAGCTATGGGTATACTCATTTTAGAAATAGAGCATTCTGTATTGTAGAGCTTGAAGGTTCATGTGCTGAGGAATACCGTGTAATAGTGATGTGTCTGATTCAAAACTGACTGGGGAATCTGGCATATCCAATCTGACTGGGAGACTGCATGCATACCAGTCAGAGTGTTTGATGAAGAAGAGTGGGAAAACCTGTTATACCATTTGTTGTACATTCAATGCAATAATTTGTTTTTATTTTAAGGTCAGTATTTTTTCCAGCATGAATTTTTAAACAGAATGGATATTTTGATGACAGAAAACTTGGCCAGCAGGCCAACAGGCTAACCTTTATTCGCTCATTCTTAACATCTTTGGAAAAGAGTTAAGATTTGTGGAAAACAAAAAGTTTGTGGAAACGTTAAGAAAAATGGAAAAGATTTTGTCTCTTTTTCATTCTTAAGTGATTATTTGATTCTTAAGCCCAGGGAATTTGTTGATGCTCCATCCCTGGAGGTTTTTAAGGCCAGGTTGGACAAGGTTTTGTGCAACCTGGTCTAGTGGTAGGGTTCCCTGCTCATGGCAGGAGGGGTTGGAATTTAGTGATCTTTAAGATCCCTTCCAACCTTTATGATTCTATGATTCTACATCTAGCACTTCTCTTACCAGTGAAGGCTCAACTGAAAAAGAAGACCCTTAGGAAGAAGATGGGAAGTGATGCTCACATCAGTGGTTCCCTATTCAGACTGAAGAGGGTTCTCTTGTCCTTGGCACTATCTCTAGGTGTATCAAGGACTTGGGGGTCATCAAGAGCAGTCAACATGGTTTTACCAAGGGTAAGTCATGTTTGACTAACCTCATAGCCTTCTATGAGGAAATTACTAGGTGGATAGATGATGGCAGAGCAGTAGATGTGGTCTATCTTGATTTCAGTAAAGCATTTGACACTGTCTTCCACAGCATCCTTGTAGATAAGTTGATCAAGTATGGGTTTGATGATCAGGCAGTGAGGTGGATCAAGAACTGGTTGAAAGGTAGAAGTCAGAGAGTTGTAGTCAATGGGGCAGAATCTAGTTGGAGGCCTGTGACTAGTGGAGTCCCTCAGGTGTCGGTACTGGGACCGGTGTTGTTCAACATCTTCATCAACGACCTGGATGAGGGTACAGAATGTACCCTCAGCAAGTTTGCTGATGACACCAAGCTGGGAGGAGTGGCTGACACACCAGAAGGCTGTGCTGCCATTCAGAGAGACCTAGACAGGCTGGAGACTTGGGCGGGGAAAAACCTGATGAAGTTCAACAAGGGCAAGTGGAGAGTTTTGCATTTGGGGAAGAAAAATGTCATGCACCAGTACAGGTTGGGGGCTGACCTGCTGGAGAGCAGTGTAGGTGAAAGGGACCTGGGGGTCCTGGTAGACAGGAGGATGACCATGAGCCAGCAGTGTGCCCTTGTGGCTAAGAAGGCCAATGGCATCCTGGGGTCCATTAGAAAGGGTGTGGTTAGTAGGTCAAGAGAGGTTCTCCTTCCCCTCTATTCTGCATTGGTGAGGCCGCATCTGGAGTATTGTGTCCAGTTCTGGGCCCCTCAGTTCAAGAAGGACAGGGAAGTGCTTGAAAGAGTCCAGCACAGAGCCACAAAGATGATTAAGGGAGTGGAACATCTCCCTTATGAGGAAAGGCTGAGAGAGCTGGGTCTCTAGTTTGGAGAAAAGGAGACTGAGGGGTGACCTCATCAATGTTTACAAATACGTAAAGGGTGAGTGTCAAGAAGATGGAGTTAAGCTTTTTTCAGTGATGACCAGTGATAGGACAAGGAGTAATGGATACAAATTGGAGCATAGGAGGTTTAAGGTGAATATCAGAAAAAATTTTTTTTCCTGTGAGAGTGACAGAGCACTGGAACAGGCTGCCCAGAGAGGTTGTGGAGTCTCCTTCTCTGGAGACACTCAAAACCCGCCTGGACGCCTTCCTGTGTGATGTACTCTAGGTGACCCTGCTCTGGCAGGGGGGGTTGGACTAGATGATCTTTCGAGGTCCCTTCCAACCCCTAGGATTCTAGGATTCTATGATTCTATGATTCATAGACAAGAATATAAAAGTTTCTTCTGCCACTGGCATTAGGTGAGAGAAACAAGTGTGATGTGTTATTAAAATAACAATATTATAGCTGATTTGGTGGTGCTTGTAACATCTTCCAGGCACTGGCAAAGAGCAAAGTTGTTGACTGCATATTGTAGTTGCTTGCTGTTTTTTTCTTTGTGTTGTGTGTTAGGGCCATTTACCGTATTATCCTGAGGTGTGTGCTCATCATGTATGTTTGACAGACTGCAGTCAAAGCAGCTCAGTGGAATTCTTCACATAGCAACCACAGAGGCAATGGGTGCTTGTAACAGGGACTTGATGCAGAGATATGAAAAACTGTGAAATCCATCTATTCAGAACAGAGAATGGCTGTAGGCTCTTCGTAATAGTTTGAGTGATTATTTTCTAATGTAGTCTTCCTTTCAAAGATCTTCTTAATCATGTGTTGCCTTATAATAGAAAATAAATGCATATGATGCTTGTGACAGGGCTGTACCATTTTAAGTGTTTCCAAACAAGAGACTGCAGCTCTTCCTTTTTCCTTCCTGCTATATTTATGTGTCCTCATGAGTAATATTTGTTCAAAGCTCTGCTTGGACTTGAAGTTTCCTCTTCTTGAATAAATAAATTCCCATTAAAAAGGCAAATAATCACAATCATCTGGGAGACTGCGTGACTTAATTTCCTTTCATTTTTTCTCTGCTCACTTATAGCAAAAAAATCCTGTATGCAGCATAGAACTCAAGGCATATTCCTCTACTTATTCCATTCTCCTTCACCTACTTTCACTATACCAATTCCTCATTTTCAAAGTCACAAAAACTTTCCCTGCAGCTAGTTACTGATCCTTCAGATACCACATTGCACTTTGCTGCCCCTCTCCCTTATGTTATGTTAAGGCCATGACTTATGAACAATGAAGCAAAAAAACTGAACTACATTTTCTGGAATTTCTTATAATTTCAGAGGAATATATTAAGAATTTACTTTAGATCTCCCCTTAAAAATAATTTTTCCCAATGAGATTTTGAGTCCCTGTCTTTACAAGAATCAAGACACAATTTTTGCATTACTCAGCCACATTCTTCTATGTCATTACTGTTCTGCCTTTTTTTTGGCTAAAAATACTTTATTCGAAGTCCTTCTTATTTGGCCAAACAAAAATTCCAGGAGGAGGATGAGTATGCCACGTTGTCCCTAGTATTCACAATATTTTCTAACCCAGATTTTGAGATCTAAGTCATGCCATCACAAGAATTATCAAGAGGTCTTCACACAATGAGACCCGGCAAAGGAAATATATTCCAATCAGGAGCAAGTACAAAATGATACTTCTGTCAAATCAGCCTGTGTACATGACAGGAAATTTTCCAACTTAATGTTTTTAAATTGATACTATACAATCTGCAGTACAGCAAACAAGGCATGACCTGACAAAAAACGCTAGGGTTGTGGCAGACTGACAGAAAGTGGAATGGGTCTGCAAAACCTACAGTACTTTTACAAATCCTGCCTGTATTCATGCAGAACTTCCGAAAGTGTTTTTGAAGATAGAGACTGGCAGTGGCTCCAGCTACCCCCAGGCAAAGATGAAGCAGTGATGGTTAAGTCTGCAAGATACACATTGGACTCCAAACAACATGGGTGTTGTGGGGCTGCCACAGGTGGAGAAACCTGGAGGCTGCTGGAATCAGTACCATCACAGCTGGTGCCAGGACCTTGCAACAGTATGCTGATCTCTGTCATCTGGTTCAGTGTGACACCTGTTTCAATAGGAATAGCTATTGTACAAATCCTAGATGTCATAAGAATCCTGTTGTGGTTTTTTTTGTGAGTTGCATCACAGGCCAATTTCAAGGAGGATGGTTAATACAGAAGCAGCAGGACTTTTTAAAATTGAAAATGTCACCTGGTTTTGCCCAGTCCAAATCAAACCAGAACAGATAATTTCTTACACACACATTTTCTTATTTTAAGTGCCATGTGAAGTTGAGGATGAAATTAAGAACATGTTAACAATTATGAAATATAAACACAAATGGATCTGAGAGATAAGGACAAATAATTTCTAAAGTAGGTTAATTGAAAAATGCCCCTGTTTTGTGAATATCAATCATACTGTGGCCAAAATTTAATATTAATGATATGTAAAGTAATGGAGTTATTTTAGGTAAAGCCAGAATCTTGTGTGAAACCTTCCTCTTCATTGTTGCATCCTTAATGTATTAAATTGTTATCTATGTAATGGTATTCATTATATGAAGAAGAATTTGACAGGGGAAAAGAATAAAATAAAAAAGCTGATCTATGAAGAGCAAAACTTCACCCTTCTCCTCCTGAGGAAGATGGAATACAAAGATCTACATAATGTAACATAGTTAAAATTACCTCCTAGCTTAAGCAATAATTTTTAAGAATGGATTTTAACATTTGCTCACGGTCAGCTTGGGGTTGTTCATCTGAGTCTGAAATAAATTCTGACTAACAATCTGGGGGTTTCCCTGGGGTTCTAAAGTAAGCTTTTGCAGCTAGCAAAACAACCAACATCATCAAAGTTGGAGGGATGTGTCAGGAGTCTGATTTTTAGCATTTCACATGGGGCAACTCCTTCAAGATCAAATCACAAGAAACTTCTCTTGAGAAAATATTCAGGGAAGTCCCAGTAATTTTTAGAAATCTTAGCTGAGTAATTATTTTAATGCCTTGAAATAGATTTTTGGTACAAAAAAATCAAAGTGCTTCCAGGGTACCTGCCATTGCTTCCGTATGTGTCCTTAAATTTGAGCTTTTCCAGGAGCTGCTTGCTCATCCACTCTGGCCTCCTAGAGTATTTACCTGACATTTGCTTAGTTGGGATATGTTGCTTACTGTGTATCCTTCTTGCAGTCCTGAGGATCTCGAAATCCACTATTTTATGTTTGCTACAACCAAGACTGTCCTTGAGCTTAACATCCTTCACCAGCCCTTCATTGTTGGTGAGAACAGGAATAACGCATCAGAGTTCTTGCAGCCCCCAAAATACTGCAAAACAGACCAATATATAAATTTCTTCTTGTGGTGGTGGAGGAGAAGGGGTGTGTGGATGGAGCAGAAGGGAAGGCAGAAAAAAGTACCATCTATCTGACAGGGTGAAATATTCTGTCATGTATGTGACACACAAAGGTGTGGCCAAAAGCAGAAGAGTTATGTTTTTAGAGCTGCAGTGTAATCTCCTGGCAGAACATACCCTTCTGACAAATAATATGCTATCTCATTTTTATTTTTGGCCCTCTAGTACTACCTGTAACAGTAATTGTGGTATTGTCTTAGAGACAAATTTGGTACTACATATTGGATGATGCCAGAAGTTTCACACTTATAGACCATTCCTCCTGTAAGTATACTGTGGCTAATATTTTGCTAATACACTCAGAATGGCAGCACTTATTCTAAAAAACTTTCAGAAAGCTCTGGCAAAGGATAGACCTTTTTTACAACAGAGGGCAATATTTGTTTACTGAACAGTTCTCGTGCTGTGCATTGTTACACAATGTTCAAGCAAGTGCAAGCAAAGAGGAGAAAAGGACACTACAAACCAGTCCTCCCTTTGGTTCTTTATCTTTATCATTACTGTTGCTTGCAGCATATAGGCATTTTAATGAAGATTTTAAAACGGAAAAATGCGTTTTCCATATAACAGAATTGGAGACAATGTGAGAACATCTTCCTATGGAAAAAATACAACTTGCTCTTGCAAATGTATATACATATTATAAAAAAATCTACTTTATAACCCTCTTTCCTTCCACACACAAGCACACAGTCTCACCCTTTCCATCACTAGGGTATTTTAATAATTGTGACTGTGACCTTTAATCACATATATCAGGAGACAGCAGCTCAGCTTGCGAAGTTTTATAGTTAGGTTTTGGTGGCAATGTTTAGGTAACATAATCTTAGCCAACTGGAGCACCTTACGAAGAGTGAGTCTATCAGGTTAGGTGTATGTATGGAATTAAGGATTTGGACAACTACTTGAATATAGCACTAACCCCCCCTAGAATTGCAGTGAAGAAAAGCAATCAAGTATAATATTTTCACAATGCATGCACTTTTTTTCTGAGCTCATGCCTGATCTGGAAACGGTCTAGTGCTACCATACTCTCTGAAAGCCTTTAGTCTGGTCTGACATTCAGGTTGTATAGTGCTTGTCTTGAACAATCCAAGAGATAAGTGATGTACTTAGGCACCGAGGATATGTTGCTTGTCTTGAGACATCTAAGAGTTAAACATGAATTGTTGACATGTCTCAGCAACCCACCAAACTGTTTTACTCCCCCCTCGAGATGTGTACCTGAGAACAGTGGAGTTTAGTGTGGGACATGCTGAGACTGGAGACAAAGGAGCTCTTCAGCTGGTGCTGGGAGCAGGATATCCAGTGATAACCTGGCCTTGAGATGTCATGAAAACCACCGACTTAGCAGGAAAAGATAACGAGTGCCAGTCACAAGCTGCCTCGTAGGACTGAACCTCCACTGCAATAAACTAATCCTGTGGTGCCAGTTGTATCAACCTCCTGTTTTGCAATGGCTAATCTTACTAATTAGCCAAACAAAGACTATTTGCAGGACACAGCCCTGGCACCATGCTCCGTCTCCCTCACCCTGCGTCCTACCTTGAAGGAGCACAGAGAAGATATGAGGATTTTCTACCCTGTACAGGGAAAAAAGGAGTGGGGGGTGCAGTGGGCAAGAACTTTATAAAAATCTATGGGTGCAGGGAAGCACTTCACCACTAACGATATTGCTGGACCATGGTGGTAAGTGAGTCAAACGGTGACACCTTTAAACCTGCTGGACAAAAAGGGCAGTTGCTGTGTTGCTTATACCAGGGCAGGGAAGTCAGAGCCCAGCCACACCAGCCTCCCACTTTGGTAAGGAGTGTTAGAAAGCAGGAGGGTTCTGACAGATGTCTTGTAAGGCCACACACCAGCCCCAGTGCCTATTTGTACACCTGATATTGTACTATCCTTGTTTTGTCCTGGCGAGACTGTAAAAAACTGCCATGTATCCAAATACTGGATAGTGACATCTAATTAAATTGCCTAAAACCCCATGAATACACCAACGTATAGCTTTCAACATCAGTAATGACTTTCGTGCATGACACTATTTTAGGAATCATTTAACAGATTTTGATATCTTAAGATATCAATTTTTCTCATCTGTCCATTGATTACAGGCTGTTCCCTGAAGTTTACTAACTACTGCTTAAATAAAATACTTGATTGAAAAATGGAAAAAAATAAGTCAATTGCAGAAATTTGAAAGTGGAAGTTGTTTTGCACGTTTGCAGTGTTTGAAGTAGAACAGGTTTTTTAATTTGTTGTGTTTTTTCTTGAATTATGGGAACAATTTTGAGCTTTAATTATATTCTTCCTTTGCTTTTATTTTATTGTTGTCATTACTACTAAATACATATTATGCAGATGACATAAAACAAATTATACATAGAGGTGTTCTGAGAACTGTTTTCTTTCTGCTTCTGTGTTCCCTGCTATTTTCAGTATGAGTTTGGAAAATATTCACCCTGGAAAAAAAATACAGAAAGCTTGGGAACCTTCAGTTCTAAAGGAACATATTTTAATTTGTGGCAGCATGTATTGCAAAAAATTATGTATGTAATTTTACCTCTTTTTTTGACAAAACAGAATGTCATGGTTTGACTCAGGATTGGCAAAAAAAAACCAATGACAACAATGTTCTTGGTCCCCTCCCCTTACCACCTAGGTAGGGGAAAAAGAGAGAGAATAAGGAGAGAGACTTTTTGGATTGAAAACTAAACTGGACAGCTTTAGTTAATAACACTGACAAAAGAAAAGGTGTAAAATTATATACAAATGTATTCAGGAGTGTGCAAAACTCCTATTGCCTACCTCAACTCCCTACAACTCCCACGGCCCCTCCTGAGCTGGGAGCAGTCCCAAAATGTCCCGCAGCTGCCAGAGAGAGTGGCAGAACAGACAGGAGCTGAGAGGAGAGTTATGTGGGTAAGGAATGCATGAGCCTGGGGATCAGTGTTGATGGATGGATGGAGTGTTATACATATACATGGATGGAATAATCTGTTTCATCAATTTTGCTGTCTGTCCAGACCACTCCTCCTCATAGGAGGGCTATATATACAAACTTTCTGCTTGTTTAGTGTCCAAAGCAGCAGATTCAACAAGCAGAACAAAGTGTCCTTGGTCTCTCAGCACTAATATAAACATACAGGCATTTTAGTCCACTGGCTGGAAAACTTGCTATTAGTTTCAGCCTGTATGCTGTTTAAAAGAGAGTTCACTGAAGAAAAGAAATAAGTAAAAAGAAAATTGACTTCATCCTGGCTCCAATTAGGACAACAGAATTATAAAACTGGGGTTTTTTTTGCTTCCTCTCTTCCATGCTGAAGATGTCTTTAATACAGAGTGGGAAAAGAGAAAAGAATGACGTTGACAGGTGGGTGAAAAATCCCAAACTTAATGTTTTTTATAAAAAAGCAATTTTAACTGAGATGCAGGCTAAGGTTCTGTTTCAGTTGGAAATTCTCTGTCAAAAATAAGAAATTACATTAAAATTATATTAAAAAACCAGAAAAAAATTGTATTTGTCACTGAAAGCCCATATTTGAGAGAAAAATAACATCTATTTTAGTTAAAGAAATTGAAGACATTGAAATTATTTTCAGCTAAGGACCAATTATCTGTTCAGTTTTGTCATCTTACACTCTAGGTTTTCATGTTAACATTCACTAAAAAGAAGTCTTGGTGTCACTCTTCAGCCAGAAATGAGGGGGTTTCATGTTGTTATGAAATATCTTCATCAGTAATATGCCGTTTTTTGGAGGCTAATTTTCAGCACAGCTCCCTTCTGTGATCTGATTTATAACTCAATACCAGAAACTGTTGCTCTGGCACAACTGCAGTATTTTGAGGTAGTGCACAGCTGGAAGGAAACTTAGTATTCTTCAACAACCTTGTCCAAGAAGCCAAGGTGTTACCAGACACTTATTATCCCAAGTGTCTTTTCTACCTAATGGAAAGTATCATCAAAGAAAATTTCTGTGCTGATCTACAATTTGGGGAGCATGCTTCCCAGGGGTTACTCTGATGAGCTTTTATATTAAATGCCATTCAGTCTCCTGTGTATTCTGGAGGAAAAACACCACCAACAACATCTCCTGTCGTTTGAGTTGGATAATTCTGACAAAATAGAAGGTGCAGATATTTGCAGTTACATTGTTTTGTAACTTGTCTTGGCGTTGCTTAACATAAAATGAGACTGTGTCACAGTTTGACTCAGGATCTGCAGTTAAGCCAGAGACAACAATGTTCTTGGTCCCCCTCTACCCAGGTCAGGAAGGAGAGAGAGAATGAGAGAGAGAGACTTTCTGGATGGAAAACTAAGCTAGACAGCTTTAATTAAACACCAACGATAAAAGAAAATACATACAAATATATACAAATGTGTTCAGGAATGTACAAAAGCCTCTTGCCTCTCGGCACCCCCAGCAACTCCCACAGCATCTCCCGAGCTATGACCAGTCTCAAAAAGTCTTGGAGCTGCTGGAGAGAGCACAGAAGAGCTTGCGCCTGGGGGTCAGCAGTGTTGGACGGACGGAGTCCTTCCTGGATGGAAGAGAAGGGAAGAAGAAGCAGGAAGGAAGTTGTCTTCTGTGATCTCTGGAGAGGGGGGTCATAGGTCTCCTGGTAGTGTCTGAGCTGTCTGAGCAAAGATGTGACCTTGGAGTCCCAGCAGCAACAAAAACATTCCAGGATTATCAGTCTTAGCTGGAAGACTTGCTCTTAAAAGAGAGTTTACTGAAGGAAAAAAAAAAAAAAAAATCAGCAAATGGAAAAGTGTCTTCATCCTGCCCCAAGCCAGGACAGACTGCTGGTGGGCAAGTTTTAAACATACCATGACAAATGCTTCCTAAAAGTGTTCCCTGTGGAAGAAAGTTAGTCATAGAGTTAAGTCTTGACCTACTAGCTTTCCTTTCTTAAAATGTACTCTTGAAATGAAAAAGTCATAAATATTGTTTGCATCATTTAAGGAGTGCAAGCCAGTCTCACAAGGCTTTGCTATCACAGATTCTGTGCTGCATTTTTAGGCAGTATTCCTCCCATTTCTGCAGCCTAAATCACATGGAGAAAAAAACCCCTTCCAATATTTCCTCTCTGCCCTGTTTTCCAAAGATGTTATAGAATTAAATACTAGAGGGACCATGAGCTAGCAATGTGCCCGTGTTTCCAAGAAGGCAGTGGCATCCTGGGGTGCATTAAGAACAGTGTGTCCAGTAGGTCAAAAGAAGTCACCCTCTCCCTGTATTCTGTCCTAGTGAGACCACATCTGGAATACCTTGTCCAATTCTGGGTTCCTCAGTTCATAAAGGATAAGGAACTACCAGAGAGAATCCAACACAGGGCCACAAAGATGCTTAGAGGAATGGAGCATCAGCCCTATGAGGAAAGGCTGTGAGCTGGGCCTGTTCAGCCTGGAGAAGAGGGGCCTGAGGTGGGGGATCTTATTAGTGCTTTAAAATATCTGAAGAGCGGATGTCAGGAGGATAGGTCTGGTCTCTTTTCCACAATGTTCAATGACAACACAACGGCCAATGGGCACAAGCTGGAGAGCAGGAGGGTCAAGTTAAACATAAGAAAAATCTTCTTTACATTGAGAGTAACAGAACACTGGAGGTTGTGGAGTCTCCACCCCTGGAGACATTCAAAATCCATTTATACCTCTTCCTGTGTGATTCTGCTTTAGCAGGAGGGTTGGACTAGATGATCTTCAAAGGCCCCTTCCAGCCCTAGAATTCTGTGCCTCTGTGACTGTGTGTATCCCCAAATTCTAGTTGTTTTGCATAAGGCATCTAAGCTTGCCTGCTTGAGTGACAAAACAAAGTTAACATCAGTGGAGTTACCTAATGACTATCACAGATTATAATGGATATTCTGGGATTAATGTTCTTTTTCTTACATCTTGAGATAACAAAACAACATAGATGAGCTTCTTAATTTGTCAGGAGTTGAAAAAGCATTTGGATTTAGATGACTTATTCGATTCAAAGCTCATATAGAAAATAATCCCTAAAATTTTTTTATGTAGTATTTAACTATGACCTATGCATGGCTAAATTAAAAAGTCCCATAGGCAAAGAGCACACTGAAAACCACCTTGAAAGCTGAGCAGAAAGAAGAGAAAACTATTCTGGCCAAATATTAAAACAGAAGCTGAAGCCTCCGTAACATACCCAGACCACAGCCTAAACACAGCTGTGGCCATTACATGCAGCAAAAAAAAGTGTTTACACAAAAAAAAAAATATGATGAAGGATACCAGCTGTGAAAATGAGTCCAGTGTAAGAAAGAAGTTCCTCTAATAGTACAAATTCATGCTGGTGGTGACGTTTTAGTGACATCTAATCATCAGTGCTATAAACCATACAAAAAAACAAGGAAACTTTTTCCATGTTTCCAGCATTTCCACCAACTTAATACCACCAATAAACTTTACTATCAACCTCAAATGGCTCAGTGAAATGGCCAATAAAAATCTTTTAGATGTTATCAAAACTAAATCATCCCAGACATTTTGCCATTGAAAACTTCCTATAATAACCATCTATAAAAAGTGATTCTATAAACAACAGGAATCCCTCTAACCTGCCCCCAAAACCAGTTCAGCTGAATTTATGGGAAAAGTTTCTTTTCTTGAAGAATAAAAATTAATAAAACTGGTATTGGAAAAAGCAAAAACTGCCTCAAATACACTTGTCCATTCTGAGCAGAGGAAGAAAAAACACAGTCTAAATAGTTGCAGGGAACTTGTTTCTGAGGAATTTTAGCCTACTTTGTA
The DNA here is from genome assembly GCF_020740795.1 of Apus apus. Classification (NCBI taxonomy): domain Eukaryota; kingdom Metazoa; phylum Chordata; class Aves; order Apodiformes; family Apodidae; genus Apus; species Apus apus. The sequence continues at coordinate 56,399,970 of NC_067312.1, read as the reverse complement.
AGGACTTAACCTGTTGAATACCCCAGGGTGTAACCCCGCATTGGGAACCCAGATATAAAATTAGCAAACACAACTTGTAAAATACAAACAAAAAAGTTCCATTTGTAATGCTAAAACCAAACTGTCACAGTAAAATGAATCTCAGCTGTCTTCACTGTGAGTACAGATTTAACTCATGTCATCCAGTGTCAGAGGTAGTGATTTTCCCTGTTCTTGGGTCTTCAAGTACCAATTAGGTTTTAATGATCAGTTTAAGCCTACATTAGAGTAGTCATTGAGGTTGTTCTTTGCAAAGCCAGAAGAGATGCAGTAGTGCACAGTAATTACCCCTTCATAGTCTTGAAATCTTCTTTTAGAATAGTAGCTCTCATCAATAAGTGGGACTATGCTAAAACAAACTCAAAACTGATCAGAGCTGGAATTTTGAGTGCAGTACAAATAGTGGAGTTTTTGTCCAAGCTGGAAAAAAAAAAACAAACCTGAGAAATATATGTCTTGGATCAGAATTAAGCAGAAGTTTGGCCTTATCTTTTTTCTTTATACAATAATCTATTTAATAAAAAAAAAATTTTAAATCAGCTGGAAACTCTTGATTTAGCAAAAAATGAATCAGTCTGGCTTCCTGTGAACTGAGTACTATCAATTAAAAAAACTAAACCAAAACAACAAAAGTAGCCTCCAAAAAACTCCAAGCCCCAAATGAAAAAAAAAAAACCACAAAGTAAATAAAACATAACTAATATCAAAAGTAGAAACGTTGTGATAAAGTATGCTTGAACCCAAGGGTTTAGCTTAGTTTCATTTTTTTTACGTATGACAATATGTACTTCAGTATTCGTGTGGTTTGGGACTTCCCCACCAAAAAAATTCCCATATTCCCTTTCTTTGTCCTAAACTGCTAGCTGAATTTGATCTGTGTTGAAATTATTTCATTCACTCCTTCACTGAATTTGATCAGTGTTGAAATTATTTCATTCACTCCTTCAGCACACTTTCAAAATCTGAAACTTCAAAACTTTTAACCCCACAATGTTACTGAGTACTAACCGTTTGTACAAAGAGGACAAACTACCAGCACAAGTTGAAGTATGCCTGGCTAGTCCAGACTGATGATGATTCTGAAGCATTTGTTCTCCTTACTGACTGCTAAGAGAAAGATTATTCCCTCCTTCCTCCCCAAGTACACCCAGCTTCAGTTTCAGCAGACTTTAATTCCAGATTTTTCAAATTTGTACCATGGTCACAAGGAATTGCTGAATGACTAAACTGCTATGTTATCTGTAATCTTCAGTCAATGAGCTTTTGTTTTGGAAATAATTATTTTGGCATATCATAAGAACCTTGCTGGGCTCAATCTGTTTTGTTTTGTGTTTCCAGGATCATGAATACTAAGTGTCTGAGGTCTCCAAGTTTTTGAAGCAACTTCTAGTGAAAGACAGAGAGGCCTGAAGTTCCAGATCACTGCATCTGGCTTCTAGTGCACTTTCCATTTCATAACCCTGTTGGTCTCTTTCCCTCTGCTGCTCTGCAACTCTATCCAGTCACATTTGCAAAGAATTACTGACATAAGAGAGATTTTTTAATGCCAGATTCTTCTTTATGCCACTTCCTGGTTTATATTTTCAAATATAAACCAGGAGGGAAGTTAGAGTTCATGGTCACTGCAAGTCAATAACCTCAGTTAAGTAGAGTCTCATCATACTACAGTGTCCTCAATTAGTTTCCAACTGCTGGTGTTTATTCTTATATATTTGTGTGCGTCTTATCCAGCAGCAGAAATAACTGGAAGAGTGTTGTGAAACATTGGAAAATTGGGAGTGAGATATTCCAAATCCACTCCTGTCCTCAGTCTGAATTGCAAGTAAGGGAAAGACCAGTGAACTGTGCTGAGTTGCTCTGCTGGCTCATGGTAAAAAAAAAAAAAAAAAAAAAAAAAAAAAAAAAAAAAAAAAAAAAAAAAAGTATATGGAATTCCAGCTAGAGATAACTTTATAAGAAGCTAGAAAAATTCTTTGTTCCTTAATTGCCAGACTGATTTTATATTCTGAACTGCTCTTCTGAGCCAGATCCAAGTAAAAATATTTTAGTCCAGAACCATAGAACTACCGATATCTTCCTGGCTTCCTCTGTTCCAGGCACTGATAAGTAGGAAAAATTTTACCCAGAACATATCCAAATATTGTATTGGTATCTCCTCTTGGGACATCTGAACTCCAAGTTTTAATCAAGTTCTTCTCCTTGAATTAGAGTTGAAGGTGAGTGACATGGATAGAAACAACCAGTAATAAATCAGTCATATGATGTGAGAGGGATAAGTGCCATTGTTTCTTTTGGCTGAGATTTTTAAGGAGAGAAATGGAAAACTAAGAATGACTAAGAAATGGATAAGAAATGAAAGAAGTTATTTAAATTATGGCATTAGTGGAAGGGTGAAACTATATGTCAAGGTTAAGCTTTAAAATATTTTATTTCAGAATTTCTCCATTAAAATATTAAAGTCTTCAGAAATGAGGTGTAAGTAAGGTTTGTGTGAATCTGTAGTGTTTTAATATGCAAAGCAAATCCTTTTATCTGTATTTCTCTTTCATTGTTTTTGTAGTATGTTAATGAATTAAGAATTGTATTTTAGTAAGTAATTTGTCTTATATTTGATTAATAAAAACTGTGTGTCACATCTACTGTTGCTGAATTTGTAATCCTTAATAATAATGCACTCAAATCCCCTGAATACATTGACTGAATTGTACCAAAACCTGTGATGTACAAGCCACTGTAGTGACAGATTAAATGAAGTCTCATATAGCAACATCCTTCTATAATCAGATGACCTGAAGTAAAAGCTGCTGTATTCTGGCTTGAGCTGCTGGAAACATGTCCTTACTTTTCACTGTAATTTCATGATGTGTGACTTTTATTATTAGTGGAGTTTTATTTAGGGCTGGATAATGGTGCTGTTGGTTGTTTGATAGTGTTTATTGTTGATTTTATGGAGCCATGTCAGCAATGATTAAAATCTAGACTAGGTCACTGACATGTCAACTTCACGGGCAAGCCATCTACCTTCTTTCATGTACATGTGGCCAGAGCAGGCCCAGCCACAGGGTCAGATCAGGTTGCTCAGGGCTTTGTCCTGTGAGGGCTGGAAATCTTCCATGGAAGCAGGCAACACCACCTCCTGGGCCCTGTCTCCACTGTCCTCATGGAGAAAACTTCCCCTTATCTCCATCATCTCTGGCCCTGCTCAGTCTTCTCCACAGAGCTGTCCCCAACCTCACTGGCATCACTGCTGGGGTTTTTCCTACCTGGGACAGGGCTGCACAGTGCTCCCGGTTGCATGAGGATCCCTTTGGTCCATTCCTCCCTCTGGCCTAGCCCATCTAACTGGGTCATAAGGACTAGCTGGAGTATTATCATCTGGTTAGCAGTGACAGTGCTCTTTAAAACCTGCTGGAGCAGGAACCTGGAAAACTAATACTGTGCTTCTTTTTATCTACACGTTCAATTAGATAAATATATGACCGAGAAGTACTCCTTTTCCATATAACTGCCCTTCCAATTTACATCTCCTCTCCTTCAAAGTATTCCTGGACCTCTCCTGCTGTCGCAGGTTTTTGTGTAAAATTCTCTCAGCACTCTCCTCTCCTCTAATGGTTCAACACCTGACTCTTGCTTTCTACCAGCTCTTTAGTAAATATTGTTTGTTTTCAAAAAGCGACTACTGAAGACATTTTCCCCAGAGTCTGCAGTATGATTCATTTTCTCATCTCTACGTTTCTTTCTTGATTCATGGTGGTTTAGAGCTACACAATTTCATTTGCAGTATTACCTCTGAATGCCTGAAGCTCTTTTCTAGTCAGAGAACTGAAACATTTTCTTTGTGAGATATAGTCTTACACATCATGTATTTGAATGTTAATGAGAAATCAGATACTGTGAAATGATACTAAGTGCTGAAAAGAGAATGGCACACCTAGTTAAGCCCCTAATTCCTCTTCCATTCTAGTGAATTTATCATGTACCTCTTACACAGGCTTTTAATTCTTAGAGGAAAAGTTTGTTGAGTTACAGCATATAATCCGGCACAGGGCTAAGTAAAAAGTTCAATACTTTAGTCTTGTAAAGATTCCCCAGAAAGACAAGAAAACAACATGTGAAAAGATGTATTTTCTGGGCCATACAGAACATCTCGTGAAACACTGTCTGTATTTACTGTCTGTTAAGGTCTGTCTATTCAGAGAAATTAATTTTCTGTGTATCTTTGGAAGAACTCTGACTCTCAGGAGCTGCAGTTGCAATACCTGGATAGAATTCAAGTTGCAACAGTAAATTCCTATTCTCAGAAGTAACAGGGTGGATTACTTAGGCATTATGCATACATAACAGTTTTCTCTAATTTCAAATAAAATAATCTGGTTTATAGTTCTGAAGTAAGTTCACACAACAAAAATTTATCCTAATTTTTCTCATCATTGTGATGTGCCAGCTTTATGTCATTCCATGTGAGACCCCATATCTAAAAGAAAATAGAATGGGATGTCAAGTGACCTAGGTTTTCTTGTATTCAGATGAACATGGAGTTTTTGTGGCTCTTTGGGGCAGTAGAGAGGGAGATTCATAGCTCCTGAAGGAAACAACAAATTAAAGAGCTAAATTACTTCAGCTTCCTTGTGTAGCAGCACGGAAGGCAGTTTGACTGTCTAGGTTTGTTACTTCAGTCTCTGAATGTGTCACTTGAACTCATCAATTGAATGTTCTGTAAAACTAAGGGATGTACTTCTCAAGATAAATATTGATGTTATTCCTTCTGTCATGGGAGCAAATGTGAAGGCTACAAATAACTAAACATGCCATTTGTTCCACTTGCAAGATGTTGGTTGTAATTCCTGTGTCAAGGACATGCTTGAAACACAATTAGCTGACACTTCTGGAGTCATCTGACATGTAGCACAGTCTTTATTGCTGTTTTGGAAGGATGCTACCTTCAGCACCACAGAAAGAGAGCAGTAAAATTTAAACAGTGGTGGTGTTCTTGGGTTTTGATAATGAAGTGAAACCCTTAGTATCATGCCAGTGAGAGTGTGGAAGTGCAGGCTCCATTTACAAGTGTTGTGGGGAAAATCTGCAAAACAGAAAGATTCATCACACTAAAGAGTGCTTGAGAAAACAAACTTATTTTATCTTTCAAATTATTCTTCCTACATAGTATTTACAGCCTGGGTTTAGCAATACTGTGTAGCAGAGAAGCTAGACTTCAGTATGTAATTAGCTATACCTTTAATCAGTATACTTAACTACAACAGATCAAGCCTTCAGTCCTGAGAATCTCTACCTTCTGAAGGATTTAAAGAGTTTTGACAGTGTTCTGATTCTTCCTTATAATACTTTTTTTTCTCTCTGTTTTGTTGGTCTTTACCTCCTATGAAAATTATTTATTCCTTTCTGCATGTTTTCCTCCCCCAGCTCTAGCATTATACTATCTTCCTTTCTAAATATGTTCTCCCTCTCTTTCTTCTATTCCATAGGTTTTCATTTGTTGGGCTGTGTGTGTCAGAATATTTGTAAAGCCTTTTTACAGCCTTTTTTGACCTTTACTACTCTTGCTTGATAATATTTACCTGTGAATATTTTGATGCCATTAACACTTCCTTCTGTATTTCGTTATCTTCATCCTGCTGTTTTTTGGATTAATTTCAGCTTCCTTCTGGTAGTAACTTTAAGACATGAAGGTGAGGACAAATTCAATTCTTGCAACTTCTGAGCAGTTGCTTTGCTGTACTGTGCATTAAGTGTTGCACTGGTCATGCAGTTCTGTAAAGGAAAGTGCTTATTGTAGGTGTATTAGTACAAATGGATATTTAACTAGTACAATAAATCCTCTCATTACCTGTCCTGCTTTGTCACAATCCAGGCATATAATTCAATGCAGCTGCAAAAAACTGGGATTAGGTTCAGTAGCTTTTGGGGTGGGCTTTGGAAATGAAGGGGTCTCTGGCTGTGATTTGTGCATTAAGGAGTCCCTAGCCATGATTTTTTGGTGGAGCAGACAAACTCTATAGTGTCACATACTGAAGATTGGGATGTTGGGAAATGAGGTTGATCAGTGAGGATACTACCCATTTTTAAAGGTGACTCAGCTTAAAGAGAGCTAGAACAAAGTTGTAGAAAGCACTTAAGAGTATGAAACTTTTCATGATCTCACTGCACAACTGTTTAGCTCTCCATAATCTGAAAACCTGGAAACCCTGTTGTAACTCCCAATTACTCATTACCAGTCAATTGATCCATCATATTGCCATTGTACTAAATATTTTAAAGCACAGTGTTAGCAGTAAAATGTCCCATTTGACGGTTTCATGTGGTTAATCTCACTTTTTACTTTATATTGGTAGAAGTCTAGAGTGCAGCACTAAGGTTAATACTAGTTATAATCTGTTACAGTACTTCCTAATGAACTTTCTAATGTCATCTCTTAAATTTGAAAATCGAATCACATTTACCACATTTTTTCATGGTGTATAACTGGTAATTTTCCACCCTAGTGTGACGGAAATATTAACATTAAATAACACCAAACTAATTTTGAACATAAGTTATCTGACTTTTCTCCAAAGTCTTAGGAAAATATTTTCTTCTCTGGCTTAGAGAAGAAAATTACCACGAAAAAGCTAAGTATCGATTGATCTTTTGTAAGGAAGGTTAGTAAATTTGAATACTGGACTACTGAGATTGCATTGCCTTTCTGGGTAATGTTTTGGACAGCTAGGCACAGTACAGTGTACTATTTCGTTAAGAAAATTTGAATTGCCCCTTGATGCAAAAGCAAGGTTTTACATTCAGGTGTCTGCAAGGGCATTATATTTAGACATCTGCAGAGTGGAGAGTAACGAACAGCATGTTTCAAAACCTTAATGGGAACGATGCCATATTTCCCATGAACATGAATTCATTATCTAGAGTGTGCATGCCTCTTTTGTTTACTTCATAAGTTTTAGTCTATGCCGCACGGTTGCAGTCTGTACATGCAGATTAAAAATGTTCTGTTTATTGAATTCCAGGAAAAGAATATATATATTTTAGTTGAGAAATGGAAAACAAAGCAGCCATGTAGTTTTCACATTGAGAGCTTGTTTTTTGACAGAAATCTGATTAATGCAAAGTTCTGCCCATAGCTGCTAAGGCAGATGTATTATCCTCCTCACAATCATAGTTCAGCAAAATATTTTCTCTTTTCCTGGTGGCCTCTAGCTTACAAATAGGAAAGTTATGGATGTCATTATTTACACATTATTTACTGCATTAGTATAGACTGGACATTTATCAAATAGCTGTCCCTCCATGAGACCATGGACTTCTCAGATTGCCAAGTGTGCCAGTCAGTGCCAGTTATAGAAGTGATTTTTGTGTTATCAACACTTGTCCGCTATGAACTGCAAACTTATTTTTTATAAACAGCTTAACAGCTGTTCAGTAGCAGTGGCTTAGAGTCTGATTAACTCTTAATCATACAGCTTTTATATTAATTTCAGGGAAACTGCTTCCTGACAAAGCAATTAAACTTCAGTTTCTCATATGTTGATTTCTGTGGTTATTAAAGAGAAGCTCAACTTTTGGAGCTGAACAACATCAAAAGGAGCCAAACACAAAACTTATCAGCTGATTTTCCCCCTTCCTGATTGTATATTAGGACTGTAAATGGCCTTTTGGGTCATGTGAAATGTTGGTTATGTATCCTTGGGTATTTAAGCAGATTAAGAACGTGGATCTTAGCATCCATTTTAAATAAAAGTTTCAGAGCAAAACACTAACTCTATTAAATTCCTATAGTCTTTGAATTCTTTGGCCGAAAAGGCTTTTTATTCCTAACTGTTGTTCTTTTCTTGTTGTGGTTTATTTATTTATTTATTTATTTTATTTTGTTTCTTTAGGTTTTGTTTGGGTTTTTTGGTTGTTTTTTTTCACACAAGTGTGTTTGTGGTAATGGACTTAATACAGTATTTTGAGTTTTCATGACAGCTGTGAAATATGTGTAGGTTTAATTTCTATGTGAGCTGTAAGTGGCCAATAGAATGAAGTAGTTCACCCAAAACCTAGCATCCTTTGGGCAGGCTTAGGAAGTGAATGAGCTATTGTGAGTATAATACAGAGCCTCAATTACTCATTGACCTAAAGAGTGTTTTTTTCCATTAAAAAGTGACATGTTTTCATGGCTTTCTGATTGCACAAGGTCCATCAAAAAGATGAAATTGAGACAGGCAGGCAACGATATTCAGATAGACTCCATTCTACTTATATGCATGTTTTTCTTAATTTCTGATCCAATGCATCTATTCCTTGGGCTTTCTCCATTGTTCTTCAGAAGATTTCAGAGGTTTCTGGCTTTTTCCTTTGTTGAGGAAAAAGGTTATGTGTGGAATGTAGTCCACAGGAAAATGCCTGTTCCTTTTTCTTAAGACAAATATATTCTGCAAATTTTAGATTGATGCTTGAAAATACTATTTGTTATTCTACAAAAAAATCAAATTTTCTTGCAATATACATGTGGTTATTTAAAAAACGGGACTTTTTTAGATATCTCAGGTGATATTTGATGTCTAGAATTCAAGACTTATCGCAGTAGAATATACAGTCTGGCGTAAATAGCAGCAGACATGGTACTGTGTTATGGTGAATCAGACAAAACAGCAAGTTGCAAGGGTGGACCCAGTGATTTCCAGAAGAAGGAATACAATTATGATAATTTAGACTTCTTGAGGACTGGCTTCATAGGCTTAGTGTATCAATTTTTTATTTCCTATATTCTCAGCTCAGGTTTCATTGTACTTAGTGCCAGCTTAAATCAGACATATACTAAGAGACATACTGCAGTACAGATAAGACAAAGAGTGGAATAAAATGCACTGGGGAATTTTAAGATGAGGTAGGAATGTAATTCAGATCTTATGACATCATTTTCAATATTGTTGCTGGAGTCTGAAGAACTCCAGAAGTGAATTTGGTGATAGTGCTATTTAACAGACTTCAGCAAAAAAGGCATTGTTGTCGAAATTTTTAAATGGGGAAACTGAGGCACAAGGAAGTGATAACTCAGAGTCATCTAGGAACAAACCAGCAGAGAGGTACTCAGTAAGTATGTAATTTTCAGGTTTTTAATTTAGACTAGTCCAATCCTCTGTTCCTAACCAGACCAGCTGTCCTTACACGACATGTGAGTTCCCTGAGAAAAGATTTGGAAAAGTTAGTTAAATTGAGTTGCTAAGGCTTAAGTGGACATGATTTATTGAATCCCATTAGAATTATTTCCTTGGTACTTAGCACTGAATTAAAGCAAGTTCCTTCTCCGAAGTATTTTTCTGTTATCCTCTTAGTACACTTAGCTTTGGTCTCCCCAAAAGTTATCTGTAGATATTAAAACAGTTTTGGCAGGAAAGAAAGCTGGCAGTGTGGGAGACCAAAACCACTCATCACCTGTGCTAAAAGTCAGGTTTTAAAAATTCTTTGCATATTTCTATCTATTTGGAACCCTGTGTTTCAGAGACACGTATGTTTTTTGTTATGCCTGCTGATGACCCAGCAATGTTTTGTACCTCTGTAGTATCAGCAAGGTATTGTGGCACCACAAAACTCTGCAGATTTTATCCTCTGCCTTTAATAGGCAGATGATAATAATAACAATAATATTAATAATAAAAAAAACCAACCAAGAAACAAACAAACAACAAATGAAAAAAATTAACTAAGGAATCATTCTCTCTTTTCAGCTGTGTGTGTGAAACTGCTTGTCTGTTAAAATATACATTAGTGAAAAAAACTTCTCCCAAAACCAGCTAGTAAAAATAAATAAATAGCTACAGGACCTCACCAGCTGCTGATGTTGCCAAAGGCAAAAGGAACTGTATTCAATTCAGCTAAGCACAGGATTACACCCTGAAGAAATCTCCTTTCAAATTATCAGCTCTTTCTGACATGACTGTCAGGAAAAAAAGAGAGCAAACTTTTAAAGAAAAAAATAACTTTAACTTACCTTTTGACAACAGTGTGCATTACAGTGATTGAACTTTATTAAGAGAATTGTTTGCCAGCTCTATTTGTCTTTCTTTTGGCAGCTCTGGCATAAATATTTAATTTAATTTGAGTTCCAAATTAAAAAAATGTCTCTGCCCACCATGAAAATTGATGTTTATATATTGCTGTGCCATTCACAGTGAAATATAGCTATATGAAAACTGACTGTTCCGTTATAGCCTGAAGTTTTAACCCTTTCCTAGATGGGCTGAAGAAGTAAGCCTGTAGATTTAGGAAAATGCATTGAGAAGTGGAACAGGTGTCTATTAAAGGGAATTTTTTTCTCCAGGCAAGGATGTTTTTCTTGCTTTTAACATAATACTTACCTATGTCTGCAACATTGTGTCAAAAATTGACAGAAGTTATGTTTACAAATCTCAATTTATACTTGGGGGTTAACATATCTCTGCTGGAAGACCACTGAATATAGTAGATTGTTACTATATTCATAGTAACAATACCATATAGTAACTATAGTATATTGTTATATTATAGTATATAGTAGATGGTTCATTTAGCAAGGTGTGTCAATGTGCTTGAGCTCCAGGAGTAGAGACTAAGTAACCATTTGCTCATATATGATCACACTGGATTCCTGCCATTTTTTCCCAAGGAATGTTGAAATCTCCAACTGCATCTTCTACTTATTTCAGTTTTATGGACTAAATTCTGAAATTCAGAGCCTGTATAATCCTGAGTCCTAGATGTGTAGAGGAATGGGTTTATCCATACATCCCGCTTTTCTGTGTGTTTTGTATAGACATTTGTAATGAGACTATATTTTTCATTTGTAATGGGTCCTTTCTGAAGTCCTTTCTGAAAAGCTTATAGCCTGCCATTGCAGGGTCCCAGTCACAAGAGTCATCCAACCAAGCTTCCATGGTGGCAAGTAAGTCATAGCTATCCTGCTGCACAATGGCTTAGTGCTCCTGTTTGCTGCATGTACTGAGTGCATTGGTGTAGATGCACTTGAGCTGGGCTGTCAATTTCACTTCCAACCTTGGCATGTCACCCCTTGAGTGATGAGATTAGTGGGTCTGGTTTTATCCTCTTCCCCCTTCAGACCTAGTTCAAAGCCCTCTCGATGAGCCCCACCACCTCATGGCTAAGAATCCTCTCCCCTTGGTGACAGTTCTGCTCTGTCTTTTGCCAGCAGGCCCAGTGCTATGTAAACATCCCCATGATCAAATAAACCAAAATTGCATTGATGGCACCAGCCTCTGAGCCACGCGTTAGTCAGCTGTGCCTTGCTGTACCTTTCAGAGTACTTCCCTGCCACTGAAGGGATTGAGGAAAACACTTCTTGTGCCCCTGAGCCCACAGCCATACAGCCCGGTGTCCAGGAGTCCCTTTTTATTGCCTTAGCACTTTCCTTGGCAATCTCGTCACTGCCCATGTGCATGGGGTCTTCTACTTCTTGTGATGATACCATAAAAATTTGGTCACAAGAAGAACTCTAAAGTTAGGTTCAAATTTTTAGAAGGCAGGTATTCTTTATTACAGTGCTGGGTGCATGGGGCATAGCTCCTCCTAGCATGCACGTCGCAAGTCATAACAATCAAAGCTTATATTGTTCATCCGTGGCCTGCTGGCATTCCTGGAATGACTATACATACTCATTGGATTTCCTGGAATTAATTAAATCATTCACATCGTAATGATCCCATCATCTTATTGAAGAAAATAAAGGCATAAAGACTACAGGAGAAGTCTGGGTGTCACTAATGGTGGAAAGTGGCTCTTGGGTAGCCCAGATGCATGTGCCTGAGCACCCTGGCTGGACCACTGGGCACTGTGGGGGCAAACAGGCCATTGTGACATCACCACACAATGGACTGTGACCAGCACTCTGCTGGTGCCTGAAGATAAGCAGTGAAGTCACCAGCGACGATGACCACAACACTGTAGAATTTAAGATCGTTAGGATAGCAAGAAAAAGTGCAAAGTAAGCTGAGCACACTCAATTTTAAAGAGGCAGACTTTGGTCTTTTCAAGGATCTGCTCAGTAGGTTACAACGGGAAAAAGCCCTGGATGGGAGGGGAGGCCAGGAAAGCTGGTTGATATTCAAGGATCTCCTCCTCCATGCCCAGAACCAATGTGTCCCAATGCAGAGGAAGGCAGGCAGGGGTGCCAGGAGGTCTGTATGGGTGAGCAAGGAACTCCTGGACACACTTAGGTGTAAAACCAAAGCTTACAGAGAGTGGAAGCAAGAACAGATATCCTGGGAGAAGTACAGAGATGTAGTAAGAGAAGCAAGAGATCAGGTTAGGAAAGCAGAAGCACAAGGAGAATTGGATCTGTCAAGGAAGGTTAAGAAATGTTTCTATAGGGACATCACTTATAAGAGGAAGACTAGGGAAAATGTGGGCCCACTCCAGGAGAAAACTAGAGTGCTGGTCATCCAAGACATAGAGGAGGCTGAGGTACTCAATGACTACTACTTTGCCTCAGTCTTCAATGGCAAGGGATCAGGTCACACCCAGTAATTTAAAGAAGCTGAAGGCAGGGATTGGGAAAAGGAAGATCCCCCCACCGCAAAGAGCAGGTTCATGACACCTGAAGGACCTGAAGGTGAATGAGACCATGGGACTTGATGGGATTCACCCACAGCTTCTGAAAGAACTGGCAGATTAAGTGCCAAAAACCACTGTCCATCATATTTCAAAAGTCATGGCAGTCTGGTGAAGTTCCTGCTGACTGGAAAAGAGGAAACATAACCCCTATTCTAAAAAAAGGGAAAAAAGAAGACCCAGAACTACAGGCCAGTCAGTCTCACCCTTGCACCTGGCAAGATTGTGGAGCAGATTCTCTTGAAGGTTCTGCTAAGGCAAGGAGATAACCAAGGGGTGATTGGTGACAGCCAACATGTCTTCATTGAGGGCAAGACTAATTTTGTGGCCTTTTACGATAAGGTCACAGCCTCAGTGGACAAAGGCAGAGCAACAGATGTCACCTACCTGAAGCTGTCCAAAGCCTTCGGTATCATCCCGCATGACATTCTGGTCTCAAAACTGGAACATTACAGTTTTGATGGATGGACCACTAATTGGATAAGGAACTGGCTGGATGGTTGTAGTCAAAGAGTTGTGATCAATCACTCTATGTTGAAATGGAGATGTGTGATGAGTGTTGTTCCTCAACCATTACTGTTTAATATCTTTGTCGCTGACATGGACAGTGGTACTGAGTGCACCCTCAGCTAGTTCGCTGATGATACCAAAGTGTGTGGTGAAGTGAACACGGTGGAGGGAAGGGGTGCCATCCAGAGGGACCTTGACAGGTTCTAGAAGTGGGCTCATTCAAAATGCATTAAGTTCAGCAAGTCGAAGTCAAGGCAATCCCATGCACGAATACAGGTTGGGAGGAGAAAGGATTGAGAGTGACTGTGACGTCACCAAGTGATGGATTGTGACCTCATGTCCTTTGCTGCTTATCTTTGGGCACCAGCAGAGCCTGTCTCAGTCTGCCTTGCACTTAGACTCTGACCAAGTGTGCCTGTGAGGTCTGGAGACTCGAGCAAGGCTTCTGGTGCTGGGTGGTGCTTTGGGGGCTGCTGTCAACAGCTCTTTGTGCCTATGGCAGAGCCATCCTCTGTGTTTCCCTGGTTCAGACAGCCAGGCACTGTGGGCTGCACTTGCAGCAGCAGAGGTGAGCTGTGTGGGGAAACATCCTCCTGGGGCAGATGTGGGGTGGTTGATGAGGTTTAGGGAGCTGCTGATCCCACAGCCCGAGCCTGGTTGTGGCTGGCAGGGAGCACTGGGAAACTATGGGGCCAGGAGGGTGTTCTTTGTGAAGGACTTGGACATGATTTCCTCCCCAGGAAAGAAAGTGACCATGGTTTCTCTCCCTTTGCAGCACGCAGCACCCGCTGCTGTGGGTGAAAGGGAGCAGCTGCTCATCTCCAGCCCGCCAGCATGTGCAGACAGCATGGCTGCTGAGAGCCAGTGGTGCTGCCCCATCTGCTGGGACAATCAAGAGGGCATTGCCTGCCTGTCTCCCTGCAGGCACCGATTTTGCCTGGGCTGTGCACTGCGCTGGGCACAGCAGAAGGAAAACTGCCCACTGTGCAGGACTGAGACAACAGCCGTCTTGTTCTCACAGCGGTCAGACAATGATTATTTGACAATTGGAATTCCAGGCCCTACAGAGCCATTGGCTTTAGACAACGAGGATGAGCAGGGGGCTGTGGAGCCACTGCCCAGGCCTCAGGTGGGTGGCTTCCCTCCTGAAGTCTGGGCAAACTTTTTCATTAGCCACCCCAGAACCATGAAGCCCCTAACACGATGGATAAAACTGAAGCTTGAGGAGATCTTTGGGAGGGACTGGTGGGTGGTGAATGCACTGAAGGGTGACATTGTGGCTCTCCTGTGCTGCTATGGGCTGGATGAGGAGCAGTTGGTGCGAGACCTGTACGACTTTCTATCAGAAAACTCAGCAACATTCGTCCGCCAGCTCTTGGAAATCGCATCAAACCTGTATAGCAGAGAGCTTTGGCGACACTTCGCTCAGCAAAACCTTGTAGCCAGCCCCAGCCACTCCACCAGCCCCACAGCCACCTTCAACCCCACCACCACCTCTTCAGCCAGCCCCATATCTATGGCTCCCCGAGGGCAGTCTCCTGATTCCAGCCTGGCCTCCTCCAGTAGCCCTGCAGGCTCCAACATGGAGGAACAACCCACCACGTTGGAGACCACCCTCCATCCCAGTACCAGCCACCCTGGTGGGGTGGAGCTGGAGGTGGCAGCAGCAGGTCCCTCTGCCCAGGGCTGCATCCCCTCTGCTCCTGGCCCTGGCAGGGACTCCTCACCTGGGGGGGCCATCGCCCCTCAAAGAGGAGAGCCCCAGCCCCAGGACTCTCCCCAGCCCTGCAAGAGGCTGAGCCACTGGCAGCCCTAGGCAGGTGCCTCAGAGCCTGGTGAAGTGAGAGCCAAAGTAGACCAGGAGTCTCTCATTAGTTGCCTCCATTACCTTATTAGAAAAAATAAAAGCATAAAGACTACAGAAGTATGGGTGTCACTAGTGGTGTGGGTGGTGTTGCTGTCCTCATGTGGGCTGCCCTTGTTGCTCCAGTCACCTTTCCCCTCCTGCTTCTGCTGCCTCTTGGGGTCAGTGGGGCCGTCGGGAGGGAGATGGGGTATGGCTGGGGAAGGGTGGGATGTCAATGCTGATGGCTCCCTCTGGGTAGCCCAGGTACTCCCTCTTCCCTCTCTTCCCCTCCCCTCCCTTTTCCTTCCCTACCAACTCCTCCCCTCCCCTTCCCTTTTCTTTCTCCCCATGCTCAGATGCAGGAGTGTGTCTCAGTGGCTCGTCCTTGGGGAGGTGTTTGCAGCCAGGGGGTCTCCAGGGCCAGCCTGCACCCCGTGGCTCCTCACCCCAGGCCTGGCCACTTCCACTCCTCACTCTCTGCCCCAGCGTCACAGGGCTCTTCTCCCCTGCTAGCCCACACTGCTCAGTACAGCCTCGCTACAGAGCACCATGGCTTGGTCCTGCTCCCTGTGGAAATCCAGGGCTGTGACCATTGGTGCTTTTGGCAGAAAATCCCAGCAAAATCCCTGCTCCACGGCAAAGCAAGGCTGAGCAGCCACAGCTGGAAGGCCTCATACATTCAGAGCAGAGCCAGAGCCCTGCTGCTGGCAACACTGGTGCCCAGTCCTGCTCTATGAGGCAGGGAGCTGCACGCTGCATGGATGTGGTGCAAAGGCTGGGAAGAGCAAGCTGTCAGAAGCCTTCTCATTACTTCAGTGAGACATTTATGCTGTTGGAAAATTCAGCTGTTTTTTGTAAACAGCTGTTTTTGTAACATGCATTATTAGGAGATTGGCATCAAACTGCAAAGGATTGTATCCCAAGGATTGTTTGTTTCGTATTCAGCTGGCTGTCACTTAAGAGACCCAGTTCCCCAAGCCTGTAGCACTGCTGGGGGTTGCTGAGGCTAAAGGACAGTACCTGATATTTGGCTGTATTGAAACCCATGCAATTGGCCTTGTCCCACCTATCAAGCCTGTTTAGATCCCTCTTTAGAGCCTCACTACCCCCAAGCAGATCAACACTTCCATTCAGCTTAATGTCATCTGCCATTTTACGCTATCCCCTTGTCTAGATCATTGATAAAGATGTCAAACAGGAGTGGACCCAGCACTGAGCCCTGGGGAACACCACCCTTGACTGGCTGCCAACTGGATTTATCTCCTTTGACCACCATCCATCCAATGAGTTTTCAACCCAGCAAAGCGTATGCCCATCCAAGCCTAATTTCTCTAGAATGCTGTGGGAAATGGTGTCAAGAGCCTTACTGAAGTCAAGATAGACAACATTCATAACCTTTGCCTCATCCAGTAATCAGGGCACCCTGTCATAAAAGGGATCAGGTTTGTCAAACATGACCTGCCTTTCATAAAGCCATGCTGAATGGGTCTTATTACCTAGTTATCCTGCATATGCTATATAATAGTACTCAGGATGATCTGCTCCATCCGTTTTCCCAGCACCAAAGTCAAACTTAAAGGCTTGTAATTTCCTGGATCATCTTTCTGTCCCTTCTTATATATGTGTGCTACACTGGCTGACTTCCAGCCTGTTGGTACCTCTCCAATCAGCCAGAACTGCTGATAAATTATGGAAAATGCCTTGGCGAGCACCCCGCTCGGTCTCTCAACACCCTTGGATTTATTCCATCTGGCCCCATAGACTTTTGTATATCTATATCCACACATTCCAGAAGCCTCTGGCACTGTTTCCTCCCTGCTGTGTTGGACTTCCAGTAGACATCTGGGAAGTTGAAATCCCCCACCAGAACAAGGGCAAGTGACTGTGAGATTTCTCCCATTTGCATAATAGAAGTACTCATCCACCTCGCTGTCCTAGTTGGGTGGTCTATAACAGAGTCCCACTGCGATACCAGCCAAGTTGGCCTTCTCCTTAATTCTGATTCAAAGACCCCCAATCCCATCATCACTGTACTTGATTTCAGAACATTCGTAACAGTCCCTAACACACAAGGTCACCCCACGACCTCTCCTTCCTTGTTTATCCCTTCTGAGGAGCTTGTAGACATTGACTGTGGCACTTGAGTTGTGTGAACCATCCCACCACATTTATGTGATTTCCACTACGTCATAATTTTCATCACACATCCTGGTACCTAGTTCCCCCAGTTTGTTGCCAATGTTGCATTTGTTGGTATAGATGCACTTCAGATGGGCTAATGATCTCAGCACCTTTTTGTGGGTAGAGGTCCTAGTTCCTATCTGGCCCTTCTCAGGTGTTTCAATGTTTTCTAAATGATCAATATCCCTTGCACAATTGCTGCCCCTAGAAACTCCTTCCCATGCCTCCACTGAAATGGCACAGCAAGGAGCATCTCTAGCACACCATCTTACAAACCCTGGCATGGTTCTCCCAGCTGATTTCTGGTAGGATTGGGTTTATTTTTTATATTATTATCCCCTTACCTTTTACGTCTAGTTCAAAGCCTTCAAATCAGTCATGTAATCTCATGGATAAAGTCTCTGAATCTGGAGACACCTCAGGCATAGAGTGCCCATCATCCACACCCCTTGTTCGATTGGCTCTTCTTGAGCAGAGCTTCATACCTGTTAGTCAGAGGCACCTGGGGAGGTGAGGTGGGTAAGGTGGGATTTTGCTTTCTGCCCTGATCATGAGCTTGCCTTTACTGACTACTGTTGTTTAGGCCTCTGCTTTCCACCTAACTGGGGCAGGATCCTGGGATCATTCAAATCACAGAACCATCATGGTTGGAAAGGACATCTAAGATCACCAAGTCCAACTGTCACCCCCCAAAAAAACTCAAACCAAAACCTTGGCCTCTAGAGCATGTCCTGAAGTATCAATCCTACACAGGTTTTGAATACCTCCAGGGGTGGTGACTCAACCCCCTCCCTGGGCAGGCCGTTCAGGTGCCTGATCACTGTTTCAGTATAGAAATTCTTAATATCCAACTTAAACTTCACCTGCTGCAACTTTAGGCTATTAAGGGTGCTCCCTGGTTTGCTTCAGGAACGGCAGAGCCTGGCTCTGCTATCTGTAGTTTGGTCTCCCTAATGCTCCTTATCCTTTCTACTTCATCTTGAAACTGTTCTACCCAGCTAAGCAGATCATCCACTAGCTCACAACACACAAAGCCACAGTCTTAGCTGCTACCCATTACCAGTGACAGTCTGTGGCATTTCATGTAGCCTGGGACCTAGCCAGCTGCCACTTTCAGTGGAAGCTCCACTTGGGTTCCCACACCCAATTTGGTGGGTGTTAAGAATGCAGTCTTCTGCCAGGTGGAGAGCATTACTGCCTGCCTGAGCTGAGAGTCTCCAGTGCCACCCTACAACAGCCTGCCTGAGCAAACTGCTGAACTATCTGCCTATGCCTTTCCCTGTTCCTGTGCTCCCTGGGTGGGGTCAGTGCCCATAACATGCTAGAGATTCTTGCTCGAGCTGTTGGGACCCTGTGGGTTTCCTCGCTCTTACATGGTTCCTCGGGTTGCAGGAACACCCCTGTACGCTGCAATCTAGTGCTGAGCTGCGGGAGGAACTGTAGCTGCAGCTGCGTGCCACACCAACACTGTCCTGTCTTTTAGAATTACAACAGTTGTCAAAATCTAGGTGCATTTTGTGTTCCTACAGTTAGTACCCCATTTCCAATATAAGAACCTGTTAAGCAGTTTCGTTATTCTTTTGTTTTGTATAAAAAAATAATATGTTGAATTAACACTATGGAGTACATAGGACATCTTCAAATACACATGTATTTTCTGTTTCCTAATGTCACAAATATTTACAAACCCATTTCATTTGTTCACCTTTTCACTATATTTCTTTTCTGCCCTCTAGTTATGTCACATCCTTGGATGTCTGAGTGTATTCTTACAAAAATTTATGCAATGAGAAGTTGGAATACTTTCCTCTTTTATATCTGTATAGAGTAGCAGTTTATTTTTGGTAAGGTTTTAGGTTTGGCCTAAGTTCTTGATTTTGTAAGCAGTTACACTTATTACAGTTTTCTCCCAATTTCTACTTTCTTCCTGTATCCAAAGAAGATTTTAACCCACGGAAAAACTTTAAATTTAACAGAGCAGTAGATGTCTCCAGAATAATGGAGTTCATAAGCATTTTGCAAAAAGATGTTCAGGAAACACTGAAAAGCCATGTAAGTGAACTCAGCAACAGCTCCAGCTGAAGAAGAGCTTCAGTGGGAACCCAAGACTTGCTAAACACAGGAGAATATGCCTCTGTAAGTATTTTAACTGAAGATAAAACTATATGTAAGAGCAGGCTTCTGTTATCTTACCTGACTTTGTGAAGTGCACATTGTTGCTGCGGGGAAGGACATGATTATGACATGCTTGCACCAGAGAGCTGTAGTTGAATTTTGAAATGCAAAGCTTTGCCTTCTACCCAGATCAGAGTAATCCTCGAGTTGGGTTGGTACAAACTAAAGTGTCAAGCTGTGTTTTCATCTGAGGTTTTTTTCTTAGGCTCCACAGTGCCTTGTCACTGAGCTCTTGGACACAAGGGCCTAGGTTTAGAAATTTATTTTACTTTCTGTGAAAAGTCCTGCTAGAGGACAGACTGCAAGATAACTATGCTTACAGTTGCTTGTGTTTCTGAACTAGAAAGCTGCATTTAATGTTATTTGAAGTTTTCCTTCAAGGCCAGCAACAATTTTTGTCACTGCAGAAGGCTTTTGGGACAAGGTGTATTGCACTGACATGATGCAAACAGGAAATGATCCTAAGTCAGGGATCTCCCCCACTGCATTGATATTCCTGCTAACTGGGTCTGTATTGTAGCTATTCTACTCCAGTTCATTCAGTTACAGTGCAATTAATTATTAGGATTCTTGGGCAGGCAGTATTTTTTCATGAAAGAGCATATACTATGTAAGCATTAGGAAGTCCATACAAATTAATTCAGAGACTATATAAATTTTTGAGAGACTTGCAAATCACTCTCTTGTGGACTCAGTGTTACTAGTGATTGAAGATTGGTTATTGTACAAATTATGGCTGTGCAAGATAAATCCATCTTAATTAGGTGAACAGCCAAATAAATCTGTGTGTTGAAAGATGCATCTTCTTCCAGCCGAACAAAATTTTGCATATATTATGTGATCCTCTAGGATCTCCAAGCTAATAAGAATGCATATTTTTAACCTTATTATGAAATATATTTAGCTTCCTGTTGCAAAAATACTCACATAGTATGGATCATGATACACCAGGATTGGACAAAATAATTTCTGGAATAACAGTTATTTTAGTAGGCTTACTTAGCAGAGCGGGTATCTATGGGTAGTGATCTAGACCATCACATGCTAGTAAAATTAACACTTGGACAAAAGAGGCGCATAAGGCCAGAGCTCTGCTTAAGTGCACTTAAGTCATTGATCTAAGAAGCTGAAGAGACTTAAAAGATTCAGAAGCCTTCTGTGTGACAGCAGCAGGGGTAGAAGCAGCAGCAGTGACTGAGGTAAGCCTAGGGTGGGAGTTCGAGAGTGCAGTACAGGGGAGTTTCTGAGCTCAGGAACCCCACACCCCAGTGAGAACCAGGAAGTCCGTGGTAACCAATCAGGCACAAAGGGGTTGTGGCCAGGAGCCACATGGCGATTTAATTGCTCCTGGGGAGCACGAGTGAACAGGACTGGGCAAATGGGTGTGGCAGGTTGCTTGAGGCAGTTTGCTAGAGCTGGACAAGAAGCAGAAGACTCCTCTTGGAGGTCTTGTCTTGGGTTAGCTCGGCAGTTGGCATGGGCAGGGCTTGTGGGCAGGACAGAGGTGCTGCAATTTACTCAAGGAGTCATGGTGGCTACTCGGAGGAGGAAGACTATGCTCCCAGCACCCACCAAAATGGATATTGGTATCCAGGTCATAGGCTGTGAGGTAGGCCACAGCCTTTCATTGGCAAAGGGCAATGATGGATATAGCTGCCTGCAGTGTGAGCAGGTTGATGAACTCCTCAGCCAGGTGGCACAGCTCCAGAATGAAGTGACTGAGCTTAGGGAAGAGGTGAGTAGATTGAAAAACATCAGGTAGAGTGAGAGAGAAACTGACTACTTCCACAAGCTGATCTCTACAAAAACAGGATCGGATGTAACTCTTGGTGGAGTGGAGGATTCCATATCCTCTCATCAGCAAGTCCCCCAGCCTTCCTTTAGTAACCCACCTGAGCAGGGTCTATGGGAACAGGTCTCTGCCCAACAAAATAAACTAAACAAATGGAACGAGTGTTGCCTTAAGAAGTGCACTGCCTACAGTGCCCTTGCAGAACAGGTATGGGATTCTGAAGGAGGAACTGGCTGTGAGTAAGGACGAGGGCTCACAAAGGCCTGAAGTGCCACCAAGGCTGACTTGCCTCAGCCTGGTCATCAAAACTGACGTTGAAAGAAAAAATGGAAGGCTCATTGTTGTAGGTGACTATGTGCTGAGGGGAGCAGAGGGCCCGATATGCAGACCAAACCTGCTTCATAGAAAGGTCTGCTATCTCTCTGGTGCTCAAGTAAAGGATGTCATAGGTAAACTTCCCACCCTTGCGAGTCCTTCAGATTACTACCTGCTTCTGTTCTTTCAGGTGGGTAGTGATGATGTAGTAATGAGAGGCTCACAATCAATTAAAATAGATTTTGGGGCCAGCTCGTAAAGGGATCAGGAGCTCAAGTTATGTTCTCCTCCATCCCTCTGACATCAGTGATGGACGAGGGAATATACAGGAAGAGCCAACAGGTCAATTCATGGCTTCGGCACTGGTGCCATTGACAGGGCTTCAGATATTACAATCAGAGCTCTGCATACAAGGCATCAGAGCTGCAAGCAGCTAATGTGACACACTTATCACAGAGGGGGAGAATGATTCTGGGGCAGGAGTTAGCAGTGCTCATTGATAGGGCTTTCAGCGAGATTTGAATGGGGAAGAGGTTAATAATTTCATGTTTGCCTGTGACAAACAGTGGAGCAGTACACCAGGGGCACATGGATGGAGTGCTAGTAAGGGCAGTCAGCTTGTTACGCTGAGGCAAGCCAGGGATGATGCACTGAAACAGCCCAAGGGAATCAAGGGGGATTCACACAAGAATGTGACGTGGCCAGCCCAGCTGAAGTGCCTCTATGCGAATGCACACAGCTTGGGCAATAAACAGGACGAATTAAGGGCCACTGTTCTGCTGGAAAGCCATGATATAGTGGCTATTACTAAAACTTGGTGGGGTGATTCCCATGACTGGAATGTAGGGATAGATGGATACAAGCTCTTTACAAAAGACAGGCAGGGTAGTAAGGGAGGAGGTACTGCCCTCTACATCAGCGACCAGATGGAATTGATGGAACTCCATCTAGGGAAGGACGATGGACTGGTTGAGAGCGTATAGGCTGAGATTAAAAGAAAGAAGGGGAGGGTGATGTTACAGTAGGGGTCTGCTACAGGCCACTTGACCAGCAGAACCAAGCAGATGAGGCCCTCCATAGGCAGATGGAAGTGGCTTCACAATCACAGACCCTTGTCCTCATGGGGGATTTCAGCCACTCTCACATCTACTGGAGGGACAACAGAGCAAAGCACCAGGAATCCGGGATGTTCCTGGATGTCACTGTTTGACTCAGAATTGGCAATTAAACCAGCAACAACAATGCTCTTGATCTCCTCTCCCACCCACCCATGTAGGGAAAGGAGAGAGATTAAAGGGAAAGAGACTTTCTGGGTTGAAAATTAAACTAGACAGCTTTAATTAAACACTAATGACAAAATAAAAATATGTGCAATCATATACAAGTATGTTTAGGAATGTGCAAAACCCTATTGCCTTCCCCCACACCCAGCAGCTCCCATGGCAACTGGGAGTCCCATCTCCTGAGCTGTGAGCAGTCCCGAAATGTCCCGGAGCACTGCTGGAGAGAGCAGCAGAGCAGAGTGGAGCTGAGGGGAGAGTTATGAGGATCAGGGATGCACAAGCTTGGGGATCAACAGTAATGGATAGATGGAGTCCTCCCTGGATGCCAGCTGAGGGCAGAAGAGAACGGGAGAAGAAGCAGGAAGAAAGTTGTCTTCCATGATCTCTGACCTTACACCGAGCTTACCTAGATAAATGTAATGGAATACTTTGGTCAATTTTTATGTCTGTTTAGTCCACTCCTCTCCACAGGAGGTTGTAGATACCACTCTTCTATTCTTGGTAGATTCATGGGGCAAAGCAAAGTAACCTTGTCATCTCAGCAATAACATAAACATTCCAGTGTTATCAGCCCACTAGCTGGAAAAATTGCTGCTAGTTAAAAGAGAGCTTACTGAAGGAAAAATAAATCAGTAAAAGGAAAACAGGCTTCATCCTGGCTCAAACCAGGACACTGGAATGCATAGATGATAACTTCCTCCTCAATGTTAGAAGAACCAACAAGAAAAGGTGCTGTGCTGGACCTTGTTCTCATCAACAGGGAAGGGCTGGTGACCAATGGGAGGCTCAGGGATAACCTTGCTTACAGTGACCATGAAGCACTAGAATTTAAGATCCTCAGGGCAACTAGGTGGACCCTGGACTTTAGGCATGCAGACTTTGATCACTTCAGAGATCTGCTGGCCAAAGTAGCATGGGACAAAGCCCTAGAGGGGAGGGGGGGGCGGGACAGCTGGTCAGTATTCAGGGATCACCTTCTCCATGTCCAGGAGCAAAGTATACCAACAAAGGGGAAGGCAAGAAAGAATGCTGGGAGACCTGCCTAAATGAGCAAGAAGCTCCTGGACACACTGACACACAAAAAGAAACTCTAGTGGAAGAAAGAATAGCTGGAATGGGGGGGCATATAAGGAGGCTGTCTGAGCAGCGAGAGAACTGGTTAGAAAAGCTAAAGCTCAGTTAGAATTAAATCTAACCCGGGAGATTGGGGGGATAGCAAACATTTCTGCAGGTATATTAGTGGTAAAAAGAGGGCAAGGGAAGGTGTAGGCCCCCTCAGAAAGGAAACAGGAAAACTGGTGACAAGTGGTATGGAGAAGGCAGAGGTTCTTAATGACTGCTTTACCTCAGGTTTCACTGGCAAGGGCTCCAACCACACTCCCAGAGTTACACAAGAAATGGAAGGGGCTTCCCACTGCAAGAGAAGATCAGGTTCATGACCATTTCATGAACCTGAAAGTGTACAAGTCCATGGGTCCTGACGGATACAACCATGGGCACTGTGGGAAATGGTGGATGATGTTGCTAAGCCACTCTCTGGTGTATTTCAGAAGTCATGGTAGTCCAGATAAGTCCTCACTGACTGGAAAAAGGGAAACATAACACCCATCTTCAAAAAGGGAAAGAAGGATGAACCAGGGAGCTATAGGCCAGTCAGTCTCACCTCCATGCCCGGTAAGATCATGGAGCAGATCCTCCTGGAAGCACTGCTGAGGCACAAAAATATCAAAGAGGTGACTGGGTACAATCTACACGGCTTCACAAAGGGCAAATCATGTCTGACAAACCTGGTGGCCTTCAATGAGAAGATTACAACATTGATAGACAAGGGAAGAGCAACTGACATCATTTACCTGGAACTGAGCAAGGACTTTGACACTGTCCCACATGGCATTCTTGTCTTCAAGCTGGGTTGGATGGATGGACAAGTAGTTAGATAAAGAACTGGCTTCATGGCTGCACACAGAGAGTGACTGTCAATGGGTCCATGTCCAGGTGGAGACCAGTGACAAGTGGAGTCCCTCAAGGATCAGTATTGGGACCAGTCTTGTTTAACATCTTCATCAGCAATGTGGACAGTGATATTTGGTGCACCCTCAGCAAGTTTGCCCACGACACCAAGCTGTGTGGGGTGGCTGACAAGCTGGAGGGAAGGGATGCCATCCAGAGGGACCTTGACAGGCTCAAGAGGTGGACCCGTGCCAACCTCATGAAGTTCAACAGGACCGAGTGCAAGGTCCTGCATCTTGGTCAGAGCAATCCCAAAAACCAATATAGGCTGGGCAGTGACTGGCTTGAGAGAAGCCCTGAAGAAGAGGACTTGGGTGTACTGGTGGGCGAGAAGCTCAATATGAGCAGTCAGTATACACTTGCAGCCCAGAAAACCAATCATATCCTGGGCTGCATCAAGAGAAGCGTGGCCAGCAGGTCAAGGGAGATGTGAGACTCTACTCTTGTGATACACCAGCTGGAGTACTGTGTCCAGTTCTGGAGCCCCTATTACAAGAAAGATATGGATATGCTGGAACGTGTCCAAACAAGGGCCACAGGGGTGAGGGGAGGGCAGGGAGGGTGGAACTAGATGTTCTTTAAGGTCCCTTCCAACCCTAATAATTCTTTAATTCTATGATACTGTCTTTGTGCCTGGAGATGAGTTTCACTTTCTGTGAGAAATGGACAAAATTGTCCTTCAGTTACTAAGTTTAACTGAATGAACCTATAAAATAATGAAAGGCTACACAAGCCACACAAAAAATTTCAAACACAAACAAACTTAATGCCAGTAACTGACCTGTTTCATTAATGACTATTTCCTCCAGATTCACTGTTTACTTTGTAAAATCAGAGGAAAAATCCATGTGCCATTTGTGCTTGGCTTTTCCATTCCGTTTATACTCTAACCTAAAGCAGTGTTTTGTTTGCTAAAAGTACAGAGACAGCTGACATATTTACTCATTTGCTAAAGTTTAAGATAGGTAGCTCCCTCTCCCTTTTTCCTTCTCACTGCTCTCTTTCCTCACTTACTACATCACTTCTTGCATCTTCTAGTGGATATGCTGCACATTTCTCATAAAGCCTTCCTGTGTACTTTCCTCTGCATGACAACCCATCTGGGGACCTCCTTCCCTGTGAGTTTAAAGTTTTTCCAGTTCAAATAAATTGCAGGATGGGAATTTTCATGAAATTCCCTCAGGAAATATTACTTGGTGATCTTGATCCTGCAGAATCCAATCTGTGTGCATCGGTTTCTCTCAGGGGGTTTAATGGTGTAGTATCTGAATTGTAATATAAAATGTGCTTTCTCTAGAGCAGGACAAAACTAGGACTAAGATATAACAAGGATTTCATGGACTTGCTGAAGGCCCTTGTACAAGACACTTTTTATTTATTTCCACTGTATGTTGAAATTTTTGAATGCATCTAAGGTAGTGTAAGCTAGCAGCTGAATTAATATTTTACATTTTGAGATAAGGAGTCTGCAAGAAATTTTTTAATTATTATTTTCTTAAGAAGAGTTCCCCCCACACCTCTTCTCCTTTTTAAAAAACAAAACAAAACAAACAAAAAAAACCCACACCAAAACCCAAAAAACACCTATCAGCTCTTTAGAAAACTTCCAGAATCTATTTAAGTGGCTTTACATTTGTAGACTGTGCTCCCCAGCATGTTTAAAATGGTCAGGGAAATAAATTGCATCACTTGAGTAGAGTGAGAACTGAAAAGATGCAGGCATACAGCAGTAATGGAAAAGCCTGGGAGCTTGCAGAGAGGCGAGAACTGAAACAGCTGAAAAGGCTGAGCCTTAGTGATACACAGCCTGCCTATCCCCACTGTCTGCTTTAGACAACCACTGCCCTTTATTGATGTACACAGCTCTGCTGGAAAAGGTGGGTAAATACACCAGCAAATTCTGGAGAAGAGATTATAATAAATTCTCCACTAAAGTCATGGCATTCTCATGATTAAAACCTTGAATGTCTGAACAAAAGCATTGCCAATGCAGTGTTCTGAATTTGGTTTTGTCTGATTTTGATTTGCAGCATTAGTACATTGCTACTCACCCAAGTGTAAGCTGCTTTATTTCTTGTAGACCATAAAATATCAAGAAAGCACTCAGCCTTTTTGCATGAAGTGTAAGAGAGTGCTTCAGCCCACAAAGAGCCCATAATTTGCTCCTGAAATATAAATATATGTTTAGAACCCTTTAAGAATTTTCTGCATTTATTAAAACCTTCCGTAATTTTTCTGTTCTTACTTTGACAGACCAAATCACCTCAAAAATGGAGTTTATTTAGAATGACAGCTTTAGAGACATCTAGGTTTGTTGTTTTTTCAGAGGACTTCACAGAGTGTGCATGTCAACAAATTATAGGCGGGGTGGGGCAGAGAGAATGCCTGGACTTGATTTTTTCTCTTACAATGCCTACATTTTCTTCTTATAACTCCTGTAATGTTGGTCTTGGTGCAAAGAGCAGTTTCTTCTGAAATTCTACCTGTCTGGATGATCCTGACCTTATTGGTCGCATATTATCCAATGCTGGCTATCTGCACAGTTCTCATGAGACTGTTTTACTTTCATTTGTTGTTTTTATTATTATTGTTGTTGCTGCTATTGTTGTTCTTATTATTAGTATTGAAGTCCAGCAGCAAAAGTATCCAAATGTACAGAAGTTTGAAATTTTGGTAACTTCGGGGGGATTTTTTTTTTTAACAGATGATAGCTCTGCATCTTTTAAATAACATTATCTTGAATGCAGAGAATCATGGAATCACGGAATTGTCTGAATTGGAAGGGACCTCTGGAGATATCTAGTCCCCTGCTAAAGCAGGATCCCCTAGAGCACATTACTCAGGACTGCATCCAGGTGGGTTTTGGATATCTCCAGAGAAGGAGATCCTCCATAAACCAACCACCATGGTGGTTTTTCAGGCAGAGAAAAACATGAAGTTTGGGAAGGATTCATACAATAACTCTCAACTATATCTGAATTACATTAAGTGAAATGTGTTTCATCTTCAATAGCACGACATACCTTATGCACATGTATCTGTGCTGAACAGTGTCTAAGCTAAAAAACATAGGATAAGAGCCTCAGGAGTGGATTGCTTTTGAGGTAGCCATTTCTGTACATCAGCTACAGGGAGAGCCCAGATACTTGTCACAAACTGCATCTTCTTGGCTGGCTAATATTATGGACCCTGCTTAAAGTAACTACACTTCCAGAAAGGGAGCAGTGTAAGCCCATTACTAGCTGTGAAACAATATTTTGTATTCAGGATCCAGCTCAGGAAGTCTCCTTGCCTTTGCAGGTTACAAACGAGGCTGCTGTATCAGGAATGAGATAAGTGTATGTATGCTTTGGTACTACAGTCCTTCCTAAATATATTGTTCCAGGACAGTGTCATTTGGAACACAGCCAGATGAACTTCTTGTCTTCAGGTTCTTGTTAGAATAGCCTGAAAAACATACTGGCATTTTCAAGCTACCTTCTTAAGTCAAAGACCCAATGGTTCTGCAGTGGACTCTACTACAAAAAAACCCTGAACCAACACAAAGCATAAAAACAACCAAAAATTACCCCAAAATATATTTAAATTTGAATTTTCTAGGATTTCAACTTTTAAAATGTTGTCACATGTCCATACACTACCAAGAAAATACTGGATAAATGGTTTAGCTTTCTACAGTTGGAGAGAGTGGTGGAGGGAGGAAAGAATGAGGTTTTTGAGCTAAAACCATGCTAAATATGATCTGAAATGTGATTGTGCTCTGGCTAGATGTACACTTGCCTGGCAGTGGATGCTCTTGTAATCCTTTGGTCCCGATCATCCAGTTGTTTGCACTAGAGTTTCTTGGTCATTTTTTTAATGTCTTTCCCCTGTCTTTTCCCTCTGAAGAAAGCATGAGGAACAGAGATGGGAGCAGCAGCTGGTGCACACTTACTCCAACACAGAACTTGTACATGGCTGGTGTGAGACCCTTAAAAGAGGACCTGGGAGCAGGGCTGAATTGTGGGACTGAATGCATGGAAGGTAGGGAATAAGCATGTATTTTCATGAAATTAGTTGGAATAACTAATGTAAGGGACCTCAACTTTTCTTTTTCTATCTCCTGTGTATCTTTGTGCATGTTCAATAAATTCTCTGCCCTCTCTGGATGGGACCTTAAGTGTCATTTCACCTGTGAAATTTTTATTTCTCATGTTACTCTTCCTGAGAAAGGAAATATCTTATGAAGGACCATCACTGGCATTTGATTTCACATCCACGCTCTCCCTTTCTCTGTTCATAGCCCTTGCTTGTCACTATTTCAACCAAAATGTCAAAACATTTTCTTCTCATCTCTGTCTCAAATCTGCTATCTTGGCTGCCAGCCCAGAGCACATACTGACATGGCAAGGGAATTCTTTTTCCCATTCTGTTTGGTTTGAGTGAGAGGGTAGGCAGAATGTTGAATCTAAAGCTGTACTGGCTCTCTTTCTCATGCTGGGTTTTTCAGGTTTCCCAGTTACTCTGCCAAAAAAGCAGAGCTCTAGTAAACATGAGTGAGGGGGAGTGCATCGCATCAGGATGGCACAGCAATCCCTCTGCAAATGAAAACTGAGTTAGACCAAGCATTCATAGAAATAAAGGGATTACTTCATGGTTACCTCTGAATTTTATGAGACACAATTGCTGGAAGAATCTCCCTTAAGTATTTTAATTCTTTTGTTTGTTTGTTTTCCAAAGTTTTCCATGAAAGCAGAACCCAACCCTGGCCCCCAAAAGCCTTCAAGTGTAAGCAGAATATAATTTTTATCCATGTATTTGTTTCAGTAACTGAAAATCCTTTTTTTTTTTTTTTGTCCTGATGATGCGGACAATTAAAAAGAAAATTATAATTTAAAAAAATGTGTTTCACTGTTCAAGAAATCCCCAGAGAATTATCTCTGGGCTAATTGTTTCATTTAAATAAAAAATAATTTCTCTGTACTGATACTTTTGTATGCTTGCCCAGCAGCAATTCTGTGCCTCTGTTCAGAGGCAGAAGTTTTCAGAAATCTGCCTGCTCTTACTCTGCTTCTTCCTGCTATTTTACACAACATTTAAAAACTCGCCAGCTTTGCAAAAACAGCCTAGAAAAAAGAAACTCTTGGTACAAACCCATGCATTTTCAATACTGCTACTTGAACTCCTTATGCTTTGTCTAAGGCCAGATGGACCCACAAAAAGGTAAGTGGTGAGTGTGTGCAAAGAGCTCTGCCTTGATATAGGCATGAAACTGTAATTGGTTGCATTTACAAAGAAGGTGCTGTACAGCTCCTTCGTCTTCCTCAGACCACTGCCATTACA
This sequence comes from Apus apus, assembly GCF_020740795.1. Classification (NCBI taxonomy): domain Eukaryota; kingdom Metazoa; phylum Chordata; class Aves; order Apodiformes; family Apodidae; genus Apus; species Apus apus. Next base: position 56,369,903 of record NC_067312.1, on the reverse strand, counting down.
CAGAACTCGATTAGTGCCAAAACCTTTTCCTTGTGGAAGTCAGGAAATTCACTTCACATAGGTCGTGCTCTCTTGACTCTGACAGGTAGAGTGCTAACATATTCTAAATAAACAATTTATAGCAAAAATATATCATTCTATGTAAGAGGGATTCTATCCAGTATGGCATATTCATGTATATCCTTATTTCATTCTGTAATTTCTGAAAAAGTATAAAATAGATAATCAAGGTTATAAACAGTAGGATTTGGCAGTTCCTCTCTTTCTTCTTCAAAGTTTTTAAAGAATGAGATATAAGCTACAGAACAAGGTCTGATCTTTTTTCATTTGGCCAAAATCTATTAAACTTGCAAGAAGTGGCATTACAAACTGCTGTTGAAACAGAATTGGTGTGGGGTTTATATCATTTAGATAAATAATGGAAACAGCCAAGAATATTCTTTCCCTCTTCTATTCAGCAGCACAGTAGATCTGCATACTGAATGTTCTCATTTACTTATATGGTGACAATCCAAGTTCTGTATCTGTTTTATTTATATGAAGGTCAATAGAACATAGTGTATGGTATTGGATATGAAATATTTTTGAAAGTGTTGCTCCCTGTGCATTATACTTTATAAATCACATGACATCTAGAAAAAAAAAATAATACATGAGAGTTTTAATTTTAAACTTATCTGTCACCTGGTTTGAGAGGCGCATTTTTTGTAGGTATTAAACAGAGTAAGGAAGAGAATGGAAATCTGAAAAAAAATGTTTCCAAAGTCATTTATCCTATGTGCTATAAAGTAAGGGATTTTTGTGCTCTTTTTGGATAGCCTGTGTAGGAGCTTCTGTTTCTCTGTTACATGATTTAGTTTGCAATTCTCAAAGGCCACTTGAGACTTGCTTTGTTGCCTCCACAGCATTTGTGTGTTCTGCAACGAAGAGTGATTCACAAGTAAAATTCATTACTGTTAAAATCTAGATACAGTAAAATGTTCAGTACCATGAACGGAGATTTAATTGTGTGTTTTCACAGTTAAATTACCCTTGGTAATAGAAGCCTAGGCATTCTGCTGAAAAATTTCCCTTCTATTTGCCCAAGCTTGGTTACTGCTGCTCCTGTTTGGTATGGATCTGCTCTGTCAAACCAGACATCCTGGTAGCTACTGGTGTCCCTGTACTTAATTTCCAATTTATTTAAATGAACTCATTAGCTCACAGTCCTCAAGAATTAGATGTAGCTCTTTGCACATCACCAGTTAAAAAAGAACTGAATAATAATGATACAGTTTTCACTTTTCTGTTTTTCTAATTCTTGATTCCCTTTGGACTCAAGCAGGGTAGTTCTTTCTCTTAGGTTGGAGAAGGACTTCACCTGAGTGGTGAGAAGAGAAGAGCTTCAAACAGACAGCATGAGGAGACCAGTCAGTACATGCAGGGGCAGGGTTGCCATCTATGTGGAACAGGATTTGTGGGAGGAAGGGGCTGACAGGTCCCCCATGGACTCGGAACAGGAGCACTGTGCAGCCACATCCTGGGCAGGCAGAACCCCAGCAGCAATGCTCGTGAGGCTGTGGGTAGCTCTGTGGAGTGTGTCCTGGGCCTCGTTAGACACCAAGCTGAACAGGATCAGAAGGGCTGGAGATTAAGGAAAGATTTTTCCTCATAAATCAGCTGGGTTATGCGGATGGGGCCCAAGGAGGTGGTGTCACCTCCCTGCTTGGAGTGTTTCCAGCCCCCACTGCATAAAACCTTGAGCAACTTGATCTCATCACATGGCTGGGTCTGCTTTGGGCAGTCGGTTGTGCTGGAGAGCTCCTGAGGCTCCTGTCAGCCTTAATTGTCCTGTGGTGCCAAATGGGTTGGCAGGTCAACCCTGACAGAAACATTTCATAATCTTGTAACAGTTGAGGATGCTAATGTGATGTTAACTTCAGAATAATTTGCCTAAAGACTGGGGGTTATATTTAGGCAATAGAAAGAATATTAGAGTTATATATAAGAAAAGAAGGAGGGAGAGGAAAGGTTGTGGTGATAAAGTATATTTATTCCCATTTGATAGGGCAATTGTTACTTTACCTATCACATCTGTTTAGATAATTTTCCCCAAGGAATTCGTAGTGTGTGATAAGAGTATACTAAAGAAAAAATATTATGTTAATGGGGCTGTAGTAATGAAAACAATTAATAAAAAGGAGAGGAAAGAGCTAGGATTCTGGCACAAGAAAAAATCCAGTAGCAATTCTCCACAGGCATCAAATAATTTGTTTGAGTGCATAATTAATAGATATGTCAGAAAGTACTTAGATTGTGAAATATCGTGAGCATACCTCTTTCCAGATGGATTAAGATGAATGGGTTCTCCAGCCGAGTATGAAACCTTAGTGCACAATAGTTAGAGAGAATTCACTGCATCTAGAATCACAGAGTCACAGAATCACAAAATCTTAGGGGTTGGAAGGGATCTCAAAAGATCATCTAGTCCAACCCCCTGCCAGAGCAGGATCACCCACTGCACATCACACAGGAACGTGTACAGGTGGGTTTTGAATGTCTCCAGAGAAGGAGACTCCACAGTCTCTCTGGGCAGCCTGTTCCAGTGCTCTGTCACTCTCACAGTAAAGAAGTTTTTTCTGATATTTACGTGGAACCTCCTATGCTGCAGTTTGCACCCATTGCCCTTTGTCCTGTCACTGGATGTCACTGAAGAAAGCCTGGCTCCATCGTCCTGACGCTCACCCTTAACATATTTGTAAACATTGATGAAGTCACCCCTCAGTCTCCTCTTCTACAAGCTAAAGAGACCCAGCTCGCTCAGCCTTTCCTCGTAAGGGAGATGTTCCACTCCCTTACTCATCTTTGTGGCTCTGTGCTGGACTCTTTCAAGCACTTTCCTGTCCTTCTTGAACTGTGGGGCCCAGAACTGGACACAATATTCCAGATGTGGCCTCACCAAGGCAGAATAGAAGGGGAGAACCTCCCTTGACCTACTAACCACACCCTTTCTAATGCACCCCAGGATGCCATTGGCCTTCTTGGCTACAAGGGCACATTGCTGACACATGGTTATCCTCCTGTCTACCAGCACCCCCAGGTCCCTTTGTCCTACTCTGCTCTCCAGCAGGTCAGCCCTCAACCTGTACTGGTACAGGGGGTTGTTCTTTCCCAGATGCAAGACTCTTCACATGCCCTTGTTAAATTTCATCAAGTTTCTCCCTGCCCAAGTCTCCAGCCTGTCCAGGTCTCGCTGAATGGCAGCACAGCCTTCTGGTGTGTCAGCCACTCCTCCCAGTTTAGTGTCAACAGCAAACTTGATGAGGGCACATTCTGTTCCCTCATCCAGGTCGTTGATGAAAATACTGAGTAGTACCAGTGCCAGTACTGACTCCTGAGGGACTCCACTAGTGAAGACCTCCAACTAGATTCTGTCCCATTGACCACAACTCTCTGACTTCTTCCTTTCAATCAGTTCATGATCCACCTCACCACCATCAAGACCACACTTCCTCAAATTATCTACAAGGATGCTTTGGGAGACTGTGTCAAATGCTTTACTGAAATCAGGATAAAACACATCTACCTCTCTACCATCATCTATCCACCTAGTTACTTCCTCAATCTAGATTTGTTTTAATTTCTGCTACTGTACTTTCTTCTTTCTCTTGCTCCTCTGGCTGCAAGTGAGAATGGAGGGAAAGATGACAAAAGAAAGGAATGCTTTAATTCCAGTATAGAATGGAGCCCTTTATCTAAGAGGTATCCAAGTAGACAGATCTAAATGGGATGATCAATAGGAGACTATTCACTGCACATCAATGTAAAAGGGTAGAAATACATTACTTTGTACAAAACAATTAAGTTATGTACCAGTGCAGTTCAAAGAGAATAACAGACCTAACATAGGATCTTTTAAAATCAATTAATACCTTTTAACTACAGCTCCAGTACTGGGATAGGGAGATAGCAATACTTTGTGATCCCAAAATGACTGGTAGAAATAGGGATTAACAGCTTGTTCTAAGCTTAATGTTTCTTCACTGAAAACATGGAAAGGTGTTTGGAAAATACTTAAGATTGAAGTAAAGAGAGAAATAACTAAAATGTGGTAGTGACAACTACTGAGGTGGAAATGTGCCATTTTAAGACTAAACAAGCATCAAGAATGACAGTTATATGGCTTCTTCATTTTGGAATCCAGTTCTAACAGAACAGTGGTAATGTGCCAAGGTTATCTGATGTTCCTCTGGCCAAAAAAACCACAACAAAAAACCAAATTAAAACTGCTGGTGGCAGGTGAAACACGTGCAAAGAAGTGCCCAGGAAGCCACATATGCAAAGTGTCCAGGTGACTTTGAAAACTTCTGTCAATAAAGAAAAAGCAATTGCATTTCTGTGATTACTTTTGGAATTTTTAACAACATGTCGTCCTCCCGCTTTCCTAGTGAAGGCAGTGTCGTGCTAGGGAGAGCAAAAGGATGATGCATGTGAGCTTGCACAGCTTGAATAGATGTTCCCAGGTTCCTGAGAAGGGTGTAGCAGAACTGCATATTTTGCTTTAGGCAGAAGCACTCAGATTCTTTTCAATAATTTTTTTTGTGTGCATGCTTGCTGAATATTATTTTACCTCCCTCTTGTACTTTTCCTCCACTTATGGAGTTTAAGTCAGTGATTCGAACTCCTTAAAATCATTGAAGTTTTCCCTTAGACTGAGAAGACACATCAAAGCCTGAGTTTAATGGAGGTCTATGCCAAAAGTTTACATCAAAAGGCATAGATATATTATGAAAATCACATTTTTTGTCCCAAACCACATTGAAGCTTTATAACCAGGTCCCAGCCTCTAATTTTTGATTATTAGTTTTGCTTGGCTTAGCTTGTCTCCAGATGTCTTTGAAAGAAAAAAAAAAGATATAACATGATTTTTTGGTAAAAAGGTCTCAATCAGAAATTAAAAACTCAGTGATCCATGTGCTTTATTTTTGAGTTCTGTCTCCCCTTCATTGGGCAGGGTAGCCTAGTTACGTATTTAGTTTGGTCCCAAAGTTAATTCCTGATTCTTTCTAGTCTTCCCCATGTATCAAAACATGGATAAAATCTGGACAAAATGCTGCAGGCAGAACATTCAGACTCAAACCAACAGGATTCTGTTTAGGGGACATTTGCCATAATCCAGGCTTCCACAGAATGAGTTATAGGTTCTAATTTAGTCAAGGAGATTAGCAAGCAACTAGTCTAATAACAGCTTCATTAATGGGTTTTTAATATTTGGGAAACCTTCAACTATGTCTAAGGAAATAAAATCTGTAGTCTGATTTTAGAGTAGTCAGGAGATTTGAGTTGCCAGGAGGTGAAATAACAAGTTACCTTTGTGATGCTTGAATTCTGTTTTGCTCAGATTCAGACCCTATTCAAGACACCACATAAGTGAACTTCACTGCTGTTGGCTGTTCTCAGGGCTCCAGGAAGGAGCAAAGTCATGGCTCTCCTCCTTGCTTCCAAAGTGATCACTATAAAATTCTTCTGGGATCTTTTGCAGAACAAAGTTTAGGAAATCTTATGCATTAATTCCAGCTCTGAACAAGGTAACTTGGTTTTGAAATAAAGCATATCTGAATTAGCCAGAGAACTGCAGGAAGCTTGGATAGTGGGACATTTCTATAGTTTGTCACCAAAAAACTGGGAGGAAAAATTGTTGTATCAGGTGTTATTCCTGAAGATAAGTATGACAAGTGTCAGTCTGAAGATGACAAAACCTTTCATACTGTAATCTGTGATGAAAATGTAATACTGTGATGTTTCCATTGAAATTATGAATTACATTAAATCTAAAAGAATTAAATCTTAATTTTAATTTTCAGAAGCTAAACTGGAACTGATTAACCCACATTCCTCCTGAGGCATAATCATCCATTAAAGTCTTTAGTTTAGGATCACAAGAGGGAAATACAGAAGGTCTGTCAATGCCATGGAGCCAGAGCTATCCATCTCTCTCAACATCAGGTGCCTTACTTTTGGAGAAGATGATCCCTGTTGCCTTTTTTCCTGTGGAGATCTGGCATGTAGGAGAGACCAGAGAACGAAACAGCAGTTTAGAAGAGCCAATGAGATGGCTTGCAAGGTCAGTCTTTTTTGAGCTTATTTAAGTTAAACTAAGCCAAATGTCATAATTGGTCCAAAAAAAAACAAACCAAAAAGAAACCAAAACCAACCAACCAAAAAAAATCCAAACCCGAAAAACCCAGAAAACCAAACCAACAATGACAACCATGAAAAGCCATGGTTTGGTTTGGTTTGGTTTGGTTTTCCTGACAAAGTTAAAAATCTGTGACAAAAATCTTCTCTATTTCTTTTTTTTTTTTTCTCTTTTTTTTTTTTTTCTCTGAGATGGCATTTCAGAAGAAAACTCTCGGCCTTTAGTTTTGTTCCTTCACTTCCCCACCCTCAAAGCTCTGCCTGTGTTGAGGGATATTGCCAAGCTCTGGTGTCCCAGAAGAGAATGAGAATTATAGGATTTATTCTTTCCAGAGGAGAAGACTAGTAATGAAAATCTGGAGCATCAGGTTATTGGAGCATTTAGTGAAAACAGAACAATCCAGTTATTAGAAATGCATAATTTGATTAGTGGGTGCATATTGCAGTATGAGTTGTAATAATGAGAATGTAGTTTGAAAATGACTGGGGACAAGAAATAAATGCTCAGTTACAATTGGCTCAGGCTATTCCATCTCCCAGAAAATATGCAGAGTCTAGTTTTCAAAGGACCTTAAATACATCTGAGAATTGCATTTATATGCTTCAGTGTACACTCACGTTTTCAAATATTAATTGAACTGGGTCACTGAGAGTGAATTTTTACAAGCAACTTCAAATTTCTCTGCTAAAGATCATCCATTTACCTCCCTATGTTTATACACAACCACAGAGACATGACTTATTCTTCTGCTTTTTATCTGTGAATATGAAAACAGGTATGTAACCGTTAGAGGTGCCACCCATGTCCATGCAGAGCCATGTACATGCATGAACATTTAACTGATATATAGGCATAAAATAATTTAGTAATGTCACATCCTGCTGAGGATACGTTATGGTGTTACAAGACACAAGTGAAACAAAAGGGCAATACCAGACACAAGCTAAACAACACTTTTTAACAGTTACCAGACAATTAAGACAATGAAATTTTTCTTCACAATACCACCTTTTAGAGCGGGTCAGAGGGTGGGACCATGCCGCAGTCCCTTTGCCACTCGGGATGATTTCACAGGGAAAAGAACATATCTGCGTATGATACTTCAATCCATTTTCCTCTCTCCTGAGATATAACATAAGTTGAAGGAGGGTATTATAATTCGGGGTCCCATTCATTGGCCACTTTTTCATTTTCTAGTTGATATGGCGGCCACCATTGGTAACAATATTTGATTAGAGTCTTTTTACTAAGTGACTCTCCCAGCCCCTCTGCAATATTCTTCCAGTAGGCCCATATACAGCCCAGGGGACATTTCTTAAGAATTCCACTGTCCTGTGTGCTTCTCATTTTTAACCCAACACAATATACTTTAGTGAGGCTATAAATTCTTCCCAAATATCAACAGGTCAGCCCCACAATTGACAATTCCAATTATATCATTGTCTCAAAAAAACCTTACATTAATCACATAAAACACAGGGTACTTGGGACACTTACAAAACACACATTAAACAATTATCCATCCAGTTATTATCCCTTCGGCAGCTGCTAAGACACTCGAAGTTACTATCAGCCAAACTTTGCTATTGTTTCAATTTTAAAGAGATCTCTATACATAGTTACAAATGACAAAACTTTCGCTTTGTTCGTCTCCGGCCACGCCCCTCGCGGAGCTGCGGAACCGCGGATCAGAACTCCACACTCACTTCGTGCTTGACTGCACGTCTCAGTCACACACACACACACAATTCACAAATATTTCATCCAGTCTCATGAGATAATACAATGCAATTCCCAAACCAAAAATCAGTATTTCCAATAATAACTCAATATCCAGATAACATTTTCCAAGTTCACAACCTAAAATAACATTTGCCAAGTCTGATTACCAGGAAATCAATACTTGTACAAGCTCACTCTACTGAGCTTATACCGCCAACGCACACTTACGCGTGCTGAACCAAATGTACCAAAGCTCACTCTACTGAGCTTGTACCCAAAGCACACTTACGCGTGCTGAACCAAATGTACCAAAGCTCACTCTACTGAGCTTGTACCCAAAGCACACTTACGCGTGCTGAACCAAATGTACCAAAGCTCACTCTACTGAGCTTGTACCCAAAGCACACTTACGCGTGCTGAACCAAAAGCACACTCTACTGTGCTTTCGCCACCCTGCGGGGTTCTTACGAACTGCGACTTCCGAGGCAGCCTTCCAACTGACCGGTCCCAAAAACAAACAAACAAACAAACAAACAAACAAACAAACAAACAAACAAACAAACAAAAGAATGCCTTATTCTTACCAGAGGTCCTTGTCTGCTCCCACGTGGATCCGCCGAATCGGTGAGTCCCTCCAGAGAACTCTCTGGGGCCAGCCTAGGGGGTCGCCGATTCGGAGGTTCCCGCAGCCGAGCAGAGAAGATGTCCCATCTGGGTCGCCAACTGAAACAAAAAAATTCGGAGCTTCCAAACCCCCTTGCTTTCTAACACTCCTCACCGCAGTGGGAGGCTAGGTGCGGCTGGGTAAGGATTCCGAGATCAAGACCCAATAACAAGAAACAAGCTGTTATTGAGCAGACATTCTTTATTGCAGCGCTGGGAAGCACTGGGGAATTCTCCACCATGAGTGCTCCAACGAGTCAGTGAAACACCCCTACTAATATACACCAAAAACATGCATATTCAGTTCCATGTCAATGAGTTCCCAGAATTCTTCTACATAGTAATTTTATTTCCTGGAATTGGCTATCTTTAATTATGCGTGCTCGAGGGTCTCCTGTGGGGTTCTTTGTTGATTCTAGTCCTTTGTCGTCTTTGTCCTGTCTCTGTCCTGGTCCTGTCTCCAGTCTCCCGCTGGTAGATTGCCCAGGTGGGTCAGAATCCACATCAGTGTGTCTGTAGGTGCCCAGGGTCTTAGAAGACTTGATGTTATCACAACCTACAGGATGCTTGGCATAGTTGACTGATAGTTTCACAAAGCACCTTGTTTTAAAAGCAACCCTTAGTATAGAAATTCATTATTTTAGTAAACTTTTATTAGGCTATATTTCTATTGAATTTACTAACAAATATTCTATGATGTATCACTGCCTTCCTCAGAGGTGTATGATACTGGGGTGGGTTGTCTTCTATGTTGCCTGCACGTTTGATCTTTTGGCTGAACTTGCACATATATATGGACCCGATATAACCAGGAAGACCTATGATATGCCTGAGATATTTGTGTGCTAGTGACTAAATGGGTTCATCTCTACTGTGTGACTGAGAGAATAATCTGGGTTTGGTAGATACCTCCAAACAATTGTTTTACCTAAATTAGCAGGAAGTTGGTTTCCATTTTTCTCTCATATGAGGTTTTCTCCATGTTAACTGTAGAATTTTCAGATATACTAGCTCCTGTGGTTACCAGACACTTCAACTAGATGCTGGATGCCCAATAGCTCTGAAAAGCAGGCCTTAAAAATCTATGGATATTATTGAAATCCCTATGAAGCAAAAAGGATTTGCAAGGGAGCTGCAGTCAGCCTTTGATCAGCTTGTCTTTTCACAGCAAAGGTTTTGCTGCTGTGCTGTTTTGCTCCTGTAAACAGATTCATGAAAACAATCCTTTATTTCATCAGGGCTGCTGTTTGAAGTGAGGATTGCTCAAGCATGTAAAGCTTCTCAGGAGCAAATCCTTGGTTGTCATTGAGTAAGTAGCTTTGTATACAGTTCTGAGGACCACAGTAGTTCAACATCAGCAAAGAAGTGTTCCACAAGGGTACATTCCCCTCAGTCCTTCAAACAATTTAGATTGAGTTGTATTTCTTATCTCAAATAACAGTGACTGCTCATGGTTAAAATGTAATTTCTGGCAGTTCAACTGCCCAGCAGTTCAAGAGGAAAACATACCAAAAAGCATATTAAGGAGGATTTAACAACTATATTTTAAATATTACAGAATAAAACACACAAGTAGGCTAGTTTACATATCTCTCATTCCTCCTGTCACTGCTGAGAGCATTTTGTAACTTAGGAAGCCATGTAGAGTTTCACCTGTTACTCACTGGAGAACTGAGGATTTTGAAAAGTTCAGTTAACTGCTTAGCTTCCTGTCTGTTGGCAAACATGAGGTTTCATTCTCTGCTCTGTTGAAAATGATTAGATCAATTATTTGATTACCTTAGCCAAGTAAGTACTCCATAGTTCTTTGCAACACTTGCAGAAATTGATCCTTGTATCTTTAGCACCTGCAGAAGGAGTCTTAAGGCTTTTTTTATTGAGATGATTTGCACTTATGTGGCCTGAATCTGTCTAGATCTATAGATGAACAAAGGTTGGGCTCCCAGGTACCTAGTTCCCAGAGTAGAAATGACAGCCCTGAAATATTAACATTGTTTTCCTCTGAATTACAAGGAAAGTTTTGGGCCTCAAAATGTTCTTTGTTACTACCAAACCAGTTTTGTTTTTTTTTTTGCTGGGCCTCATGCTTCAGGAAAGGAATAACTAACTCACCAGATAGGAACTGTCAGAGAGAGAAAGAACTACATATGAAATTCCACTCCTTTCCAATTCTTCAGATTCATCAACAGGCTTGAAATAAGTACGTATGTGAGATGGGATTCGCAGTTCTGAGCTGTCTCATCTGTAATTGTCTGCCTTTTTCTCAGTGACAAACAACTTGTTGAAAGAACTTCATCTTCCAAACTCAAGCAGCTTAAATTGGTCACCCTGACTGAGCATATTACCTACGTGAGTGCCCTAGGAAAAGGGTTTCCATCTGTAAAGAGATTAGCCTCTCAGTCTAGTAGGCAACAGCTAACTGATGAGAAAAAACTCATCTGACTGGCTTAGCTGGCAGTGGATTTAGCTCATCACTCACCCAAAGAGGAAGAATGCAAATCAGAGATGGCTTCTGAGTGCTATTAGCAGAAAAATATAATCAGTTGAAATACATATTTTTATTTTATAATTCCAAAAAATAAATTCTCCTTGTGTCTTCCCCAACAGAAATGGTCAGAAATGAGATTTCCTGCCCTTTAGATGATGTTGAATACTTTTTTTCATTTTTATTTGATGTATTAATTTACTGTTTGTATTTGGGGTTTGAACCAAATGATCTTTAAAGGCCCCTTCCAACACAAATGATTCTATGATTCTATGATTTGTGGAACTAATTTATTTTAAGCAATGTAGAAATGACACTAAGTCGTATCATTGCTATAAAATAGATTTAATTTTATCTCTGTCAGTCTAGATTTTGCTCCCCTTAAGAAATCTTTACTTATAAGCTTGATTTGTGTTTCCCAGGCTTTAGGAAAAGTAGGGAGAGGAAAACCCTTGGATGTTTCATAGCTCATTGATTTTAACATTTTAGTTCCGTGTATAGATGAGTACCTGTCTACTTATTCTCAAATTCTCATCACTGAAGCTTGTAGGTGATGAGACAAGGAAGTCTGGAAGACCTTGGATGGGGTTTGGATAAGCAAAGTCAGTAACTGAAAAGAAAAATCATGGGACACTAAGTTAAAGGGGAAAATTAAGATAAAGACATGGGCATAACTTTAGATTCGAGCCATGCTCTACCCCTCTGAATCTAGTTTTCTCTTTTCAAACCTACTCATAATATTGAGCAATTGCAAGTACCAGGGGGGAAAAAAAATAATAATAAAAAAAAATGGTTTGGAGTGTCACTCATTCTCATAAGCAGGTTCAGGTGTGACTCCTAACAGACTTTGATCTAAATGGATCTTAAAAACTTTCAATGATGAAGCTTCTCTGGCATCCCTGGGCAAATTCCCAGGCAATCCCTGGGAAAATATGCCTGAAAGCTGAGAACTGTAAGACAGAATTTTCCCAAATATCGGTGTCATTGGTTTATCTTGTCTTATGGGAAATTATATTGGCTAAATAACCAATAAGTCTGGTACTTTTACAAAAGGATAAAATGAAGACTAGTTAAACTGCTGCCTTTGGAGGAGTTTTGAGGTATTGTGTTCAGCACAGAACACAGAAGAGGAGAAGTTTTCTTTTTGAAGTTCCCTACTGAAAACATTATTTCTGAATGTTAAATTGCATGGAATTCACCCTAGTGCAGAAGACTGAAAGACCAAGTTCATCATGGCAAGAATTTAATTTACATTGTATTATCCTGCCTTCTTCCAGTACAATTGAATTTATTAAATTCTGATGCCCTCAGAGGTGGAATGTTAATACCTCCATTGCTACATTTTTAACTTGGAAATATTGTACTCTGGCTCTTACATGTTTAATAAACCTTTTGATTAATAATACATAAATAAATAAATAAATAATGAATCAAAATAAATATATTGATATTACAGAATGGTCTGTGTCCTAATCTTGCACTCAGTAGAATGTGTTCTGACTGCCAGATTGGTGTGATGAAAGAAATCAGACTTACCTATGCCAAAGTTTCCACTTTAAGTTTCACAAATATTCAGGCTGTCTTGTTACAACCATGATAACACAGCACCAAAATGTTTGGCTCAAAATTGGAAACATTCCTGGAAACATTGAAAGTCAGGCTTGACAAGGCTCTGAACAACCTGATATAGTTAAAAAGTCCCTGTGCACTGCAGGGGGTGCTGGACTAAGTGACCTTTAAAGCTCCCTTCCAAACACACATGATTCTGTGAGATTCGCACAAAGAAGAGATCATTACAGGAGCATTTTTGTTTTGTTTTGTTTGTGAGTTTGTTTTTCCCTAACAACCATAGTCCCTGCCTGACTAACAAAATTTCTTTTTTTTTCATGTACATCTTAATAGTTCACCTCTTGGATGGAGCATTCTAGCTCTGGAGTCCCCAGACCCTACAGAAAAGGAGCCTCCAGCAGTACTGTTTTCTATCTCACTTTTTCTGGAATATCTCTCAGCTCTGGAACTGTAATGGGGTCAAAGAAATTGTCTTCTTTCCCACGGCTATCAGTGCTGCAACTAGGACCAAATCTGATGCTGAATCCATAGTTTTTAATTGAATTAAAATTCTCCATCCTTCCTTCTACTGGATGAAACATGACCACTGTAAGTAGCTTTACTGAATTCAAAGTACTGAGTTGGGCAATTAAATTCATAATTCCACTGTTTAACTAGAAGATATCTTGTCAAAATATGTTCAAAATATAAGGTATATATGACAAATGTTAATATGTCCATTTAATACATCCAGATGATTAAATGAAGGTGTTGAAGAATCAAAATCAACCTTGACTGTAACAGCTAACATCTTGCCATATTTTCCTTAGAGTGTGACCTCATATCTTCGTGGCAAATACTTCGGGATGGCAAATTTGTGAGGGTGAGCAACTGCAATTGTAGATTGACTGTGGGTGCCTATTTTCCAAAATGTATTCTAAAACATGCCAGAAATAATGGAGTTCATCAGAACTGATGTATCAATGCTGGAAGGCAATTTTCTGTGAGAGATGGCATGGGTTGTGTTCTGACTAAAGAACAAAATTCATTAGTAGAGATATTGGAGGGTAGGAAAACACACACATGCATTTCTTAGTGGAATCTGAATTTCATGTCAAGACTTACACTGTTGTTTTTTTTTTTCTTTGATGTTCCATAGCATAAAACTCATATATGAAATTGTGTGAGGTGAATTTAGTTACTTATTACATGCTGTAATTTCCTGTTCTGCTGTTACTAAATAATGTGCATTTGCCCTGTAAAGTATTGTAAGACAAGAGTTTGGGCTCTAGCTATCTCCATGTTCCACACAAATGAAATATTAAGAAGAAAAATGAAGAAACTTGATGGTTAACATTGATACACCTCTTCCCCATCTGATGACACAGGCTGTAAGTGTTTTATGTATACATGTATAAAACTGGAATGAAATATCTACTAAACTAGTAAAGCTATCTTAGCTTATTTAATACTGTCTTTATACTATCTTTCTTGGGAAATAAAAGTTTGACTTTGGTACTAGATGGATGCTCACCAGCAGGGTGGGCTGGAGGTCTTCCTTCCATCACTGTATAGTGGCTAATGGAGCCTAATTATTACTTTTTTGCTTAGGACTGTTTGACACCTATTTATCCTGAGAAATGTATTACGTGGATGTGACAGTGCACGTAATCCTCCTAGGAAGGGGCAAAAAGATTTTTATAAAACTAAGGCTAGGCAACAGAGGCACTGATGTATTTACCTCCCCATCTTTTCCAACATGAGTATGGGGAAAACCTGACATTTTCTTTAAGAAGCCCTTTTTTCTAGCTTTATCACACACTTTGTTGTCATAGGGTCCTAGAACAATTCAGACAGGCAAGGACCTTGGAGTTTCTCCAATCTAACCCCTGGCAACAGAAGGTTCAGCTGAGAAGTCAGACTGGTTTACGCAGGCATTTCCTGTCCAACAGTGGAACTGGGGGTGTCCTGATAAACCTGTTTGCTTGCCTATTGCCTCTTGCTCTTTCTTGCCCTTGGAGGATGCTGCTTTTAAAGCCCTGCCAGATCTCCTTAGCTCCATGGCCCTTCACAGTTGCCTCCCCTGTGATCACAACTACTCACTCCCTGAGTAAGCCAAAATCTTTCCTGAAAACCTTGGTCTTTACTTTGCTACTTGCTTTAATTTAGATTGCCTTACACAAAAATTAAGCTTTACTTCAATCCCTTCAGGACTTTAATAATATCCTTCTGCTCCCAGTCAAAATTCATTGCAAACACATATGTGCATATTCAAAGTCATCATAGAATCACAGAATGGTTAATGTTGAAAGGCACCTTAAAGACCTTATAGATCCAACACCCCTGCATAAGCAGGGACACCTCCCACTAGATCACATTGCTTAGGGCCCCATCCAACCTGTGCTTGAACTCTTCCAGGTAGGGGGCATCCATAACTTCCCTGGGCAACCTGTTCCAGTGTCTCACAACCCTGACACTAGAGAACTTCTTCCCAATGTCTACCCTTAATCTCCTCTCTTCCAGTTTTAATCAATTATCCCTTCTCCTCCCACTGCAAGCCTTTGTAAGCCATCCCTCCCCAGCTTTCCTGTAGTCTCCTTCTAGATACTGGAAGGCTGCCTTTTTTCCTTCCCACTGTCAGCCTATCAGCCTATCCAGGTGCCCAGCAGTAGCAACCTGGTGGATCAGGTTTCTGGTCAGCTATCTTGTTGCTGGCACTACTATCCTCCATTTTTCTGGAAGCAGGTTGCTGTAGTAAGAGGATAGTGACCAATTTGCATGTTCTTCTAGTGGGGAAAAAAAATCTGCATTAAAAATTGCATAAATATATGATAAATAAACTTCTTAAATAATATATATAGAGACTAAACTCCCTGTATTTTGGAACTTTGTCACTTAGGTGAACAATGCATGTTTTATAACTTTCAGTGAACCTTGTGGGGGGTTTTTGATAAAATTGTGGGAACTAAATACAAAATATTAACTTCAAGTGACATTCAGGAAATGCCAAAAAGGGTGTTTTGGTTTTTTTTACGTGGAAACTGACCAATGCTTCACTGAAAATGTGAATGATTTTGAAATGTTACATTAAAGGTAAGATAGCACTACAAACAGTACAGTTTGTCAGTTTTTCTACCTTTTCATTAGGTTTTTTTGTACTTAATTTGTATAGACTAACAAATAAACACAACCTGTGTAAGTTTAAGGGCAGAAACTGTCAGTGCTGGTTACTAGAATAGACAGTGAAATTCCTCCTCAAGTACAAACTGATCCAGCTGGTTAATTAGATTATTCTGGTATTCACGAATAGTGCTAAGTATCTCATCAGCAGGCTACAATGTATGAAAACTTAGTAATGTGCTCCACTAAGATTAGAGGAAATTCCATCATAAACTAAGAGATGTGTGGGTTAAATGGGTATACTTTTATAAAAGTAGCGCCTGTCAAACTACAAAATCAAGCTGGAAGTAACCATTAGGGTTTTAAAAAAACACAAAACAACACAAAACCAAACAACCAACCAAACCAAACCAAAACCCCATCAATAAAAGGTCATCTGGTAGGTATGCAAGATAGCAGGCAATCCCATCCTAAAACATATCATAAAGGGGAAACTGAGGCAGAAATCTGGAGAGAATTTTGCCTTCTGTTTTTTCTCATGCAGTCTTATGACTTGAGTGCAAACTTTGGTACATGCAACTTCTGTCATCTACTGAAGAAACACAGCACTGAGCTAAAAATCTCTGCTGAAAATGTAGGTTCAGCTAGAAGGTTTTTTTAAGCTGTCTTGGGCTTTGCAGGACTGATGCATGTGGGCCCAGTTTTCTTAAGGGTAATGGATAGAAAGCCTAGGAATAGGCTTGTTAGAATTAGCAGGAACAGTGTTATTTGATAGCAAATGATAAAAAAATTATTAACTATTATTTAATTTAATTAATTATTATTTAGTATTTTTCAGCTGATTAGGAATATATTTTGTTTCTTTTGGCAACATTAGCATGTACTCCCTCAGGAGTGGAATGTTCCCTTTGATTTGTTTTACTAAAAATTGGAAACCTGATTGTACTTTCTGATAGTAAG
The DNA here is from genome assembly GCF_020740795.1 of Apus apus. Classification (NCBI taxonomy): domain Eukaryota; kingdom Metazoa; phylum Chordata; class Aves; order Apodiformes; family Apodidae; genus Apus; species Apus apus. The sequence goes on along the minus strand of NC_067312.1, from coordinate 56,353,227 downwards.
TCATGTAGTTTCTGAAATATCCAAGTTCTGTTTACAAAAGAAAAGAGATGGGTCTTTCCTATGGCATATGTAGTTCGTTAGCCTAGAGTATGTTTTGGATAACTGGAAATAAGCTATAGCTGTGAACATGAAGCTCTTCCCTATTTTCATCTCAGGTTACAGACAACAGAGATAGTGCAATTTTGTATAGAAGAGTATGTTCAGCATCAGCAATTTCCTTCATTGTATCTCCTGCATGATCCACTTTCACCACCTTTAGTTTTAAGGACTCTAAACATTATGAAGACACTTGCTGAAAAAAGCTCACCAGTAATTAACTGCTGTCCTCATCAACTCATGTCTGCCTTAGCAATGGGAAAAAGGAAAAAATAATTACAAAATTAGTAGTACCCTTCATTAACTGCCCACCTTTAAGTAACCTTGCAGTGGCCAGCCCCTTCTTTTGTAGGAACAGTATCACTGCCAGCACAGTGAAAAAAAAAAACAAACAAAACTTGAGAAGGCTTCTGTTCATGTTCATCCCAGCTTGGTAAGTGCTGAACCAAATGCAGTCTGTGAGTATGACTGGCATCTGAGGGAAAAGCAGATGTGGGAAATCCAGGACCCCTGACTTTCTATATACAGAAGGTTAATTTAATGTGGCTGCCTAGGCTGTTTATGCCAAAAGAAAATTATCAAGAAAAATAAAGGAAATCAGTAACTTCTGACATGGCAGTGTTTTAGTAGAAAATCACATACTAAACGAAATATTTTATTTTCTCAGCAAAGATAAGATTTTATTATCTATTACTACCTTTTAGGATGGATGAAATTTCTGTATTATCAGATATATGATCTGTCAAAAGTTTGTGGGAGAGCGGTTTAGAGAGCTCTAGCTTTCAACGGGCAGGGTTAAAAGTGATCATGACAGTACGTGTAGCAGCATGAAGAGTTTCCTATTTCTCAGCACTGTTTTCTGTCTTCTCTCCCACTTTTAGCCTCTTGAAGAAAGCATAAAATGCCTTTTACCTCCTTTTCAGTATTTTCTTATTTCTCTGAAGAAGCATCATATAGATTACTCTTTGGCCTAACAGCACAGTTTATTTCCCCTTCTGTCTGGCAAAGCTTGTTCAATATTTTAGTTTGTTTGACATCACCTTTAGTCAGGATGGGATTCTCACTCTGTGGCCTGTCACATTGCTAGCAACTAGGAGTAGCTATGATCATGTGTTTCTTCAGTTTTAATATTATGCTATGAGATTTTTGTAATCTTTTTCCTGCTTATGTTCTTTTGAGATTTATTCACTGGAATAGCTCAAATGTGCTATTTTTAAAATAATAAAGGCATTTCTAGAAAGCTAAGCAAAAAAACCACCAAAACTTAGCCAACACCAAAATAAACAATTTTTCTACTTAGGCGTGTAACGCTCATGTATTCCTGAAACATTTATTTTACTCTTTTGCGTTTAGCATTGTTTATTGCAGGTACCACCATAGCTGTAACAGCAAGAGAATCATAGAATCATTAAGGTTGAAAAAAGATCTTTAAGATCATCAAGTCATCAACTGTCCACCCTACAACCCCTAACCACTAAACTGGCTCCTGAAACACCATGTCTACCCCTTTTTTGAACACCTCCAAGGATGGTGACTCCACCATATCCCTGGGCAGCCTGTTGCAATGCCTCACCACTCTTTCTGGGAAGAAATTTTTCCTAATATCCAATTTGAACCTCCCCTGGTGCAACTTGACCCCATTTCCCTCAGACTCTCCTCATAAGACCTGTTCTCCAGACCCCTAATCAGCCTACTTGCCCTTTTCTGCACCCTCTCCAGCACCTCGATGTACTTTGCTATACTGTGGTGCCCAAAACTGCACACAGGACTCAAGGTGGAGTGTCACCAAGGCCAAGTATAGGGGCAGGATCCTCTCCTGGTCCTGCTGGTCACACTGTTCCTGATGCAGGCCAGGATGGGGTTGTCTTTCTTGGCCACCAGGGCACACTGCTGGCTCATCCTCAAGAGGACCCCATTAGTTTTGTGTACTCACTGCCCCATATTTTATAACCATATAAGGAGGTGGTCATATTAAGAAAGAAGTAGGGATGTGATTCTTGCCCTGTACACTGCACTGGTGAGACCTCACCTCGAGTGCTGTGTGCAGTTCTGGGCCCCCCACTTTAAGAAGGATATTGAGATACTGAAGCAGGTCCAGAGGAGACCAATGAGGCTGGTGAAAAGACTAGAGGGAAAGTCTTATAGGGATAGGCTGAGGGAGCTGGGCTTTTTTAGCCTGGAGAAGAGGAGACTCAGGGGGGACCTTATCACTCTCTTCAGCTCCCTGAAAGGAGGTTGTAATTGGGTGGGGGCTGGGCTCTTCTCCCAGGCAACTAGGGACAAGACAAGCCTCAAGCTGCTCCAGGAGAGGGTTAGGTTGGATATTAGGAAGTACTTCCTCACAGAGAGGGTGATTAGACATTGGAGTGGACTTCCCAGGGAAGTGGTGGAGTCACCGTCCCTGGATGTGTTCAAGGAAAGGCTGGATGTGGCACTTAGTGCCATGGTCTAGCTGATGTGGTGGTGTTAAGTCATAGGCTGGACTTGATGATCTTAAAGGTCTTTTCCAGCCTTGGTAATTCTGTGATTCTGTTAGACCCAGTCTTTAGTATTTCTTATGGCTGGAAGAGTGACTTTCTACAAATGACACGGAAAACTCCAGATTTGTTCTCTCTCACTGGTTACCATGAAAAATTTGTTTCTATTTTACAAATCCAAAGCTGTGTTACCTGCTCTGCAAATCCAATGGAAAATTGAGATGACCTCTCTTTGTTGCATATTGCTGTTTGTCCTCCTGTTAATGCATATATTGCACTTAGTACAATTGTGCTGATTATGTGTTATCTCCCTTCCTGATCCCATTGAATAGTTTGAGTAGCTGCAACATAGGATTTTTTTTAGATTTAATACTATGACTGCTACATACCACTTACATTCTTGATTTTCTTGTGACTGTTTATGTCTTTTTACCTTTACCTAACAGGCAAGCTCAATGCTCTTACTTTGTACAACTTCGTAGACAAGTCATGCATGGAAAAAACTCCTTAAAGACAGGAGACAACTTGAGAGAGTTACATTAATTTATATATTTCTGCAATTATAAATTTGACTGCAGAATCTAGAGGGTTGGAAGGTGTCCTGGACAGAACACTCCACATGAGGACTCACCAGGGCCAAGTAGAACATCCCTTGATCTGCTGGAGACACTCCTCTTAATGCACCCCAAGATACCATTGGCCTTCTTGCCCTCAAGGGCACATTGCTGTCCCATGGATAACTTGTTGTGTACCAGGACTCCAAGGTCCTTCTCCACAGAGCTGCTCTCTAGCAGTTCTCCTCCTAACCTGTACTGGTGCATTTTGTTGCTCCTCCTCAGGTGCTGGGCTCTGCACCTGCTCTTGTTGAACCTCATTAGGTTTCTCTTTGCCCAGCTCTCCAGTCTGTCCAAATCTCACTGAATGGCTGCACAGCCTTCAGGTGAATCAGCCAATCCTCTCAGCTTCGTGTCATCAGCAAACTTGCTGAGAAGACTCTCTGTCCCATCATCAAGGTCATTGATAAAGATGTTGAACAGGGCTGCTGGACCCAGCACTGATCAACTAGTTACAGGTGTCCGGATGGACTCTGCACCATTTACCACCGCTCTTTGGGCTCTGTTGTTAATCCATCCATCTCACTATCCATTCCATCATCCCACATATTGTGAGCTTGCTCATGAGGATGTTATGGGAAACTGTGTCAAAAGCCTTCCTAAGGTCAAGGTAGACACATCCACTGGTCTCCCTACATCTATCCATTTCGTCACAACATCATAGAAGGCTATGAAATTAGTCAAGCAAGATTTCCCCTTGGTAAATCTATGCTGACTGCTCCTGATAACCTTCTTTTAGACAAGAATGATAGGTTAAGTAGAAGAGGAACCTGGGAAAGAGATGGGCAATCCATCTGTTTGTGTTTTGCTTTCCAGTTTCCTCTGTTCTTTTCAGTCAAGTTTGCCCCAGATCCATTTCTGTCTAGACATGAAGGCACCTACATCTTAAGAAAGAGAGAAAAGCAGAGAAAGTATTTGATCTGTATATACTGTCTTCCTTTTTAATTATTATTATTTATTTCTCTTTTTCTACTGACTCCTTCACCCTCCCTCTTCCCCCTCTCTACCCCTTGTTTTTTTTCTTAACCTAAGAAAGATGTAAATTCAGCACACTGCAGGCTGGGATTAGCTTTGATCTTAGGCTATCCAAATTAGATTTTAATTAAGCAAAGGTAGCTCTGTATATCTTAGATTTCAGTTCACTACCTATTTCAATAATAATCATATGATGATACCGCACTTCTGACCCTATGGGAGTAAATTTCTCTGTAGGAAATTTCTAGTGCGTTTGATCTCCATAGATGACCTCCAAAATGAGCTGCTCCATCATTTTTCCAGGAATGGAGGTCAGGTTGCCTGATCTGTAATTTCCTGGGTCTTCCTTCTTCCCTTTTTTGAAGGCTGGAGTGATATTTGCCTTCCTCCAATCCTCAGGCTGCACATCGTGTAAACGCAGTCAGAAAAATAAAGAAATATATATATATATAACAAAAGTAAATTTTGCCAGGTGTACATTTAACATTACTTGCACCTGTGAGAGACTCATGATGTTCCATTAGTCTGACCAACATTTCTTGGTGGGCCTGGCACTCCAGGTGAACTGTTTCATTAGTACCCCAATAGCTTCATCCTCATGTCCCTTCACTTGAAAGAACTAAGAATTAAGATAAATTAATTAAGAAGCCAAAAATATTCTGAAGTGTTCTTGGGTAGGTATTTTGAGTAGAAACACAAATTATTGACTCCTTTATGCAAGTTGTTAATAAGGAAGAAAATAATACAAATATAAAATTTCTTAATTGATATAAAAATAAATTCCTGCTAGGAAAACAGAGCTTAGTGCTGGATTAATAAATATTTCTGACTGCTGCAGAAATCACTGCTGGTCATAATGAAATATTTTGTATAAGGTCAGTGCTATGTGCTTGCCTTTGAAGAGCCTGTACAGTATGTATCCTATTTCAACAGTTTCAGTGCCAAGGAAAGCTCAGGTAATTCAGATTTCCTATCCTAGCACGTACTTTGCCAAGTTTAAAATCACAATAGGCATTGATTCAAATAATTGTAACTGCTGAACTCTGAAAACTGAACTTACGTCTTATTAAACTTAAAGGTGATAAAAGCAGACTTGAAACAGTGGACACTTTTGCAAAGTATTTTTACCAACTGTCTTTCTGCAAAGAAAATTCATCAAGGATTTCTGTGCGGTTTTTATTTTGTGGAGAGTATTTTGGCAGCAGGAGGGCAGGTAAGGTTTATTTTATTGTAAGAGTTGAGGAGGGAGAGAGTGGGCTGTTACCTGAAACGTTCATAACCAGTTTCAGATGTTGGAAATAATTGAATAGCCATCAATTCACTTCACTACTGAATCCTGTAAAAATGATTTCTTCAGGAACTAACAGGTGCTGCAATCTCCTGAAAACCTCATCCTTAGAGATCATTTTGCTTGTTGGTGCTTGAACAGAACTTGTTATCATGCATACTTTAAGTCTCCAGCTCCCAAACACTCTGTCTTTTCAGAAGCATCACTCTGCATGTGACTTTCCTCTAACCTCATTCACTATTCTTCAGTGCGTATTTTACATAATTCATATTTCATTGTGACAAGCTCTCTAAATTCTAATACAGAATACTTGCAAAAAAATGTCCTTTTGTGTGATGGTTATCAAGACTGGGAATCATCATTAACTTACTGTAACTTAATTAATTAAAATCAATAATACATATTTTTTTTTGGTTAATGACAGTGAAATATGTGGTCTTTTCCCAGGCATTAGTATTTCTCTTGTGACAATATATCTTTTGATGCATACCACCTTTATATTCTCATTTATTTTCCTTGGAAATCAATTCTACTGGACATGCTTGCTTTACACAGCACAGTGCTCATTTGGCTGAGTTGCACTGGGGTCCCTTCCTCAGATTGTTTTGCTTAAAGTTCCTACAGAATAAAATTGTGACTGGAATGATACTTTCAAAGGCACAAATATGTTTCTTTGGATGCTGCCTGGCAGCCCCAAATGTACACCTATAATAAGCAGCGGAACTGCTCATATTGCAAAATATCTCCAAGCTTACAATGTTCGTTATGATCTCTTTCTCTCCTATATCGTGACCTTCATGTTGCAAGAAAAGTCTGGAATATTTTCCCCATCCTGTCTGAAACCAACTAGTGCTGATGGTAGCTCTCTAGGTTTATTTCTGAGCCCACACTACTGTGCTTCGTGGAGTGCGCTGAAGACTGAATACTTGTTCAATCCCATTACTTGTGCAGCAGCAGTACTGTAGGATACTGAAGTGCTCAGCAGCAAGTACATGAGCAATCCCATTTCCTGCCTCCATTTTATCCTGGCTTCTCTTATGTCTTGCTAAGATATTACACATCTTCTGATTATCCAATCTAAATCTTCCCTGCAACAACTTCAGGGCATTTCCTCTGTTTCTCTTGTTATCCATTTGGGAGAAGACGCCAACACCCACCTCTGTACAGCTTCCTTTGAGGTAGTTGTAGAGGGTCATGAGGTCTCCCCTCAGCCTCCTCTTCTTCAGACTAAACAATGCCAGTTTCTCAGCTGCTCCTTATATGACTTATTCTCTAAACCGTTCACCATATGAGGAGAAAAGCAAGCTAGCAGCTCCTGTACAGAGGTAGGAAAGAAAGGCACAGTCACTGCAGATTCCTGAAGGAAGGCCATGAGGACTTTCTGTCTTGCCTAACCATAACTAACATCAGGCATAATTTGGACCCCCTCTTGGCATCTCTAGGTCTCCCTTTGACCTGTGAGGGCCAAGTAGGGAGCACACCCTTGAGTGACCCACCACAAGCAAGAGTGCCTCTGACCTGTGCAGTTCCTGCCTCTGTCAAAATGTATCTGGATATGCATCATGGAAGCAGTCTGTACACAGACACTTGTGCCCTTAACTGTCCAACCCCTGCTGCTGGATCAAGAGCTGACCCACTCAGTAGAACCTGACCAGTGATAAGAAATAATCTCTGCCAGCTATGAAAACATGTTTTCTTTTTCTTCTTTTTTTTTCCTTTTTTTTTTTTTTTTCCTTTTTTTCCGAATTCAGCCACATGGAACTGATGAACTGCATTTTTTAAATACACAAAGCATGATCAGGTAACTGTACTGACTTCTATCATCTCAGCCCGCCACAGTGTACTTCTGGGGCTCCAGAGATGCTGTTAGAAATGCAGCTAAATCAAACAGACACCAATCTTGAAGTACGTTATCATAATGTATATATATTGTGGTAATTATATATAGTTGTTGTTCTAAGTCAGGGACTGATTCTTCTGCATTGATTCACATATCATGCTAAAGGCAGAGCCACACAACTTGTTGCACTTTTTGAGGCAGATGTGAAGGGTGAGGGGACCTAGAAGCCTGAACACCTTGTATCTATCATAACATCAATCCATAGTGTAAAAGAAGCAAAACAGAAAAAAAATTGCTGGCATGTTGCTGCCTGTTCATCTTTCTCAGTCAGACTGCAGGAAACTGCTGTAAGGGATGCCACTGCTTTTCTGTTTGTTCTTGGCCTTGTTTTCCCACTCGCCATCATAACATATTTAGGGATCTGAGCTATCAACTTCAGGCAGCAAAACATGATGGGATAGAATTAGGCATAAAGGAGAGCTGTATTTTCAGAATATTGTCTGGCAGGTAATCTGAACTGAATAGGTTCAGATGTGATTTGAAGTATATTCAAGCCCAACTATCTCTGGCTACCAGAAGACTATCACACTACTCCTTCCACCTCTACTTTTGCTCTGCCATTTTCCTGTGTTTGGGGAACTAAGGTCACTTGTCAACATGAAAATAGAAGAACACTAATGCAGCATAGCTCCTTGGGCCAGGTTCCTTGCCTAATACTAGTGCAGTGGGCAGGGAAAGATGGGAGGGGAGTGGGAACCTTCTTTTCAATGGCCTAATAGAGACTGGCTAATGCAATTGAAAAACTACATCCTCAGCCACTTACACTGGCTTTATTCAAAGTCTCTGCTGCTCGGCAACTGCAAGGCTTTCAAAGTAATCCTAGGAGGGTAGCATCTGACTCTGTAATGGCCAGCACTACTGAGATGACTGTGCAAAGCAAAAAGCAGAGAAGTATTTGGCTTCTTGCTTCCAGGTTCACATTCTAGTTGGATAACTTGCCTTTCTTTGCCCTTGGTTTTCCCAATCCCCATCACAGCTACATGCACTGGCAACTGATTAAATGATTTACAAGAATCAAACTCAATAACCTTTGTTAGGACTCGGGATGGAAAAAGACCTTGTCCTGCTGACAACCTTTTATAAAGAGATGCAGTAAAAAGGCTACAACATTAGCACTGATGCAATGGAAGTAAAAGGGAACTGCCCTCGAAAATGCCTGCTTTCATGTGAGAGGTGTTAGTGCAGCTGTACTGTGAAGCTACACAACAGCAGAAATCTAAGCAAAAACTAACTAATCAGAAAATAGTTTGATGTTTGAACTGGTAGTCAGAGCAAGGTGAAGGACCATGGAGGGTTACTGCTTACTTGGTAAGGAAGTGACTTGCATACTGTAAGAAAAATAGTGTGCAGTTGTATCTGCTATAAGATACCCTAAATGTGTTTGTACAGACAGCTTTAATGCTAATATTTCAAGTATAGGCAACAGTATTAGCATGCAAGTTTAATAATATTTTCCTGACAAATATGGGCTGCATTTGTGAGCTAGGATTTTGCAGTGCTCAGAGTAGACGCTTTTCCATTTCTCTGGAAAGGCTGCTTGCAGCAGTGCTCGGGTAGGTCCCATGATGCAGCAGTGCTGAGCAAGGTACCAAATCCAGCAGTATCACAAGGTTCATCTGGTGAGCTGCGTCTCAGCTGGCAAAGTGAGCAGTGAAAGAATTTGTCCTCTGAGCCCCAGATCTGCTGTTCACACAGTTTTCTTTCTAGATAAGTGTAGTTTCACTCAAAGAGGTCTCTGGCTTGTGCTAAAATACAGATGGTGCTTGGATGTTGCTTCATCCACAGCTGAAACATCTTTAGCATCATATAACTGTTCCCACTATTCTGTAGAACTATTCACAGGCTGCAACTGAGTATTACCCAAATAGCACAGCATGAAATCCCAGCTGATACATAATTTTCCACAGTACCTGTACCTTCAAATTGCCATGAGCTATAAAAGCCAGGAGTCATTGGGAACCCTTAGTTTATATCTCAGTTGAAAAATGAGCCCTTCAGTACTTCGCACTAAGCTGAATCATTTAGACAACAATGAAGAGTGGCACCTACTGAATCACTAATACTGTTCCTGCAGAATCTCTTTCTCTCCAGTATGCACTGATCAGGATCTTCTGAGCTTTGGAAGTTACCTACACAGGTGCTTAAGGCTTTTGCAAGTTAAGCACATGCTCAAGGATACTTTCATGTGTTGAGATACCTTATGACTGAAAATCAAGATTCAGAAAGACAAGTTCCTATTCCTAACTTGCAACGCTTCTAGCTACAGTTTCAGATAATTTTGTGGCTTATCAATAATTCATTTGTTCCATTAGTTTTGTATCGAGGTGTTAATAGAGTTAACTGAGTTAATGCATGCATAATTTATTGGTCTATAAGCTAAATAGTTTAAAATGCAGTATTGAGACTCACCATGATAACAATTTATAAAAAGTGCTGTCCATAATGGCTTACAAAATGTGATGTCTGCATTGACTCTAGTGTAGCTGGAACACTGAGGTGCTGTAAAGCGACACAGTAGAGACACTACCACCCCCAGGGTCTATATGCAAGCAAGATGGGGAGAACTGTTGAGGTCAGGCTGAAAGACAACAGTGGTATTTTGACCTGGTAATTCCCTTGTAAAAAATAAAAGAATATGTGGCAATAGCAGGATGCCAAATCCATGCAGCTGTTTCTTCAACAAAAAGGAAGGACTTTTCTGCATTTTGGAAAGCAAAAGTTCTAGTACTGGGGATTTTTATTAACAGATGTATCTGTTTAGAGCTACGTCCTGCACTGTAATCACCATAATCAGAGGGAAAAATACATGCTTCCTTTATTCTTGTCCCACAAGAAGATCTCGTGTAACTGGCCAGTGAGTTAATTCCCAGTTAACCATAGTATACAAATGTTTTGGGAGATGTTTCTGAGGGGATTTTGGAAGCTGCAGGTTAATAGAATACCTCCTGGAAAGAGCAACAGCAGTTTTAGTTTTACCTCAGACTCTGAATCTAGTGCTGGCTTCTCACCAGGAGAGGCTGGAGGAAATTATTAGCAGGATTTGCAGATTCATGGCTTTTATTCAACCATACCTTTAGCAACATGAGCTCACAGTGCTTCAAACTATGGAGGGCTTCTTATTTATTCTTATTCTATTTAGTTAAAAATAGAGTTGTGGAGTCAGATATAAACAGTGTCTCTGCTTTGCAAGACTGGACCAGACCATCCTTGAGATCCTTTCCAGCCTGGCCTTTTATGATTCTGTATTGGCCTAAAAGTTTTAGAAATCCTCCTTGCCCTTCAAAAATCTTCCTGCCCTTCAAAAATCCTTCTGCTCTTCTAGTGCCTTCTAGCCACCTGGAGTGGAATTCAGGCTTTGCACTGGCACCCTCTTGTGCATCCCATATGTAATTAAATTAACTACTGAAACAATAACTTTTACTTTAGAAAGAAGATTGAACAAGAGACTTCATAAGAATGCCATCACCATGGTAGTGGGCATCACTATGCCTTACTTGAGGGCTAAGTTTGCTCTTATTTTCCTCTTGTACTGTGAGGATAGGTTCATAGAAAAAGAATTTCCTGTGTGTCACAACACACAGGAACCTGTGAGCCTGTGATGAGTACCTAATACAATAGTCATTATCTTCAAAAGAATGCATAAAAGTGTGGATAAATTCCAGAACTCTGTGGCATGAGATAATTTGTAATAGAAAATCAGCAGGTTACACCTGTATTATTGACATATCCTGTGCTTAATGTGTATACTAAATCATAGAATCACAGATAGTTTGGGATGGAAGGCACTTTAAAAATCATCTAGATCCACTCCCTCCTGCATGGGCAAGGATATTTCCTACTATACCAGGTTGCTCAAAGCCCCATCCAACCTGGCCTTGAACACTTTCAGGAATCAGGCCTCCACAGTTCTCTGGAAAAGCTGTACCAGTGTCTCACCACCCTCACAGTGAAGTCTGTCTTCCAAATAGTTAATCTGAATCTGCCCTCATTCGTTCAAAACCCATTATCCCTTGTTGTCTCACTACAAGGTCTTATAAACAGTCCCTCCCCAGCTTTCCTGTAGTCCCTTCATGTACTGGAAGGCTGCTATGAGGTCTCCCCAGAGCCTCCTCCAGGCTGAACAACCTCAACTATCTCAGCCTGTTTTCATAGCTGAGGTGCTCCAGCCATCTGATCATCTTCATGGCCCTCCTCTGGAACCTGTCCAACTACTGAATATACTGAATTGACAGTGATTCTGAATGCTTCTACTGTCACCCTCTGGGTTTTGGTCAGTTATTAAATAATTTTTAAATTGTCAGTACTTAAAAATTTAAATAATAATTGAAAGTTGTTTTTTTTTTTTCAGTAATACAACATTTGGCATTTGGATAAAGGTGTCCTGTTAAGAATCTGTTTCTAGTATGGTAAGCACCAGCAAATTCTCTCTTTCTGAAAAAACCTGTATTAGAATAACTGTATTTGATCAATTTTTTTCTTGTAAATTATGTTTTAATATGTGTTGATGTTAATAATTTTCTGTTACATATTTAATGTTATTATACATTTGAAATCTCATTGCTGTACAGATTCAGGTAAAGATTTCAAAAAGCACTGCTGGCTTTGGACAGCCAGCTTCCTACTTTTCTTACTATACTGTCAGTCATGTTACACTGAAAGTAAATAAAGCAGACCTATGGGCAGGATCCTTAATAAACTTAAAACTTTCTTATAAATACCATCACGGCCAGCAGGCATGTTGACTTGGCTATTAGATTTCTTTTATGTGCTCCATACTGACACATAAGGAATATATTTCATTTAAAATAAAGCAGAGACACAGAATTAAAATGACATTCATTCTAGATGTACAAAATCCACATAGATATAATATGGGGCTGAGTAGGGCAGAATGAGGCTCTAATTGAGCTACTAAATAATGCTCAATATACAGAAGACAAAGAGATTCCCTGACACATCCAAATAATGGTGTGCTTCAGAAGGTTCCTCAAGAACATCTAGGCTGCAATACATCTTGTGTCTCAGGCTCCTATGCTACACCTCATGTTTCTTGAGACTTTGTGGTGCTTTTGGGGCCTGCAATAGAGAAAAATTTCAGTAAGAACTGCAGTTTATAACAAATGCTAAGAAGTTCTTGGACTTTCATCTATCATCTTTCTCAGAAAAACATTTGAAGGTGTATCCACAGCTGAACTTTTGGAGAATGAAATCATTGAAGATTCATACATCCCCAAGTTTTAATCTAGTTTGGACTGCTGACCTTTATTTATTCAATTGCTAGGATTTCTCATCTTCGAGCACGCTGAGTTACAAAAACTGCTCTTGACCCAACTTGGAAAAAAGTCCTGCAAACTTCTTTTACTGCAGCCTGCCTTCTGAAGGAGTCTAAAAGTCTAAGCAAATTATTTCACTGGGGAACCTTGTTGGGGCTATGTGTGCCATGCCCATCTTTTTCTAATTATTCTAGTTTCAATGAGAATAAACGGCAGATTCTACGTGGGGAATGACAGCGTCCATCCCCACCTGAACTTCATAATGCACAGTAAAGTCTTCCAAAGTTTTAGTTCAGTCTGACTTTGGAGTTTTAATATAAAACACGGGCAGCACAGATGCCAGTACCAAGCACGGCATCAGGTAATACTGTGACTTCATAATATAAATTTAGAGAACTCTGTTTACACCAGTCCAGCAAACTTACTGATTTACATATGCTGTTATTGGCAGAGTTAGGACTGGAATGTTGACTTGACAATCATATTAATTATAGGGAAAAGTGCTATCTATATGCTTGCTAAAGCATGTTGTGTGCAGTTCATACACTATCACAGAGCTGATTCAGTGAACTTTGCAGCTGCTGTTTGAGGAAGAAGTTTTGTAGTAACAGTTATATTGTCAGTCACCTCATCAATATATGCAGAGACAGTGGCTACACAGAGTAAAGGTTTTCTAATGCAAAACATTCACCAGCTTTTACAACTAACTCTTTTAGTAGGTTTAGCTTTATATAACATAGCAGATAAAGAAGTCAGAACAGAGCCAAGAATATAACATTATGATAATTCTTATATCCTTTCATTACCATCAGAAGATGTTGCAACTAGATATTCTAATTTGTAGAATCAATTGTGTTTGGATCACACCAAGTTAGTAATTTTTTAACAAGAAGAAATTGAGATGGCAGAAAATTCAAAGCACTTAGTCCATATCATCTTAGCAGAGAAATCTTATTTTAGTGCAATACTACCCTCTGGTCAGAAACCATGTCAGTATTTCTACCTAACACTCTCTCTTCTCCACCACAACTCTACATATTTGATTCTGTTGATGCTTAAATGGGTGTTCACCCAAAACAGTTTCACTGAAGCTTATGAAAGTCATTAGTGAGAGACTAACCTGGCAAATTAGGTCCTTCATCTAGACGTTTGTCTATTGCTATCTCATTGTCAAATTCCTTTTTACCTTCACTGTGGCTCCTAATAAGTGCCTTAGCCTTTTCCTCTTTGACTACTACAGCTCCTTCTTGTAAATTCTCCTAAAATCATACTTTCTAAATATCAATAGGTCTCAGTTGATATCTCATTCCTGGAAGTAAGACCATCCACTGTCTCCATGGTTTCCTATTAATCTTTAAGGTCAGTTAAAAAAGCCCTTACATTTTTTTTTTAATTATTGCTGTATAGATCTATGCCTATGTACACAGTGACAATAATAATGTGATTAACTCTAATTTTTAGACTAGGCTTTTATATTCTTCATCCCCTAAGTCTATATCATTTTCTTTTCTTCAAATAATTATAAAGTGATCAGTGCTACTTTGCATCAAAATTCTAAAACAAAGGTCATGGTCTAGCCAATATGTGGCTTCTATGGCAGGACCAGAAATAAAACCTCAGAGTCAAAACATCAAAATCATAACTTTTGGGAGCCTAATGTACCTGATGTACCACATAAGAACATATATCTCTTTGTTCAACAGACCCGTCTTTGCATCTGTTTTCAAACTCATGGCATACCATTTTAACTGTCTCTGGGCTAAACAAACAATCAAAATGAGAAAAATTAGCACCAGAAATCTTGTTGCCTTGTGTTGAATCCGGAGACCCACAGCATTACTAACTCACTGCAGCATCTTCTCCATAAACAGTTTTCTGAACAAGCTTGAGTGATTTGCAACTTTCTTGAGCTCATGCTAAGGCCAGCTGTCCTAATAGTCTAATCAAGCCTCCCAAACAACTCAGATGCTTCGTTCAATGCTCCTTGTAGCAAAGAACGAGTTTCTTGGATTCTGTGAGTTTTTCATTATTCAGCTGGCACTGCCTCTTTGTTTGGAAAGGGAGCATAATAACTGTGAGGTGACTTTCCTGCAGAGGAGGCAGTTACTCACAGATTCTAGCTTGACAGCTGTGAACTTTTTGTGTCATAGGCCCTGTCTGCTTCTTTCAGTGGTCACATCATTAAATGATGCACCAAAAGCATTCATCCACATGAAGACCAAGCTGTAGTCATGGGAACAGAATCAGATAACATTTCCTGTTGCCAACATTCAATGCATATAAATTAAGTCTTTCAATTTTGAAACACATCAGCTTGCATTTTGTATATTACTGTATTAAACTTTTCATAACAGATATCTTATTTTCATTCCTTACAAATATGCCTATGATGGTAACTTGAGGCACACAGTGAATTTCAGGTGGAGCATCTTCTTACAAAGGGAAGTGGTAACAAGTTGGTTAAAGAAAGCCTGGAGTAACTAGTCTAGCTGCATAACGTGTTTGCAGGTGGACTGTAAGCTTTCTTTAGCTGATGTTTTAAATTGGACTTGAACCTGTTTTCCTAATTTTCAGAGGTTTTGGTGCAAATGTAGTCACCATTTAAGAAAGTTATAAAATAGTATTCACCCTAGACCCACAACACTTTTGGGACAGGAGAAATCTGTAGTCATAATACCACACAGAATGCAGATATGGTGTAACATTCCACTCAGAAATTGCAGGGCAAGCACAAATGAAATATAAAATGTCTTGATTTGAATATATTCTAATTAAGTAATTGCTAATTATTCTGACTTACTTTTCAAAATGGCAAAAAAACCCTAAAAAAGGTTAAATTTTTAAAACTGCTGTGTTCTTTACTAACTCTTCAAGGTACCCACCCAGGTTTGTGGGTACATCATGTTAATTAGTTTAGCTCCTGAGTGTAAAATTTGAGAAGATGAGCTCCGCTGAAGAGACAGAAGAACATCCCTCCCTGTCCTGGTTTGAGCCAAGATGAAGCCACTTTTCCTTTTACTGATTTTTTATTTTTTTCTTCAGTAAACTTTCTTTTAACTAGTAGCAGAGTGTTCCAGCTAGGAACGACAAAAAACAGTGGAACGTTTTTCTAACTGTTGGGGCTTCAAGGTCACATTTTTAGTCTGCCAGCTCCGACACTATGGGGAGATCTATGACCGCCCACCCCGTAGGAGGCTAAGTTAGACAGACAGCAAAACTGGCCAGAGATATTCCATTCCATATGTCTATGTAAGCTCAGAGGAAGGTCAGAGATCACAAAAGACCACTTTCTTCCTGCTTCTTCTTCCCTTCTCTTCTGTCCATGGCTGGTGTCCAGGGAGAACTCTGTCCATCCATAACCATTGACCCCTAGCCTGTTCATCTCCTGACCCTCATAGATCTATCCTAAGCTCCTGTCTGCTCTGCCACTCTCTCCAGCAGCTCCGGGACTTCTCGGGACTGTTTGCAGCTCAGGAGATGCTGTGGGAGTTGCTGAGGGGAGGCAATAAGGGTTTGCACATTCCTGAACACATTTGTATATATTTGTATATATTTTCTTTTATCATTTCTGTTTGATTAAAGCAGTGTAGTTTAGTTTTCAATTCAGTAAAGTCTCTCTCATTCTCTCTCTCCTTCCCAACCTGGGTGGGAGGGGGAGGGGATCAAGAGCATTGTTGTTGATCCTGAGTCGGACGGTGACACTCCCTTTGCCTTCTTACAAGCATGAAAGGAGAGTCATTCAGAGGACTCTTGTCAACGAGCATCACCTCCACTGTTCCCCAGCATGATATGCAGAAACATCCACATAGGCAACAGGAACAAAATGCATGGGCAGGTAGCTGGATGACGGGCCCACAATGGCAGTCCTCTTTGGCCTACCCGGGACATCAGTTCCCTGCAGTAATAGGACCACAGAACATTGTGTTGGACTTTTTTCCTAGTTAAGGGGATCTAAGAGGCCAGGCAGATTTAAGTGGGGTAATAAACTTTGCCACACACACTCACAAAACAATTAATAACAGGGCATCCATTTGATGCATGGAGCACAGTGAGGTGGGTCATGGTTATCATTGGTGTTTCTCCACAGATTCCGTCTCCTTCCTGTTGCCATCTCTTCACTTGCCTCTTAATACCCCAGCGGACAGAGCCTGAATGCTCTTCTTTCCACTGTGGTCTGAAAACAAATGAAAAAATATAACATGTTCTTCCAGATCCTGTATCAGCATAACAAATCATGAGTAAAGAGTGCAGAGTTTTGCAGTGAACCTCATTTAGATAACACCAGGTATCAGTTAGATACTTTGTTTTGCATAAGATACATGATCTCACTGTTTGGGACCTGTTTTTAGTCTCATTTTAAAACGGATAAAGTTAGCACGTAGAACTGAATGTAATGGAGCAAAAGCATGGATCACTGCCTATGGTTTATTTGCCTCTGCTAGCTGACAAAAGCTCCTATCATTTGCTGCAGAAGAGTGAACTTTTCTTCAGCCAATTGTTTATTGGTGCATGAGATTGATGCGTAAGGAATCATAGTATGTGGCAGAAAGAAACACTTAGAAATGGGGAATATTTAGCAGAAAAAGCTTTTTGTTTATGTAATTTCAAGAGTAGCATCCTTTCCCAGTCTTCATCAAGACATTTTCTTTAGGATTAGTTTTTTATTTCAGTCCTTGATAACTTCATTTCTTTAAAAAGAAATCATTTTTCGTATCGGATTATACAAAAGAATTATTGAACTAAACACTCCTCTTGCTCTGTTCTTGCCTTCTTCTTTTTCACTTTGACTTTTTCCTTGTTTTTTATTTTAATCTTATAAAAAGGGCTAGTATATATTTAATGAAAGTACTTTTTCATAAGCTTTTTCCAGGTAGCCTGAATAGTTTTCTTCCAAAGAATAAATTTGTATTCTCTGTGATTCTTTGTGATATTTGATTCTCTCCATACCTGCAGGCTACACTGTTAAAGGTCAGTTTAAGATTTTCTCAGTTATTTCTGCTCATTTTGAAGTAACCATTTTTTGGGAAGACTGAGAACTGCATAATGGTTATGGTCATGCAATGATCAGAAAAAAATGCTACACAATATCTTTGGAAGCAATAGCCCACTTTAGCCATACCTGTGCTGTGTGTGTACCTCTGTGTCTGTACACGTGGATATGAAGATGTTCTCTTCCTATGACAGTCACACAAACATGCCTGAGAAATAATCTTCTGCTGTGTTACTATCCTGTTGTAGATAACTGAGAACATTTACTGACCACATAAAATGTGAATTCATGAAAGAAACATTTGCATTTATATACACTCCTGTTTAAAAAAGTTCAGAGCTCTCACTGGAGGCTGTATTATATATGGATACTTCTTGTATAATGCTGGTTATGAAAAGAACATGTTTTCAAAAACATATCAACTTTGATAACGTTTCATTTGAACTAGCTTAATGAGACAAAATTCCTACCTGAAAAGTGAGATGAGATCTGAAATGGAGATGCCAAGAGTCCTTTCCATGTCCAAGTTTGGGTGCATGCCTGAATTTCAGCTCCAAGCAAGGCCAGATTTGGGCATGAGCTGCACACTTCAGGGCGTTTTTAACACCAGAAGAAAACTTCAGGGATCCTCCCTCAGCAGTGTTGGTCAGGAATATGACTGCAGCTCTACAGCACAAGGAGGAAGGCCAACTGTTGGCTGCTACAGATATATTTTTTTAGTCAAAGTATGACCTATTGTTATTGTTACTATTATTATGATTGTTGTTGTAGTTCTTATTACTATTAGTCATTCCAGCCCATGTGAGTGTTTGAAGTGCTAAAGTACTGCTTTTGATTGGTACAGCACTAAATGTGGAGAATGCATGCAGCATTTTCTTTCACTCTTTTTTATACTCAGTGGATTTTCTGTGTCATGGCTAGATGCAGAATTGGAGATGGTTCCGCATGTGTGTTCTACCAGTTCTATTCCTGGCATTGCCTGACCTTCCAAAATGATAGACTTGAAGAAGTTTAACAGCTTAAAGAAAATCAGAAACTAAATAAAGGTTAACAAGCTGAAATAACAGGTAATATTAAAAGCAGCATTATTGAACTCCTGATAAAGGAAGTTTTGGGGGGTTTTGTGGTTTTTTTTGTTTGGTTTGGTTTTAGATTGGTTTGGTGGTGAGGTTTGTTTGTTTGTTTCTTTGTTTGGGTTTTTTTTTTCTGTTTTTTTAAGAAAAAAAACCCAAGTAATTATATTGGAGGCAGACATGGGAAATTTCCATTTTCTAACTGCAGACACCAGTGATGCATGGAAGTAAAGAGAAGGTGATATTTGGCCAAAGCCCTACGCCTCATACATATATATTTAGTTTCTATCCAATGGCTCTGCCTTCTGTACCTCTTGTGAAAGTGTAGAGCAGGATTTTAAATTATTCTGAATTCAGACTTGGCTCATAAAGCTTTCAGAGAAATGTTAAAAAGGTTGCAAAACAAAGTTCTCACAAAACTCTTCAAACCATAGCTGCAGTTCTGTCAGAATCCCATGCTCCAAAAGAGATTATGTCCTCTTGCACAGATGCTGCAGTGCCAATGGGTGAAATTCTTTGAGCTTTCTGTGCGATTTGTTAGCCTAAATTTCTAGACGTGATTTAGGAGATTAAAAACCATGGCCTTTTAATGAGATTTAAGCTTCTATATTCCTAAGTCAGCTAACGATATTGAGCTCTTAGGCATTTTACAGCTTCTCTTTCATTGTTCAGAAACTTCCTTTAAACTGTGCTTTGAAAGTGACTTTTCATCTTCAGTAATTAATGTCAGTATCTATAGACTATTCAAACTGATATTTAGTTTTCCGTTGAAATACAATGGACTATTGATTTTTTTTTTTTTCATTCTCCTCCTCACTCACATTCTCCAAAGAAACAAATAAAAATACAGGAAAAATACATACAAAAGATGAGATTATACTCTTCCTACATGGGGACAATTACATCTGAGGAACTGAATGCTGAAATTGAAATTTCAATTCATTACAAAAGCAGCTTTGCATCATTTAGGAAGCATCAATACAGGCAAATGGAGATTGGACACATGCTATAATGAATGTACCAGAAAAGGAAATAACTTTCCTCTTCTATTGATTAAGAGAGTTGCTCTGATGTGAAACAATTTTTCTGTTCTCTTTTTGCAGAATTCTTTGGCAATAACTCTGTGGTGGGTGATTTTAAACAGAAAATTTAGCAAAATATTGGAATAGAAATGTCAAAAATATTGTCATTAATTCATCACAGAAGGCGAAGTCTAATAGATTTTTCTTTATCAAACCATAGAACCAGTCAATAAACTAATAAATATTGTTAGACTACCTCCGTTCTACGAGGACTATGCCACCTGCAAAATGGTTGCTACCTGCTACTAACTTCCCATAAGGAGAAAAAGTGTTTGCTGTTAATGAATAATTTTTTTGAGTGAAAAAAAACCCAACACAAAACCACCAGGCAGAACTACTTCAGTTCTCTAGCTGTCCTGTGGTTCTTAGGAGCCAGGAATTGTGGCTATTATAAAAAATTCCATTCTGTGAATATTCATCAGCTGTAATAGATTCATCCTCATTGCTGATGATAGATTTTCCCACTGAAAAATCCATTCCTTGAGGTAATTTTCCATGGCAGTGGCTTTACATTGAGGCAGTCTTGTGACACAATCTTATAGAAGAGCTTGCTTCAGCTGATGCCTGCCATTTTCATCTTGCTCAGATTGCTGTTTCAGTGAAGCCTGATGTTGCTATGTGTGTGTTTGATAACTCCCAGACAAAGCATATCCAGGCCTTATGTACTTGTATGGGACAGAAGTAGGACAATGTGTGCCAGTTTCTCCTGCTTGTATGCCACGTCACCTTTATCCTACCACTTTCCTGCAGCAGCCATACCAAGTGCCACAAGGATGAGGGCTGTGTGTATAGCCACATGTAACACCCAAAGGTGCACATGAGATGCATCCAGCAATTCAAACACTGGCAGAGATTCTTGCCTCATTAAAAAATTTTGGTCCTAGTTTAGCTACGCTGCAAACGGCATTGTAGTGAGCAGGCAGGTGAGTAGAGTAGAACTGCTAAACCAGATTAAAACTGCTGGCTGTAGCTCAGTTCTGCTGGCTCCATCTTTTCCTTTGTACTAAAAGGCAGACCTCCAATTTTGAAATGGGAGGAAATGAGAGATAGACTTTATATACTTATATATTGATGTAACGTTTTGTGTGGAGAGAGAGAAAAACAACTGTATTTGGCACATTTCTGGAAATCATGCACAAAACCTGCTCCTTAAGCCTTCCAGAAATGCATAGAACAGAAAAGAAACCCTTTACTTGGTCAGTAAAGCAGCTGTTTATATTTTAAATTGCAATTAAAAATATCAGAAACCAGTACTTAAAAAATTTTAAGCATTATGTCATAGTGAGTCATCAGCATCTTACACTTCAGAGCAATGAACTGTTAGCAAACAACTGTTCCTTTCCAAAAAGAATGCACTGGGCATATATCAGATTTTAAAAATACTGCCTGTGACCTTCTGCTTGGTACAGGATTTCAACTGTCTTTCAAAATCTTGACATAGAAATGGCTTTTGAGCAAGTCCAGGAGAACAAAATCATCAGTGGATGCTTATAGAACGCAGTAGATAGAAGCTATATCATGCCCTGTGAAAAATATGTAACAAAAATACTTTTATTAATGCTATTTTTTTTTTTAAGTAATTTTCATTGTCATACTGTATCTTGTGTTTGTTTTAAATTCAGCATCTTGTGGCTGTTACTTTTTTCATATGAGTCTTCCACAGTGGGTTTCTTGCTAGTGTCAGTCTGTCTGACAGATGCAGGAGGTATGGTCATCTTGCTGACTTGTACATAAAGTCTGAACTGAAAGTGATGATGGTGCCCTGCAACAGTGCTCCTCTCTGAATTATGGGAACTACTTCTTGGGATTAAAGGAATAATTTATTTTCTGTCAGTGACTAAGGGGTCTCAGTGGTATCAAGCTCCCTTTTAAACCACAGAAAGTATACTGCCAGATGATTAAAAACTGGTTGAAAGTGGTTTGCATTCCTGCTGGTCTTCCATATAAGATAGCAAAACAAAGGATGATTGATGGACTGCTTCTTAGGTAGAAAGAAATTTGCTTCTCACTGTCTCAGAAACTGGGAAGGATGGGGTAGCTCTGTGTCCATGGAACAGAAACTGCGATTCCGACTAGTCTGCAACTGGGCAGGACTGATGAAAGCTGGAGAAGTACCGGCAACAAGGCAAGGGTAAATTGTCATCTGCAGCCTACTCTGACTCCAGATATTGGCAGAGCCTCAAATCCCTTTCTGTGAATGTGAATGTGAATGTGAATGTGAATTGTTCTCCTTGTGAATGCAGACAATAACAGAAGCCTCAGCTCTCTCCTTAGTGTGTAACCAAATGGGCAAATACTGTGACTAAAACATATTCAGCTAAAGACAAAATTTTTTAGTAGTTTTAAAATGAAATCAGGTATTTATTCCAGAAAAACAGAGAAGAATAAGCAGGTAGAAAACTGTAAATATAAGGCTAAGCAGAAAAGTGAAAGCTCAAAACAGGATCTCTAGTGCATTTATGTCAGTGTTTGGATGTCAGAACCATTCAAGGTAGAAGGGTGCTGGGGAAATTTTTTTAAGTTATCAATAAAACATAAAAAATATTAAAATATGAGCTTGAATAAAACTAAAAAACCTTTTTGTTTCAGTTCTGAATTACTTAAGTCTCCTTCTGATCTTATTCTTCTAGTAAAGACAGTTTTCAAATGGAGAAGGGGTTTTGAAATACCAAGTAGGAAGAGTTTGTTTCTCAAAATATTTCAGGATTTATTTTTTTTTTATGAAGCTCATGTCAAAACATTTTACTTGCACATTTTCAGAACAAAATATTTTGACATTTTGAAATCTCCTATTTTCTGACAAAAGTATTTGCAGTTCAGTGCTAATTGTGATTTTTAGCACTCAGCTTTCACACACACAGAGAACCCATACTCTGTGATAATTCCAGCATTTGCCAAAAGAAAAAAAGTCCCAGATCTTTCTGAGAAACAAATAAATTACTCATTATTGAAACAGCAGTGATCAAAAAACAGCTTCTGCAAGACAGGAGGAGGGACTCCAGCCTGCTCCTGAAACACAGCTGGATTCATGGGGCTGCAGGGAAGCATGCTAGAGATGCCAAAGATGTGACTGAGGTGGAAATGATGATGCTTGACACCTCTGCTGTGGATGTAAAGAAGCACTCCCGACCCACAACAGTGCACATCTCTGGGTACTTCCTCACAAGAATCAAACCTGTGGGAAAAGTAAAAAAATAAAATTGAAGTACAAAAAACTTCTGAATTATTGTTCAAAACAATCTTCTCCTGAGCATCTCATTTTAATGGTGGAAAATCTCTAAGAACCTTACTTGATCCTCTTGATGTGTAAAATATTTGTGCTGTTTTCACTTGTAACTCTTTTTGCTTATAACCATGCTTATTTTTATAACCATGTTGTTCTGAGCTTTGGGCACCTTAAAATTTTCACTATGGTGAAAATATTATATGTTCATTGTCTCTGTTGCTGTCTTTCTGACACTGGGACTCTTTCATTGTGTCCGAAATCATTTCATGTTTCCAAAGAAAAGTGTCATGTTTTCCTTTTTAATGGCACTTCTATGTCTACAGAAGTAGGAGGGTGAAGATTTAAAATTTCATTTTCAAAGGACTGATTGTGTGGCCTTATCCAATGGAAAAGCTACGTTCTCCCTCTGCTTGCTCACTTAGTCCTACAGAAAATCCCTCAGCAGCTCATATAATGTTGACCTCATGTATCTTCCTTCTAATATATTTGAGTTTGTGTCATATAATAATAATAGTGTTCATTATAATTACTTATTATAATTTTAGTGCTGATTATAATAATACTCATATTATTATTTGAGACCAAATAGAAAATAAGAAACAAATCCTGTAAAGGTCTGCTATATTATAATTATATTTTTATAAATAACTATTAACCAAGGCAGGAATTGCCACATAAGCCTCTCCAAGCCCCCTTTTATTCATGTGAATAAAAGGTAAATTATGATCAACAGTCACTCCAGGAAAAGGATAATCAAGGCTCCTAATTCCAGCAGAAGAGTCACCAAAGAAACCTCTACCTTTGCAGAAAAGACTGGGAAGGACACAGTTACCCTCCTACTGACATGTAAATTCCAAATACTGCATTAGTGAATTAGGTGTGGCAATGTTGAGTCTGACCCTGTGAATCTATGCCTACGTACTCTGTTTCTTCACTGAAGCATGACACAGCAGTCTACTCAATTAAAGCAGATTTAAATTGTAATAATTATCCCCACAATTTATGATGATATGTGAGATAATATGATAATAGCACAGATTACAGAATGCACTGTTGTCTAAAGAAAAAAACACCCTAACAAGGCTGTTATAGTACAGCAAAATGACTCAACTCAAATTTCCCTCTAAATGAAATAATAACAAATCATAATACTTTAATGCCCTCAGATACTCTGCAATTAAATCAACAACAAATAAAATCCAAATGACCACACAAAGATGGTTAGAGTGCTCAGGGAAAAAAGATGTGAAAAGTAGGCAAGAGAGGGAAAAAAATTATACAGAGATTAAAAGCTGTGCAATGTTTAAGAACAACAGGACTGGAATTTTGTTGCACTTTTCGTTTTACTGTTTCTTTGATATATTTCCTAACAAAATTTTACTATACAGTCTAATGACAATATTTACTAGAAAGTGAAACTACTCATCACATCATATTTTCCTATGTGAACTTTCTGTGATCTATGAATTGGCTTTAAATTATTTAGGATTTCATAACAATTTTACCCTTTATAACCCATTAATTACTTAGCATACTCCAAGTAGTCTATTCTGTAAACAGGAGAAAGAAAATAATAGAATTATAGAATGGTTAAGGTTGGAAAGGACCTTAAAGATCATAGATTACAAGGATGCAATATAAGCAGAGACATTATAGTGCTTTGATGTGACCGTTATTAGTAATTAGT
The DNA here is from genome assembly GCF_020740795.1 of Apus apus. Lineage (NCBI taxonomy): Eukaryota > Metazoa > Chordata > Aves > Apodiformes > Apodidae > Apus > Apus apus. The sequence continues at coordinate 56,328,546 of NC_067312.1, read as the reverse complement.
ACGCTCAGTGCTGCTATTTGTTCAATATGAAAACACCCGGGAAGGTGGCAGCACATTGAACTCAGCTATTTTCTTTGACCCTCAGAGGATATAAAGAATATAGAGAATGTTTTGCATGCACAAAGATATGGGTTTTGTATCACTTTGCAGATGTGAACTACTTTGTGAGATCTTTTGAGTATGTTTTTCACCCATGTTACAGATGGTTCCAGTACAAGTGAGAGAATTTCTCTGAGTTACAAATTAACTCACTTCTCTCTTATAAAAACCATTATATTCCTAACACTAGGGTATATAAAACCACCCAACAATATGCTTCTAACACTAGGATGTGAAAACAACACTACATTTCTTTTCTAACACCATGGCCTGTAGGGAAACTTCTGCTTCGGCACCTTCTTCCCCTTCCTTACCAACCACCAGCACCACTCTCCCCCTCCAGCACAACTCTTCCGCCCGGTCTGCTAACTCTCCTCAGGTGTTACATCAGCTCTTTTGTATGTTAATTCCTGAGGCGCATCTATTGTCCCTCTAATGGCTCCTTGGAGCAGGGGCAGCTTCTCAGCTTCTTACCAGAGCCACCCCTGGGGCCCTCCCCCCAGCTACCAAAAAACCCACCAAATCAGAACAATGTGACAATCATGACACTCTTTTGAAAAACAGACAAAAAAGATGGAAATATGTTTCCTAACTGAGGAATTATCAAGCTGGAACAGCTAATTTTTTAAGAAGTAAGATAGTTTTTATTCCTGTCCTCTGACTCAGTGAAAACACCAGACGACCACAGCAGTATGAATCATTCCAGAGTCCTTTATCTTTAATAAATACTAATATGGCAAAATCTGTTCTGAAGACAAAATAATGGCAAAACTAAATAGAGTTTAGAGAGAGAGAAACAGGCATGAACAATATTCTTCTTGAGGTAGCAACAGAAAAACATCCAATTAACAAAATGTTAAATTACCCCATCTGGAAGCAAAGAGACACTAAAAGCTCCAACTGTAAATTTCTGATAACATGGAAGAAAGCTCAATAGATTCAAGCAGTATTATACTTCAAGTATGTAAACAGTAGAATACATTTGGAAGGTAATTTTATTTTTTTATATCAGTCATTTATTAAGAAATTAGTACTTTTGATGCTTTTCATTTAACTCCTGCAGAGGAGGGAAGCTTCAAAAGCTTGTTGCAAAGTTTTGATGAGCAACACACTCCACTTCAAAGTGAAACACAGTAGAGCTGAATTTTTAAAAAAAGTGTGAAAAGGAAGTCTGAGGGAGGCTGAAGGCAAATTTACAGTTTCAGGTGCCTTATGTATCCCTGAGAAGAGCCCAGGTTCTGGCTTGTGTTTGGAATTGAATACTACATGCACCCTCTGAACCACTCTTTCAGCCAGGTGAGGGCTTGTAACAAACCCAAACCCTAAAACCTAAGCCATAATATACCTTCATAGGTGAAATCTGCATTTACATCCACTGCAATTTTCCTCAGTTATAGACCAGAAAAGTCAGTCTGCATTCTTAAAAGCTTATAACAAGAGTCCATGGGGTCTTATGAATGTCAAAATCAAAATTAAAACAAAGGAAGAAAGAATTAAAGGTAAGGTTTGCATGCTGACGATGGCCATTATTATTCTGAAAACAAGGCTAGGCTTATCTGAAATGGGAAATAAAGGTCACAGTGTGGTAGAGGTAGTGAATGAGGTATTTACACAGAAACATTTGTATCAACAGAGTTAATCACTGGTTCTCCCACAGTTAATTGGCATTCTGCAGCCCAAACAAAGCAAGGTATCAGGGCTCCAATATGATACAGGGTACCATAAGAACAAACAGATAAGCTATCTAGTCAATGAATTGACCAATCCTGATAACGCTGATAGTTGTTAGTCTTGACTGTGAAAGGAGTTGTTGGGAGCTGCTACTATGGATGCTCTGGTGAACACTGAAACTCCTTTTTGAAATGGTGGAGAACCTTGTGTTCATGGTGTCTGATGCAGAGCTCAAACAGTGAAGGAAGCAGACATCTTAAAGTCTGACCCCAAATTATCATATAATGTCACACTGGTACTTGCCTGGTTTGAGTTTGCTGGAGACATTGGAGTTAAGCAATGAAGTCAGTGACATTGATGGCCATATTTACGATCCAACATGATTTCTTAAACAGAGCTGCTTCCTGAACTGGGGGCTAATAGGATATATTTTTAGAGGTCTGAAAGGCAATTAGCCACCTGATTTCCTTTAATTTTCTTAATTGTGTTACAAGCTACCAGTACAAGTGAACAAATCCTAATTTCTTATGCCTAGTAGAACACATTTCCTGAATCAAATCTTTTTTCATATTTTTTTTCCTATAATGAAAAGGTATATTTGCCTTTGTGCCATCTGTTAACTACAAGAGTTGCCAGAATGAGCTGTGAATGTAAATTAGCTGGTGAATGCTGAAGTTCACTTTTCTCTTCTTTGCTTATGTTATTTTAAAGAATCAATTCATTTTCTATTTATTTTTGACAAAAGACTGAGCTAGGAGACCTTTGAAAATGTCTATGACTCACCGAAGGCTTCTTAATTCTTGTGATCTTTAAAGGCAGTTTTGAAAAATCTGAGAAGAGTGTTCTAATTTTTTTATTTTTTTTTTCCTCCATCCTACAAAATGAGAGCAAAGAAAAGTCCCAGAAAAGACAAAATGGAGCTCTCTCCCTCCTCCTAGTGTTGAGCTTTTTTTCCCAGGAGTTCTATGAAATTATGCAGCAGAATTGAATCTATTGTACAAATACCATGTTTTAAAATTTAAATTAAGTAGATGAGGATCATGGCTTTGTGTTATCCTTGTGACAGAGAATTTGTTCATAATGGATTTTGATGAGGGTACCACAGAACCTTAAAAACACAGAACAGTTTGAATTGTAAGGATTCAGCCTCACCTGCAGTGAACAGGGACATTTTCAGCTAGGCCCAGTTGCTCAGAGCTCCATCCATCCTAAACTCGAATTTTTCCACGGATGGGACATCTACTGCCTCCCTGGACAACTTGCTTCTGTGTTTCATTTATAAAAAAATTCTTACTCATGGCTAGTCTGAATCTACCTTCTTTTAGTTCAAAACCATTACCCGGTGTCCTATTGCTACATGGCCTATTAAAAAGTCTGTCCCCACCTTTCTTATAAGCCTCTTTTAAGTATTGAAAAGCTGCAATCAGACCACCCTGAAGCCTTCTCTTCTCCAGGCTGAATATCTTCAACTCAGCCTTTCTTCTTAGGAGAGGTGCTCCAGCCCTCTGATCATCTTCATGGCCCACCTCTGGACCTTCTCCAACACCTCCATGTCCTTCTTGTGTTGAGGGCTCCAGAATTGGACACATTACATCAGGTGGGGTCTCAAAAAAGTAGAGGGGGTGAATCAGCTCCTTCAACCTGCTGGCCACACTTCTTTTGATACAGCCAATGATAGGATTGGCTTTCTGGGCTGTGAGCACACATGGCTGGCTCATGTCCAGCTTTTTATCTACTAGTATCCCTAAGTCTTTCTCCTCAGAGCTGCTCTAAATTCCTTCATCCCCCAGCCTGTCTTGATACTGGGGGTTGCCCCAACCCAGGGACAGGTCCTTGTACTTGGCCTTGTTGAAACTCATAAGGTTCACATGGGCTCACTTGAGCTTGTCCAGGTCCATGGCATTCCATCCCTCAGGCATATCAACTGCACTACTCAGCTTGGCATCATCTGCAAACTTGCTGAAGGTGCACTTGATTCCACTGTCTATGTCATTAATGAAATTAAGTGTTATATAATACAAGCATCAAATTTCTCAAGGCTTATTTAATGTGGGTGTCCAAAGGAAATGAACACACAAACAAATGGAGAAATAGGGATGGTCTTCAAACCTGTAGTAATATTACCAGTTCACAAAATCAGAATTACAGAATTGTAAGACCTTTAGGTAATTGAGTCCAATAATTAACCTAACTACCTAGTCCAGTGCTAAAACATATTCCTAAGTAGCACATTTAAACTTTTAAACACCTCCAGAGATGGTGATTGAACCACCTTTCTTGAGCTGCCGGTTCTAGTGTTTAATGACCCTCTCAGTGAAGAATTTTCTTCTAATATCCAATCTAAACCTACCGTGCCACAACCTAAGACCATTATGTCTTCTTCTTACTGCTTGTATCTTGGAAGAGGAGACCAACCCACAACTCACTACAACCTCTTTTCAGGGAGTTGTACAGAGTGATAAGGTCTCCCCTCAGCCCCCCAGACTAAACATTAGTTCCCTCAGCCCCTCCTCACAGGAGTTTTCTCCAGACCCTTCACCAGCTTCATTGCCTTTCTCTGGCCTCCCTCCAACACCTCAATGTCTTTCTTGTAGTGAGGCGCACAAAACTGAAGGGTGTGGTGTGCAGCCTCACCAGTAGTTGATAACAGTTTAAAAATTTCCTGCTTTCTACAAGTGAAATGGAGACACTTGATTCTTCAGAGTGATCATCTGGTTTTGAAATGCAGATAACTGAACTTGAAAATGGCTCCCTCTGAAAGATGGAAAAAATCAGTGTGGCGGTTTGTTGGTTGCTGCTTTTTTAGCTCATCCTTCCAAATTAACAGTTCATACCCCTTCTGTGATCTCAGGGTCCAGAGAACAAGTCCTTCAAGGGGCCTTTGATCGAACTGGGGTTGTTTAGTCTGGAGAAAAGGAGGCTGAGGGGAAAGCATATTGGTCTCTACAGCTACATGAAAGGAAGTTGTAGAGAGGTGGGGGTTGGTCTCTTCTCCTAAGTAACAAGCAATAGAACAAGAGGGACTGGCTTCAGGTTCTGCCAAGGGAGGTTTAGATTGGATATCAGGAAAAATTTCTTCACTATAAAGGTTATCAAGCATTGGAACAGGTTGCCCAGGGAAGTGCTTAAGTACCTCCAGTCCTTGGTGGTACTTTAAACATGTGTAGACACAGCAACTGGGGACATGGTTTAGCAGTGGACTTAACAGTGTTAGACTTGCAGTTGGACTTGATGATCTTAAGGGACTTTTCAAATATAAATGATTTTATGATTCTATGACCTCCTGCCTTACTACTCCTATCTATGTGGTGTTTGGTGAAAGCATGTGCTTTGCTTTTCTCCATGGCCACTACTAAATACATCCTGTGGGGGAAATCCACAGATTCACCTTCTGATCAAGTTCTTTTTTCTGTCTGAGCTGCTTTTTTGGACCCATTGGGTATTCTGGTGGACAGCTTCTTATGAGAGTTAATCAAGCTGAAATAATAAAGGAATGGGGATTTGAGACTCTTTTTTTTTGTTCTAACTGCTTATCCATTATTCAGTTATTTAGACAAATCTTGACTTTTCTTTTCATATCCTGCTGCATAATAACAAAACAAAGCTTATTTTGGAAGTCTTTGCTGGACTTGTTTCAGGTTGGGATCAGTAGGAACATTCAAACAACATTTTAATGTCATGAGCCAGAAATGCATCTGCAAAAGACCTAAGATTTAAGAATGAGACACAGTTTGTTTGCTTTTTCTCATTGCAGCTACTTCATAAAGGTACAATATAACACAATCAATCCAAGTATGAGGTGGGAGTCTCATAATGCTGCAAATGAGCAAATAATTAGACACAAGTAAAGTTTTTAATTAATTTTTATTAATTTTGTAATTTATTGAGCTCAACTGGCCTTGTTTAAACAATCTATTCTTTAGTACATTCACTGTTCCAAACTGTATACAAACTTCAAATTAATAGTTTTCTGCTAGCAATCTATTGTCAACACCTGCATGTGGCAGTACCAAATGAATATGCTTGTAACAACAGAAAGCAACCTTTAGCTACCTACTTGCTAAAGTTATTTGGAATGTGGAGCTCACAGTTCTGTGTTGGCTATTTACATAAATTATCCAATCTGGAGGTATCTGAAGAAGCAGGGCCACCAAGATGAGGCCTGAAGCACCTCTATGAAGACAGGCTAAGCAAATTGGAGCTGGTCAGCCTGGAGAAGAGAAAGCTCCAGGGAGACATTATAGAGGTCTTCCAGTACTTGAAGGGTCTACAGGAAAGCTGGGGAGGGACTTTTGATCAGAGAAGATAGTGGTAGGATAAGGGGTAATGGTTCTAAACCGAGAGAGGGGAGATTTAGGTTAGATATTAGGAAGAAATTCTTCACTATAAGGGTGGTGAGGAGCTGGAATGGGTTGCCTGGAGAGGTTGTTGATGCCCCATCCCTGGAGGTTTTTAAGGCAGGTTGGATAAGGTTTTTTGAAACCTATTCTAGTGGTAGGGTTCCCTGCTCATGGCAGGGGGGTTGGAACTTAATGATCTTTAAGATCCCTTCCAATCTTAATGATTCTATGATTCTGCATTTTGGGGAATGGTCCGTCTTCTCTTCCCTCACATAAGACTAAACAAAATGCCTTCCAAGCCAGCAAAGCAAGAGTGGTGTCTTTTAGCTGATTTAGCCAAGAATGGACTTGAACAGACCCCTTGCTCTACCAGATCAGTCCACAGCAAGAAAAGAGCATAAGGCTTATGACAACTGGCAGCAAAATGGACAACAGGTAAAACCCTGCCTCTGACAGAGCTTGTACCTGGCCAGTGCTAATTGGCTAGTTTGAACAGTGATGCTTGAACAGTGATTTCTGGTCAATGAAAGAGGGCAAGTTTTGCAGACTAGGGTTGCCTGCCTGCCTGGGAGGAGACCCTGTTGCAGGCCCAGAGGCCGCCTGGAACGCCAGCCCCGCCGTCCGGAGGAGCCAAGGGGGAGGCCACCCGTTCCCGCTCCGCGGGGAGCCGGCCTGTTCCCGAGGGATCGCTGCCCGCCAGAGCCTGCCCGCCTGGAGCTGCCCGAGCCGAGCACCGGAGCCAAACCGGACCGGAGCCCACAGCTGCCTGCCCGGTCCGCCTGCCGCTCTGCCCCGGGACTGGAGCTCACGGAGGAGCCGCATCTGCTGGTGCTGGTGCTGGTGCTGCCGGTCAGAAAGAAGCCGCATCCCAGGAACCACACGGTACGGAAGGGTAAACATACACACACACTCACACACACAGACACACACCCTCTACTGCCGGGCTCAACTCCTACCCTTTTAGTCTATTGATTCCACACTTCTCCCTTGGAATGCACATTTAATAAGACCATAGTACCTTTGAATTATTCTCCTGATATATACCTAGTCTACCTCTCCTGAATCTTGGTCCCTCAGTTTGTATTAAACCTTAATAAACCAGTTAATTCGTAAACTAAACATTGGTCTCAGTAACAATTTGTGAGCGTGGTGAGGGGGTATTCTAAAATACTCTAAGGTACGGCCCCGCAGCAGCCATTCCTCTGTGAGAGGCAGCGCCACGTGTGACCCTTGGTCTCATTCACAAAGCCTCCCACATTGAGGGGGAAGTCACAGAAGCACCTGACAGCCAGTAGCCCCTGACATCAGCCTGTGACATATAAAACCAATATAATATTTTAAGCAACTCATTAATCATGTTGATTTATAAATCAGCTATAATCAGGTGCAACTGACAGTACAATTCAGAATTCAGTTGAAAGTGTTACAAATATATCAAATTACATTTTATTTTTTAATTTAAAGACTATTAGGAGCATGGGTCTTTTGCCACTGACTTTGCTCTAATAATTTTGTGTGTAGTGTGCTTCTTTTCAATTGCTCACCTAAGTGCATGAAGTTATCTAAATATCCACCTCCGTTCTGGTTTTTTATAGGCAACTGGTATTGGCCGTGCTGGTGCTACTCTCCACTCTTCTGCTATGCTATGGAAGAATTAATTATCTCTTCATTTAAAAAGTGTCGTTTTGGCACTGTTTTCCCATTTAAAATCACTTAGTGAAATTGTCATCAGTGTTAGATAGAAATCTTCTTGTTTTGAAGACAATAATGAGATCCACATTGTATTGATGTAAGAGGACAGAACATATTTGCATAGAATATTAACTGGGCTGCATGTGTGAAAAAGCTATGGCCGGTGATACTTGGTCAGGTGGTCCAGCCAAGCCTAACAGTCCTGCTGGACCTCAGCTGCAAGCTCTGCATAAACTCTAATTTTGGGAATCCTTCAATAAGACATTACACAGAACGTGGATGCAGGCTGATCCAGGCAGGCTCACACACTACTGACAGTTGTAAGATGCAAAGGACACACTCCATTTCCTAGAAATTGTAATTTTAAAAGGCAGATAAATGAAAGAAGGGTGACAAATGGGTACACGGATACAGAGCAACATGATCTTACCACAGATCGTATAAAGTATTTTTACATCTTTCTTTGACAAAACAGCTGACCCCTTAGGATGTTTGCATTTAAGACTTTGGTCACATGTTGTGTATGAAATAATAAAATAAACCAGAATAGGTTTAGGTTTACCTTAACTGGATAAAGAGCTGACCAAAGGGGAAAGGGAATTAGCAGTTTTTTGGGGAGATCACCATCCTTGGGAGAGGAAAATGACAAGCATTGTTCCTCAATATTCAGCCTTGGGAGTGATCTTACTCAATATTTTTGCTGGCAACCTTGCCACAAAAGGTGAGTGCACTATTTATTTTGGTGATGACATAAAACTCAGAGTGCCATTCACACAAAAAAAATGCAGGAAAAACTGCATGATCTTTCAAACTGGAGGACTAAAAGCAAATCAGGAAATGGTGTGCAACGTACAAGCAGAAAGACAAAGACCTAGGATTTGTGTCACGAAGTGGAGGCTTGCCACTGGGAGAGCTTAGCAAAGGTTTGCTTATCAGTACAGTGTAACAATAAAATGGATCTCATTTGTTAATTTGCTCAGATTAGTATACCTCTGACCGCAATATTCTTAATTTGCCCTTCCTTCAAATGCTACATGTGGACTTTACAAACACTGCAAAAATTTGCTTTTTTTGAAGAGATTATTTGCTGCCTGGCCAGATCTTACAGGATAGACCTGCTAAAGGTAAAATGATAGATCACAGAAACAGAAGTTTAAGTGAGCCACCCCATCACCACCTTTGATGTCCTCTCATGTTTTAATTTAGTAGTTAGAAATTAACAGCAACAAGAGGCAAAGGGTAAGAAGTCCTTCTGATTAAGAAGTCACAACTATAGCCCACCAACCACTTCATTTTTATGCTTTATACCCAGACAAATGCCATCTATTTGCAACGTCTGAAATTCTCTTTTTCTCCTTCTTTGTAATGTTTTATCGGCCCTGCAGCATTTTAAGTCAATCTCTCCTCCATCTGTTCTTGTACCAGGGGGCTGTTGTTCTACACTATCAATTCAACCCAAATGAGGTATTTCCTTGCATGGCTCCTGTTCCCCCCTACTTGCCTTCTGTTATTGTAGTTTAGGAGTAAAATGTCAGCAGAGAAGATGTGGGTAATCATGCTCGCTCCTAAGTTGAAGTCTTAAATGCACACCAAAAATGCGAGATCCCTGAGTCAAGACTTCTGGGTCTGCAATGCCAGGATGCAAAAGAAAGAATATATTTGCTCAGATTAATATATTAATAGAATATATTAATATAATATATAAAATATAATAAAATTATATATTATATATAATAAAAACTCATTTGTCATTGTTAGGGTACAAGCATGTGAATGCCTGAGCATTCACACAACACTCTAGGAGTGGCACACAGGCTACCCAAGTGTTCAACTGCTTGGACAGAAGCTCCTGAGCAGTAAGTGACTCCAGCTAGCCAATGGGTACCCCTTGCAACTCCACTTACATATTCACACACTCACATTAACACACGCACATGCGCGCGCACACACACACACACAGAGACTTCCTCTTAGGCACACTTCATTCTTCAGGCTTGACACAAAGTTTGCCACAACAAACTCTCAGGCGTTGGACTTTAGAAAATGAAATAATTGAATTGAAAGCAACATTAGCTTGAGCTGAGTGCTTCTATAGAGGGACACCATACAAAATAAATCTCTGGACAGTTATACCCTTTCAATTTGTGCACCTGCCTTGCATGTGCTTTTCACCCATCTTTCAGTCCAGTTTTGAGTTTAGGTCTAGGGTCTTCTAGCATCTTATTGGATTCTTTTTCTGTGTCTAGGCAGGCCATCATCTGTTCTTATCTTGTTAAGTTGCAGCTTCTAATGGTGATTGTAGCCTCCTTATTTTCTGGTTTGTACTTATTTTGTGAGGACAGAGCATGGGATACCAAAAAGAATTAGGAAAACATTTCTTAGCAGCATCAATATGCAATCAGGATTATTCTCTTACTCAAGGCTAAACATGGCACTGTACTGGCTGCCACTAAGAAAGTGAACTATTTTGTGAACAAAGGCTTCAGCAGATCTAGTTGCTCGCATTAAGGAAGCAAAGCTAAAAAATAGCACACTAAATCACACAGTATTTTAACTCTAAGTAATTACTTATATTTAAAATTTTCTTATTTAAGCTAAACAACTAGTATTTCTCAATAGTTAAGTTCCTCATAATGTCCATTCCTAGGCATACAGCACCAAAAGCATAAAGGAGATTTGTTTATCAGCATTTCAACTTTGGAAGAAGTAAAGTTGAACTTTTTTTTTCCTGGGTTAGTATCTGTCAAAGGCCCAGTAAAGTGATCAGATATGTTGTTTACAAAGTCTTTGTCATGAAGTTCCTCATATACATTTGAGGTAGTAGATTTGACAGGCGTTGAAGAAAGCCCACAGGGTCTTTATGAGTGATAAATGTTAGTTTAGGGCTAAAACCTCCAACTGAACTCTGCTGGCAAGCTTTGTAGTGTGAGGTTTTACAAAGCTGTTTTGTTTCTTTTACATAATATATTCAGTGTTATGTCTGGTGGTGAGAATAAAACTATAAATTTTGGTGCATATTGCTGCAGATTGTGACTCGATACATTACTCTTCTTCATAGGAGGTTTTGTAGCTGTATCTTGGGCTGATCTCTCCCCTTTGAGACTACAGAGTATAAAATCATGGAGGAATAAGATCATCAGCATAGAAAATCTTCTTTTGACATGGTGCTTTATACATAATTCCACTGAGATAGAATAATTCATTTGAGGATGCCAGAGTGTTTCACTGGCACTAGATAAGTCTCGTTATACCTGTTAGGAATATTACATCTGTGTCATAAATTTTACAAAGGAGAACTGGACAAGATCGGTGAATTTTCCTCAAGTGGCTGGAGAACAAATGGCAAAAAGCAGAAATAGGAACTAGAAATAATGGTTCCTACATCCTGAGGTCAGGCCCAGGTATCAGAAGAGGCTGCATTCACATTTTTACAATGACAACTTTTCCAAAGTATTCTGTTTTTATCCAGGTGTGTTTTTTTCATGAAGAATATTCCGTTTCTTAGGAAAATGGGATTTTCCACTTAAATAGCTCAGTTTCTCCACAGTGGAAATGTTTCAGCTAACCAACTTCTTTATTGGACTGGAATACTTTAAAGGGAGTGATATTGTGGCTACTGCCTGTCCCTGTTTTTCTGTAGGGACTGCGTTTCTTGTTCTAATTCTCCCTTGTCACGATCCGGTATTGGGATACGTGGCACTTTTTTATTAAAGGTGATCCCGAATGGTGAAATTAAGACGCAAACGAGGTCAGATGTCACACGCACAACAAACTTTTATTAGAGTAACACAGCAAAGTCCCTAGAGCGGATAGGACAGGGAGGAAAACAGAGACAGAAAAGAAAGGAGAAAGCAGAGATACAGAGGACAGCAAGCGAGAGCATAGTTACCACCACGGTCCAGCGATGTCGTCGGTGGGGAAGTGGTTCCTGGTGGGGAAGAGCTTCAAATGCACCCATAGTGTCACAGATTTTTATACAGTTCTTGCCCACTGCACCCCCACTTTTCTCCCTGAATAAGGGAGAAAATCCTGCTGTCTTCTCTGTGCTCCTCCGAGATAGCAGGGGGGTAGGTATGGCTCCAGGGCTATGTCCTGCAGATAGTCTTTGTTTGGCTAAATGTTAAGACCAGCCATTTCAAAGAGGAGGTTGAGACAACTGGCACCACAGGATTAGTTTATTGCAGTGGAGTTTCAGTCCTAGGAAGTGGCTTGAGACCAGCACTCTTTGTCTTGTCCTGCTAAGTTGGTGGTTTTCATGAGATATCATATCAAGGCCTGGTTATCACTGAATACTCTGTTCCCAGCACCAGTCGTAGATATCCTTTTTCTTTTCTCCAAGCTCAGCATGTCCCACATTAAACTCCCCAGTTCTCAGGTACACATTGCAGGAGGGAAAGCAAAACAGTTGAGTGGGTTGCTGAGACATCTCTTTAGTCCATCAACAAATGTTGTTCAACTCTCAGATGCCACAAGACAGACAACAGATATCCTGAGTGCCAAAGTCCATCACTTATCTCTTGGATTGTTCGAGACAAGCACTGTACATTCTGAATGCCACATCCCTATAACATATGTAGTAACTACAGACTTCAGGGATGCTCTGCTTTTAACTTCTTTTGGAAGTTCTGAATCATAGGTGAGGTAATCTAATTTTTGAGAACAGGCATTAACACAACCCTTGAAGTCACTGTTGCACACTTGTGGACTCAAACTCTATTTTAGTATTCATATTTTTGTAGCAAAACCTTAAAATCAAGACAGAGACGTTTTCTTTTAATCAAAATTTTGAGGATACAAAAATCACTGTTTCCAATAAAGCAGCCACTTCTCTTTTGTGCTTGCCATTAATAAATATCTTTTTTTTCCTCAAAAATCACTTACTACATAATGCATCTGTATATGAATTTCACATTTTAATTCTGTGTATTACAATTTAAAGTATTTTGCTATAATCACTCTTGATCAACTCTTTTAAGTCATTCTCCATTTTAATCTTCACCTAGTACATTATCAGAAATGTCAGATTTATTTTATTCTCCAGCCCCATCACATTTCACCTTATTCACCAGGAATTCACTACAGCTTTTTCACCATCTTGTCCTTTTACTGAAGTTCTGATCTCATGAATCTTACAGAGAAATATATTTAAAGGCTGCTGCTGTGTCATCATGGAACTCACTTGTACAAAACTTGACATCTTGACTATTCTATCAGGTATCACTGGCTTCCAAATTATTATGGAATTGATTGTTATTGATTTTAAAATGCCACTGACTTTAGGTTCTGGCACCATCTCTCCATCCTAAAAAAGCCTGCTCTTTCTGATCTTTTTCACAGCATGCTCCATCTGAGGGAGTATGATTATGAAATTAATTCAGATTACGCGACATAAATGGAGTTTCCTGATTAACTGATAAATTATGTCAGATACATGTCACAGGGCTCTTAGCATCAAAGACACTCCCATTTTGCTGGCCTGACCTTATTCCCCTTTAAAAGGATATTTCTACCTATAACACTGGTGTTGAATGCTTATCTATTGAGACACTGTTGTAAATAGCCTTGGACAAACTAGGTCTTTCACTTAAGAATGTCTGACTTATTTGACGTATCAGTTGCCATGATATGAAATGTTATCTGATACTTTATCAGGATAAATACGTAGTATGAATTACACATATTACCTTGGCTACCACTCAATCTTAGCACTAAGATGCAGTCATATCATCCAGTTTGATGACCTTATGTGGCAACATCTGTCCTACAGAATGTATCTGCCCTATAGTGTGTGTCCTTCCCTTGTCTAATCAGCAGATCTACCAGAAAATATCACAGTTGCCTCCCTGCTGGGAGTTTTCCAAAATTTCTTCTAAGCAAACTAGGGTAGCTCTTAAGTGTACTGAAGAGCATCCCTTAATACAAATCTGTCCCGCAAATATGTCATCTCACTGTAATGGCTGTGTTGTGATCATCATTACCAACAGCCAAAGGACAGTATTATGCAGATCTCCTTCCTTCCTTGTTGGCTGTTGGGAAGAGATGTAAATAAAGACATCAATTCCATTTTTAAGGGCAAAAGTTAGTTGGTGGCTTATCTCCAAATGTTTCATAGGATTTATTTAAAGCCAGCCTTATAAGAGGGACATTTGAAAATACCACCAGTTACAGAAGACAATGTCAATATTTTCACAAGCTGAAATGAATATTTAACAGTAAAACCTAAAAAAGGTGGATCACTAACAGGAAAGCCTAGGTAAAGAGAAAATGAATCAAACATATACTAGTATGTTATAAGCAGAATTCTCAAAAGAATGGGTGAAAAAATCTACCACAGTATAAACACAACCCATAAAGAAAAAGTAGGTGTGTACCCTAATGTCCTAAATAATTAATTATTTTCCAAGACATTCCCTCATCTCCACTTGTTTTTTGGAAAATTTTGTACTGGTAAGAAGGAACTGACCATATTCACATCTTGTTCTACTGAGGATGCAACTAGGGTTCCTCCGGTACAGCAGGAACCGCAACCTGAAGTGTCTTCCCAAAACCTTGGGAACAGATAGGATTGCCCTGGTCCCTCAGAGAAAATCTGTTAGAATGTCCAGACTTGCTGTCACTTGATTTTTAATTGTGTTTCATTAAGCAAAAAAGGAACTAAGAAAAAAAATCGTGCTTGCATGCCTACCAGTTAATTTATTTTATGTTTAAAATCTGAACACTACCTGCTTAGAGATGATTGAAGAATTATTCATTAAAATAAAACATACAACACAGTCTCCAGGAGAGTCCAGTCCCCAAAACACTCTTGCTACAACCCTTTCCCTGCCACTGTAGTGTTGTGGGTTTTTTTGCAGCGTAGAACTGGATAATAGTTGGGATTCACTTGCAGCACATCTCTGTGATTCTTCTTTAAAGTTCAGGTTCCTAATAACAGCCTCTCACTACTCAGCCCGCCTTTCAACTATCCCAAGTCTATGGCAATAATTTTAATAGGTTTTTTATTTTGTGTAAAGTGCTCTGAGGTACTCTGTTTGAATGGCACAGTACAGATGTTGTTCCATTTTGTTGTATCATTCAAAAAATTAACAAGAGAGGTGCTAGCTGGTTGAACTCCCAAAGTTAAATTATGACCGTGAGGAAGCTTTGGGGCCTTTAAAATAAACTATGAGTGATTTCCATAGATGTATAACTATTTAAATAGTGCCTATAACAGACAAGCACATTTGGAAAAAAAACAGAAAGGATTAAGGCTGAGATTTGCACAGTTGACTTGTCAATAGTGGAGTAGCCTAGGGGAAATTAAGAGAAGCTTGTCCATGAGGAGACAATAAATGAACAATGCACATACACGCGTGCACACACACATAATGATGCAAATACATGTTGAAGTGTTCTGGAAAAAAACAAAACTGTAGTGTGATACACACACAAAAAATTTGATTTGATTTAATACTTTAAGCAAGATTACAGAGCCATTTCAGCATTCATGATCATTCTCTAAACATCAGTAGCAGCACAGCTTGTCACTATGTGTACAGACATGCAGCATGCCTTGTCTCATCCAGTGGGATATGAGTGGAGAAACAGGATGAAAATGAGCCAATTAAAGTAATGTCCGGACAAAAAGTAATTTTAACTGTTAAGTCACTTAAATTGTAAAAGTGTTTCCTTAAGGAAGCAGTAAAAAGACCAGTGGTGGATCAGAAAAAAAACTGGATCAGAAAAATATATAGGGCTACAATATGTTCCTATTATATTAATATCTTTCTGGCTTTGAGTCTCTGCATTTTCTTTTGCACTAATACAAACTAAAGCAGAACCTGCTTCCCTGAGAGCAAATTGTTTCAGCAGAGATCAGCAGGTAGAGGGAATCTGCAGTCCCTCAAGCCTTTTCTCATTCTTAATGCTGATAGAAAAATGTGGAGATGTGCTTGAGTCTCTGAAAATAAATATTGTTGAAGATTTGACCATGTATTTATATGATTTACGTTTATATTCTAGGAGCATATGGTGGCATGGTATAATAGCAGAAACATGGCATTTCAAATAGCATTCCAGTCTTTAATGGAAATGGACACCATATGTGTCTTCTTGCATCTGATGAGTATTCACATGATTTTGAGTTGTCTACTGTCATATTGTTATGTCTGCAGTAAACATTTTCCTGAGACCATGAAATTAATTTCAGTTACTTGTTTTCTTTGCTTGTTTGTTTGTTTTTTTGCTTTGGATTTTTTTTCTCCTAAGAGTTAGATTCAGTATCAACCATATTTTTTAGTATGGCTAATTGAAGTGAACATCTTGCAGACCTTTTCATGAGTACAGTAATGATTTTTATAATATTTTTTCCCTAATGCATGTTGTCTTGCTCTCTTTTATAGATAGGAGCCATTATTTATGTGAAACAAACCCTCGTGCAACTTAAGTGATAAACTTACTCTGAGGCTCAATCCAAATAGAATGACATCAGCAGAGAATCTGGCCCATTATGTTTTAGTTAACCAGCTGGCTAATAGCTTTGCTGTTCTCTCTGGTAAAGGCTGCTGATATCCAGAATTAATCTCTCTGCTTAGAACACTAATTCTTACTCATTGCGGTTTAGATGTAGCACCATTTGCTGCTATATAATAGATTTACTGAAAAAAACCCCTTCAGGGTGGTTTCTTAGAGCATCCATTCACAGAAGATAAATGGATCTCACATGTTTTATTTTTTGTACAGATGCTGATATTTCAGTGGGAATACAGTAGTTCAGTATGACAATCTCTTGAAAATCGGACTGAAATTGTACATTACAGCATTTTTTTCTCCTGTGGTAAACACAGATTGGTGCCAGCTTCATGATGGAGAGGGTATTAGATAATTGTCACCTTCTTTGCTTCTTAAAGCTCTATTTACTGAATATTTTAGTTTCTTTCTGTGGGCCAGTATGGTATATATTTTATGCCCAGGCTCATGGTTGAACTATTTTTTTTCAAACTTCCAGGTTAAGCTTTAGGTACCTCATGTCATTGTAGCAACATATATCCAGCTTCCTTTCATTCTGTACTCTCTTACCCCTTGCACTAGGAAAGTTCACCACTGCACCTAGAAACAATATTCCCGTTGTATAATGTGAACGTAAATGTGTAAAGGGAATGCTTCCATTTACTACATTTAAAAGTTCACTTTTATATGTTAAAATAATTTATTGACACTAAAAAAAAAAAAAAAAGCTGAACACATTTTACAGGCTAAGGACACCTTTAAATCCCAGCTATACAGTATATCTAATTTCCAAAAAGCAAAGTACTAACTGTAATTATCCATTACCGATAAAGGGTGCAGTGCTTTGTTTCTTGGTGTCTACTGAATCAGTCTGCCAGTCGATGAACAAGAGTGCCTCTGACTACAATGAGATAGCTGACTGACATTGCACAGGGACATCTGGCTCATCAGGTGTGAGACTGGTTGGGATAAATAGTGGTACTCAGCATCTCCTGGAAGGCCCCAGACAGGGCCTGCTCAGGGCCATGAAAGCTTATTTGTGCCCTGAAGTTCAGAAAGTTCAATGCCCTGGTTAACTCATAAGCTGCTTAAAAATTGCATCAGGCATTCAGACTTTGATTCCTGGCTTTGAGACTACTACTCGGACCAACTACTTTAACAAGTATGATCACCATATATAAACTGAACAACTAATTTAATGTAGCATTACCTTTGCTTTAAAATAATCCTAAGAACTTCTAACATCGTCTATATATTTTTTCCTATCTATATAGCGCCTATTCTCCCTGTCTTCTGAAACATTTTTTTCTTTCACAGATAAGCCATCTGTTACTCTTTGTCTCCAAAGTGAGTGTCAAACTGTTCAATGGCTGTTGGATGTGTGCAGGTGCAACCTGGAGCAGCAGAGCTCAATTCAGAGCAGTTGTGTGGTGAAGATCAGCATGCTTTCATGCTAAGGTCAGCATGCCAGGGTTTGAAACAGTGCTTGATGATCTAGTAAGAGAAATCATGCTAGCAAATAATGCCTGCAGCTTGTTTCTTCTGTTGAGTAGGTGAAATCTCTTGAGACTCTCTCCTTTTGGGGATAATTTGAAGTATTTCGCTTTGCTTTCTGTTCTCCTTCCTGACAATTTTCCTTTAACAATTCTATGTTTCTATGATACTTTCTAGGGCCTGCAACAGCAAATGCAGTTCCCTGTGCCAGTCCTACCTTTCCCAGTGAAAAAAAGGAAGAAGAGAAGGTGCTTTGAGATCATTATCCATTCTTAGAGAGAGCAAACACTCTCTGCTTTCTGGAAGACCTCCACTGTCACTGACCCTTTGAAAAAATAAAATTAATAGATACCTTGACAGTTCCTCCAAAACATTCCTGTTTCAAATGGTTCAAAAAATGAAAAAAGGTTCTTTCGCTTGAACAATCTTTAAGCAAATGAAAATATTTTTGTCTTTCAACATTCTAAAATGTTTTTGAAATATAAATGTATAAAATATTATTTTAAAACAGTTTTAACCTAAAAATAATTATCCAGTTCAAACTGCTTATTATATCAAATGCTACAGGTATGCAAGATACTTTGTTGTCACCAACTTGCACTTGTTTATGAGACAATTTCTTTATTCAATGGGTAGAATGCCCACTCATTCCTAACTGACCACTCAGGAGCAAAGAAGACAAAGCAAAGATGGTTTTGAAGGGACAGAGGTCACAGCAAGGCAACCACCTTAATTCCCTTCTGTATTTTTACTGACTGGGTATGCAAGTCACATTCTTGCCAAGAACGGGAAAATCTTTAGACTTTGCTTGTGACGAGAGAAGAAGAAAGTTTAGAGACTTTGCAAAGTAATTTAGTTCATTCTCTTTTCTCAAAAGCAGACACAACCACATGCTGGTACTCAATGACTAGCCTGGTAACACTATGGCAGCCCGCATAATCCAAGGCTGTAGGACTTTTCTAGTACTTCAGGAAGGCAGAGGATGTAGTTCTCTGTCAACATTCTTCTTTTCATGAGACTTGTGTGATACATAGCCATCTGGATTGTTCTTAGAATTAAAGAAGAAAATATATACTTCTTGAACACTGTAATTACACTGCTGTTAGGTCCTGAGAGATCATTCTGCATCCTATATCTGGAGGATGTAGTCTTAATTATAACTATATTGCAGTTGTGAGCTAAGTGAACTCACAAGGAGAAGTAAGCTAAGCACTGAAAGGAAAGGAAAAAGCCATTCCTAGCCAAAAAGCCGTGATTTTATTTGAAGACTGTAGGTGTGATGGACCATTCCTCAGAATCTATTGTGGGAAGTAGTATGGAAACACCATTGTAAGCCCTCAAATAATAGGACAGCCTAACAAAAGGCTGCCTAGCACCTATGGAAATAATGGCCTGCATATGGTCTGTGGCCTGCATACGGAGACAACAATACAGATAACGATAACTACAACAGAGATAACGATGGAGGAGCAGGGAGGATGAGGTCCTTTCCAGTTGTTCAATCATGTCTCAACCAGGCATACTCAAAGGATAGTTTAAGTGAAACAAGCTTGTAAAAGGAGGAGCTGTGATGGTGGGCTTTGGGAGCTTCATTGACCGCAATTCATCTCCTGTGCTGCACAGAGAGACAGAAATTGTCGATCCACAAAGAAATGAAAGTAATGTCTCTGGCAGGAATTTAGGCTATTCTGGAACTTTTATTCCTTGCCTTACACCTCCACATAGCTTAGATTAGGCCCTTGCTGTAGATGAAGTACTGTTTTGATGATGACTAACACCAGTACCCACTCCTAAAAGATCCTACTAGATTTATGAGAGTATGGTGTGAACCAGAACACAAGATGGACAGTGAGAGACATGAAGAGGGCCTACATCCACCCACCTCTGTCTTCCTGGGCAGACAGTGGCTATGGAGGTATCTTAGACAAGACTTCCCCAGGTCTTACGATGGTTTCTTGAAACATGGTTATGTGCATATACTCAGAATACCAAGATTTACTTGGGTGCTTCTATTTCATTTTCTGCATGAAAGAATTCACTACACTGGCAAGCTATCCTAATGTAGTTTTTCTAGATAAAGTAGCAGTTTTATTTGTAATTCTGTGCACAGATTTTGGTTCTGAAGTTGGCTTAGACTTTTCTAAAGTGTGAGAAAACTGCTTTGAAGCTCTCTGGGGAAGGAAATGCTTCACTCTTTATTTTCCAGATTAGCTGCTTGTTGCTCCTCAGAAGCTTGTCACAGCTTCCCCATTTTTTTTTATTTTTTTTTCCTAGATTTGACTATGAATTTGGCATGCCTACAAGCCATCCAAAGCTATTTCAGTGATCTAAACTAGGCACAAACCTTGTGCCTAGTGCTGTCTCTGCTCTCCTCAGCCTGCCTTGTCCTGGTGTAGAGTGTAAAAAACTTTTTTGCCAATCTGCACCAGAGAAGGCAAATAAGTAATTTACATTTTCAGTTTATCGAAATTATCCAACCATCAGCTGTACCACACTTAGCTCTGGTGCTCAGTCCTGGTTTTCCTGGCATCTCCAAATCACTGCAGTGCCTTTTCTAAATGGTGTCAATGCTGAGAACAAAAGAGCACTCCTTTTCAGATCTGAACTGTCTTCCAATAACTTCCTAGGTCAAATAAAAATTTAGCCAGCCAAACTGTGAACACCATGGTAAGACACTACCTTATAGATGTAATTTCCTCATACTGCCACAGATGAGAATAGCTTGAATGTTGTGGCTGGTACATGCCTCACACACATATGGAAGAAGCCAGATGGATAATTTCTGTGAAGAGTCCTCCATGATCCAGGCTACTCCCCTCAGCTATGTGCTAGAACTTGTGCTCTTTCATTTTTCCGGGCAGATTGCAAGTCCTCCTCGCTTCCACTGTCTTAAAAGCTATTAGATCAGTGCATTTACTGATGTTACATTGGCTTGGGTTATTTTATAATCTTACATAAAACCAGCACAGTTTCAGACTAACTTTGCTCCCACTGAACTCAGTGATAAAGCGCTCACTAATAGCAAGAGTAAATTTGAACAAATTCTGTGAATTTTTCAAGTATTGCATATAAATACTCCTAGATTTTAGTCTAGCACAGCTTTCTCTATTCTTAATTACATTCAAGGAAATCTTTGTTTTACTTAGGAAAAAAGTAAGAAAGAAAACACCTTTGCTGTGTTATACTTCTGCTTTATTTTTCTTTATTATAGTTAAGTGTTACTTTGGTATTTGACACATGCAGGTCTTTATCACAATGTGGACACTTCTGTCACTGGAAGCTGCTATGTTTCCAAGTTGTTAGGGACAACAATTTGTCAATAAGAGCTTTCACTGTAACACAAAAAAGCAGACAGGAAAAAAAGGTCAGTCAGAGAGGACTGCATTGCAACAACACAACTGTGTTTTAATAAATACTATAACCAACATCTGCTGCACTATTTAATGTTCTGAAATTTCATTTTATTAAGAACTGAGTAGAAAATTACTTTTAGATTACTGAAAAATAATTGCCAGCTTAAATGTGTCTGTGTTTTGGGGGGTAATATATTACTATGTTTTCAGACTCTATGATGTTTTTTATTAAGACCATTTTTCAATTTCCTTCCTTTTATGAAAAAAAGAAAAGGTACTAAGTGATTACACATAGATTCTTTTATCTTCTCTCTTTTAGCACAGACACTTACTCTATAAAGTAAACAGCTCCATGCTGTGCAATACTTCTATAAAAAACCTAAAATGAGAAAAAGCTTGTGTGGTTTGGGTTTTAGAGAATCAAATAATTTAATAACTTCATATTCACTGAAAATCAAGCCTGCTTCAGCCTAGTCTAGTGCATGTTGTTGATACAGGATATTAAATTACTTGTTTGTTTTCCTCCTACCTGATTTCAAATCAAGAAGTTAGAAGTGAGGAAAAGAAAGTTACAGAGCAGATGAAAAATATTTCCTTTCAAGTCTCTGAAAAGCTCTGTAGTAGGAGATTCATGCCACAGACAGAAATCCCAGAAGTCCTCTGATCGCAGCTGAATGTAGCAGAAAGGTGCACAAAATTTATTACTACTGCTGGAAGCTACCATAAAATGCACTAAGCCCTTTGTCTGTTGGTTTACTGGCAATCTAGCTATGTTGAATAGCTTGCCAATGTTATTTTCTTCCTGTGGTTATTGGAAGAGCCTCATGGACAGCAGAGACCCTTTTCTCCAAAGCCCATGAAGTCTACATATATACGTATATGAATATGATAATAATTATCTGCAGCAGCTGTAAAAAGGTATGATGGTGGTGTGATGAGGGATCAGTACTTAATTATTTTGGAATTTGATTGCATCATGTGGCTGCAGTAGGGACCCCTTCCAAACTGTTTGAGAGCATGCTTTTCCGATCCCAAACATATAAAAGTCCCTGAAGATTACTGCCTGATTCTTTCATTCTTCAGTCAGGTCTGACTTTACTTTTATTCCCCTAATATTAAGACACCAGCAAGAGCTGCAAGTATCCAAATGTTCTTTGCAAAGTTACTGGGTTATTAAAACAGTGGTAAATTGCCATAAGCATGTTTTCAGTCTTCCTCAAAATATATCAGCTTTAAATAGCTATGGAGATAAACATGGATGAATAACAACACGGCAGACCCAAAATGAGTAGCAGGTGGGTTTTCTCACGTTGTTTTTCATTACCATAGTGGTGTGGAGCCTCTGTATTGCCTTTGTGGTTCATTTTTCCTGAAGCTCCTTCACCCCCACCACATCATGTTTCTCAGAATTGTAAGAAACAACCACTAACTAACATTACCTAATGTTTTCTGACACTGTTCACATACACCACTCATAAACATTGTTGAATAGCAGCTCTAGAGATTTTTGTTCCTCTTAGTGTGCCATGTGTCACGTTGAGAAAACTGAGATGCATCTAAGTTGAGCATCTTCACCAAATCTGTTGATTCACAGCTTACCTTTTGATTTATGAAAGACTCCACATTTATTCCCAAAGACAATGTAAGATGTACTCCACCATCTGAAAGTAAACTGTGTGTTGAAGTACTTTAACAATAAAAGATAATTACTTGTTAGTGTTGTTCATTGAGTAGTGAGTCTTACACTTGCCTTCTATTCTATGCAAGGTTGCATTTTGTTGCACCAAGTTTTGGGACCACAAACTGCATTGTAAAATGTAAGGAAACCACCCAGTCACATGTTTTCAATTAGAAGACAGTGAAAAAACGTAGCACAAGCTTCATATTCTTTTACTCTGGAAGAAAGAATATTCAAAATCTCATGCTTTCTTACAGCTTTGAGTCACCAGCTCCCTTGTTATGTATGTGTGTGTATATATATATATATATAGTTGCTAGAGTTCAATAGTCAGAATTACAGATGATTTTCCAGTGTTCTTTTGCATAGTATTTCTTCTTGAGGTATTTTAGATAACTTTTCCTTTTGATCTTAAATTGGGAAAGATGTGCTGTGACTGGGTCATTGCATCTTGACACAATTCCTTGGTTTAAAGGCTTTGTAACTAACACTTACCTGCAAAGTAAACCAGCAATGCTCAAAAATAAACTAATTTTTGAACTTCTAGATTTATTTTAAATTTTCAGAAAATTCCAGGGAGAGAATTATGGGTAGGGAGTTCAACGTAGGCACTCACATCTCAAATACCATTTTTTATGACAGCTGAACAAAAATATGGTTGGATGTGGTAGATGGCTTTTCTGAACTAAATTTGCAGTGTTATATGCAGGGGAAAAAGACATACTTTAAAATTATACAGCTGTCATATTTTTACACACAGGGAAGTCTGAAAAAATTATTTGTTTATTATTTTTTCTGTATTTAAACCTTCTTTTACACTGACCATTAAGCTCCTTGTTCAGAGAGCATTTTTTTAAACACTCATAGTAATAAATATCTTTGTCTCTGTAAATGCATAAGAAAGTAGTGCTTAATTTCTTTATCAGAGTTGTGACAGCCCTTGGCTTTCAATCCAATTAACTGAGTCAGACTGTTATAAAACTCCAAGGACAGCAAAATGTCAGCCCCATAAACTCAGAAATAACAGGATTACACTCTTTTTTATTTATTTATTTTTTTTTTTATTTGAAGGACATGCTTCTTTTTCAACTGTATGAAAACCTTAATATTTTATAGGTTCAAAATGAAAGGAAAAAAATCTGATTTTGAATTCCATTGGGTGGTATATTTAGGAAGAGCTGCATACATATAGAGGTTTTCCAGAAATATATACCATGTGTGTAAGGATTGAACGGATGAGTAGTTTTCATATTACTTATCTAAAAATATGGTCTCTTAATATAGAATAAGAGCAATATCCTAAAAATCTTGCTCTTGTGTATCGTTTAAGTGAAACTGGGAAGGCTTATGAAGTATTTATCAGCCAGTATGCAAAGGAACCTAACAAGAATTCCTGAGGATTATGTGAAAATCCCATTCCTGGAAGTGAAGGTGGTGGTCAGGGAAATGTAACTTTCTTTGAAAACCTCTAATCACAAGTGTTCAAAATCAGAATCATTAAGATCTACTCCTCAGGGGAGCTGCACTAAGTATCACTAAAGGATATATGAGCTTCATGGATAGCCAAGCAGTATGTGAACCAGGTGTTTGGAAGATTTGGTAGTTTCACTTTATGTAAAGTTCTGCTTAACCATGCAGAGCAGTTTAGATTTGGGCGGGTATAGGAGACGGTGCCCTTCTCCTAAAAACT
This sequence comes from Apus apus, assembly GCF_020740795.1. NCBI lineage: Eukaryota > Metazoa > Chordata > Aves > Apodiformes > Apodidae > Apus > Apus apus. The sequence continues at coordinate 56,304,042 of NC_067312.1, read as the reverse complement.
ACATGGCTCACAAGGCAGGGAGTGAGCACAAAACAGCTGCCCATAAACTGTATGGGGACTTTGCCTGTCTCCCCTCTCCTCCCTGCCACAAACTGCACACTGGACTCCAAGTTAAAGACAAGAGAATCCTGTGGCAGGAATCCACTGGAAACATTGTGAAGTGCCGCCCAGAGACCACTGCCAAGCCCGCAGTGATTGGTTTGTAGCCCAGGAAGAGGGCGAAGCCCAATCCAGCAGGGGGAAAAACGCTGCAACAACTTATAAAAAGGACTGCAGCAGCCAGGCTCTTGCTGGCTCTCTTGGAGTGCAGAGGAAGTGGTGCTGGTCAGTGGAGAGGTTTGCTGGCTCTCTAGAGAGACTAAGGGAAATATGGTCCGTCAGCCTAAAGGGGCGAAATACTGCTGTTCCCTGGGAGTGCTGGAGAAGGCCTGCCAGTTCCTGTGAGCTCCTGGCGAATGCTGCCTGCCTGTGAGAAGGATCGTGAGTGGCTGTCCACCTGGATTGCAGACCATCAAAAGGACTCGACTGTCACTGCTCTTCCTGCCCTCACAGCATGGTTAAACCTGTCTGACAATGAGGCAGGAAGACAGTGAAAACCTACAAAACAGCTGACGGTCTCGGGACTTGGGTAAAGAAAAATATTTACTTGCCCTTAATCCTTCCTTGCCCATCTACCCAGCCCCCATCTCTATTCCCTCCGCGATCCCTTTAACCATCTGTTAGGTGTGCCCTCCACCTCCTCCTTTCCCATTCCTTTCCTTTCTCCTTATTGTTATTGCTTAAATCAATGGGGTGTTGTTGCTGTTGTCATTAATTGAAATTACCTTGGCATAGTATTATTGTTGTTATCCGTTATTACTTATCATTATTATTGCTATTATTATTTGCTGGTTACCCTCTTTGAACCTCCTGCCCCAAATTGGTTTATTTATCCCATTAATAAACCGTATATTCGAAAATTCCAGCTGGAAGTCGACTGCTTTTATTAGAAGCATTAGTGAGTACCAGACAAGTGTCTCACCCGAAAAGTCAGTGCCAAAGTTCACTGCTCCTCTGTGTGAGGCAAGCACCACATGCAGACCGCCTCAGCAAATCCTGATAAATCAAAATCTCTCCAAAAATGGGAAATAAGCAAGTCACAGATCGCAACAGCAGGCCCTGCAAAAGATGGACCTCAGAATAGGGATGGTCTATGCCACTTCATAACTAAATGCCTGTATGTGAAGTAGAAATTTGACATCAGGAGGAGTAGATTTTGAGGAGAACAGAAAAATAAAATAAATGGGAGATAAATGGATTTGGAGCAGAAATTGATAAAAAGCCAAGAACAGAAATAAGTTACCAGAAGTTCTCAGTGCTGGGGCCACTGCTATTTAACATTTTTATTGGTGATTTGGATGAGGGGATAGAGTTCTCCCTTAGTAAGTTTGCAGATGACACTAGATTGGGTGGGAGCTCTGATCTGCTTGAGGGAGGCTCTGCGGAGGGATCTGAACAGACTGGATCAATGGGCCAAGGCCAATTGCATGAGCTTCAACAAAGCCAAGTGTCAGGTTCCGCACTTCAGCCATAACAAGCCCTGGCAGCACTACAGGGTTGGGGAGGAGTGGCTGGAGAGGGACCTGAGGGTGTTGACTGACAGCCAGCTGAACATGAGCTGGCAGTGTGCTAAGACAGCCAAGAAGGTCAACCCCATCCTGGCCTGCATCAGGAACAGTGTGACCAGCAGGACCAGGGAGGTCATCCTGTCACTATTCTGGGCCTTGGTGAGGCTGCACCTTGAGTCCTATGTGCAGTTGTGGGCACGGCAGTATAAGAAGGACACTGAGGTGTTGGAGAGGGTGCAGAGAAGGGCAACTAGGCTGATCAGGGGTCTGGAGAATAGGTTTTATGAGGAGAGTCTGAGGAAGCTGGGGCAGTTCAAGCTTGGAGAAAAGGAGGATGAGGGGAGACCTCATTGCTTTCTACAACTACCTGAAAGGAGTTTGTAGTGAGGTGGGTATTGGCCTCTTCTCCCTAGTGACTAGTGATAGGACAAGAGGAAATGGGGTCAAGTTGTGCCAGGGGAGGTTCAGACTGGATATTAGGAAAAATATCTTCACTGAAAGAGTCGTGAGGTTTTTGTCACCTCTGTGGTTTCTCTTTACAATAACTTTTATTTTCTTGAGATGGATTAAGAACTGTCTACACGATAGAGCCCAAAGAGTGGTGGTCAATGGTGCAGAGTCCAGCTGGACACCTGTAACTAGTGGAGTCCTTCAGGGATCAGTGCTGAGTCCAGTCCTGTTCAACATATTTATCAATGACCTTGATGATGGGACAGAGTGTCTTCTAAGCAAGTTTGCTGATGACACGAAGCTGGGAGGATTGGCTGATTCACCTGAAGGCTGTGTAGCCATTCAGTGAGATTTGGACAGACTGGAGAGCTGGGCAAAGAGAAACCTAATGAGGTTCAACAAGAGCAGGTGCAGAGTCCAGCACCTGAGGAGGAACAGCAAAATGCACCAGTACAGGTTAGGAGGAGAACTGCTAGAGAGCAGCTCTGTGGAGAAGGACCTTGGAGTCCTGGTACACAACAAGTTATCCATAGCACAGCAATGCGCCCTTGTGGCCAAGAAGGCCAATGGTATCTCGGGGTGCATTAAGAGAAGTGTCTCCAGCAGATTGAGGGACGTTCTCATCCTCTACTTGGCCCTGGTGAGACCTCACTTGGAGTGTAGAGTGCAGTTCTGGGCTCCTCAGTTCAACAGGGACAGGGATCTACTTGAGGGAGTCCAACAGAAGCTATGAGGGTGATGAAGAGACTGGAACACCTGCCTTAAGAGGAAAGGCTAAGAGACCTGGGGCTTTTCAGTCTAGAGAAGAGAAGACTGAAGAGGGATGAGGGATCTGATTAATGTCTAGAAATATATGAGGGCTGGGCATCAAGAAGGCAGAGACAACTACTTTTTACTTGTGCCCTGTGATAGGACAAAGGGCAATGGATTAAAACTCGAGCACAGGAAATTCCACTTCAACAGGAGGAAAAACTTCTTTACTGTGAGGGTTACAGAGCACTGGAACAGGCTGCCCAGAGAGGCTGTGGAGTCTCCTTCTCTGCAGACTTTCAAGACCTGTCTGGATGCCTTTCTGAGTGATCTGGCCTAGTTTTTTGGTCCTGCTCTGGCAGGGGGGTTGGTCTTGATGATATTTGGAGGTCCCTTCCTACCCCTAATATTATGGTTTTTTGATTTTTTTATTCCCTTTGGTATGAAATATGTTTCATAACTGAAATGATAATTTTTAATTTAAAAAATTGCCATTTTGATAGAGTCAATAGCAACAGCTTTAACTTTTTCTTTTACCATTTTGTATTATTTTTTTTGCAAGATGGAATTTGCTGTTGATTTGTTTCTCTTAATGACAGCTTCTGAAGCATGTCTCCTATCTGAAACAACAAAGTAAAAGCAGAACCAAAACAAGCACAGTACAGATAAGAGTACTAGAGTATGTTGGTAAGACATTAGGAAGAAAGAAATGACAGCTGAGAAGAGTTGGAACTCTAAGAAAAATCTCTCAGTACCACTTGAAATGGCTTGACATGTTGAGTCATGAGCTTTAGAAGGAGAAGCCTCATGTATTCGAGTATAGAAAGGAAAGGAAATGCCTTCTATGGCCTCAGCTTCATTAAAGGTTGACATGTGCTTTCAAAACCAGCATGCTAACATTTAGAAATAAAGTGATACTGGAGAAGGAATAAGAATTTTCTTCAGCCACTTACATAATGTATTTTTTAAGGGCATGTCACATGCTTGACACAGAGTTCTTGACAAAGCCTAAAATCCAGCATTTTGTCACATGCCTTTCTGGAAACAAAGGTTTCTGAAAAAGTTAGAAAAAAATTATAATAAAAATAATCTGGGAAGAGCACAACCTCTTTGGTGTTTTATTCGTGTAGACTAACTAAACCTTTTGCTAGTTAACCTTGCTTCTCTTCTCTTAGGTCTGTGATAAATTCTAGTGCACCCAACAATGGGGGGGGAAAGACTTAAACAACGCTGCTCCTGGGATTTTCATAATCTGTTACCTTGGAGGAAGGACTGCACGAACCACTTCACTTGCAGTTGGCTTACCTCAGCTTCTGTTCTCTATAACAGTTTCATAGCTCTGTGCCATAGTTTTGTAGTTGTTCTTTAAAGAACAATAGCTTTGAGGTTTATTTACCAGATCTAGACTATGTCATCGTTTCCCTGCTTTTTCAGTAACTGGCCTCTGCCATCATTGCTGATACGAGGCACCTAAAATTGCAAGCTGTTATAAACAAAGATTTAATACCTAAGGTAAGGGACTCTGGAACCAACACACGGTAACAATGTGAACATAAATATGCCACATTTTATTATGGATTTCTGCATGTACTTGTGTTCTTAGAATTTCATGCAGTCAGCAAACAGCATAAAGATTTTAATTACTGACCATGTGGTCTTCATTCAAAATGCTCTGTAGCCCATTACCTCACACAATACAGTAAGTATAGGTCAAGTTTAGGAAAAAGCTATATTTGCCTAGGAACTAGTAATAGGAATAAAATACCAATTTGGTATTCCCAGTTGCTTTCTGCAGTAGAAGTTATTGCTGAATCATTATTTTGCATGCTCTGTGAGCAAACAGCTAGAAGGCACTTAAAATTGGAAAGTGCAGGTAACTATCACGCATCTGTGAGTAAAATGCAATATGTGAATCTATCTCTCATACCCTTCAACAGTCTCTTGGTTTGCAGCCAGATCTGAAATACACAGAACAGTGGCAGAGGGTACTGCACGTTCATTTCTGTAACAAAATCTGTCATGAAATGTTATTGGTGCTGGTGCACAGCTGCTGAGAAAAAGAGAAGATTATTTTTAAAGGGATGTTTTTAAATTTTTTTTCAGTGAAACAGATTGCTGGAGCACTTTCCAGAGAGTGCTGGAAAATCTCACAGGTTAATATCTGGCTCCAGGGCTGGTATCACCGACAGAATTTTGGATTCTTTAACCAAGGATCAGCATATACATTGCCCAGCCTGCTGGCAAGAGATGTGGTGCACCTATCTCAGTGCAGGAAGAGGTTATTCTCCCAGAAGTTAGCAGCCCTCATTGACAGGGCTTTAAACTAGGTTTGAAAGGGGAAGGGAAAACAAAGCCTCCTGCAAACATACTGTCACTGTTTGACTCAGGTCCGACAACAATGCTCTCGATCCCCTCCCTCCCCCACCCAGGTAAGGAAGGAGAGAGAGAAAAAGAGAGAGACTTGGCTGGATTGAAAACTAAAGTACACAGCTTTAATTAAGACACTAATGAATGATATAAGAGAATATATGCAATTACATAAAGGTGTGGGCAAAAGCATCTTGCCTCCCCCCACCCCCAGCAGCTCCCACAGCACTCCCCTCAGATGGGACAGGCCCGAGAAATCCTGGAGCTGCTGGAGAAAACAGAGAGTTATGAGGGTCAGCAGAGCTCGAGGTTGAGGGTCGATGATGATGGATGGACGGAGTCCTCCCTGGACACCGGCCATGGACGGAAAAGAAGGGAAGGGAAGAAGGAAGTTGTCTTCTGTGATCTCTGACCTTCCCCTGAGCCTACGTAGATATATGGAATGGAATGTCTCTGGCCCATTTTGCAGTCCGTCTAACCCAGCCTCCCACAGGGGGGGCCACAGATCTCCCCGCAGTGTCTGAGCTGGCAGAGCGAAGGCGAGACCTTGAAGGCCCAGCAATTACAAAAATATTCCAATGTCTTATCAACCTAGCAGAACACACAGTTGCTAGTTAAAAGAAAGCTCACTGAAGAAAAAAAAAAATCAGCAAAAGAAAAACTGGCTTCATCCTGGCTCAAACCAGGACACATACGTGGGGCTTGCATGATGGGGGTTGAAGGTCTGGAAGTCATAAAGGATGCAGGAGACAGGGAACACCTCAAGGGTATAAAAGGGTGTCCCTCTAAGAAGGTGACACAGCCAGCAGCCCAACTGAAGTGCCTCTACACCAATGCATGCAGCATAGGCAACAAGTAGGAGTTGGAAGCTATCGTGCTACAGGAAAGCTATGATATAGTGGCAATTACAGAAACTTGGTGGGATGAATCCTATGATTGGAGTGTGGCTATCAAAGGCTATAAGCTGTTCAGAAGGGACAGGACAGGAAGAAGGGGTGCAGCTGTTGCCCTCTATGTAAAGAATTGGATAGAGTATGAAGAGTTGTCCCTAAAAAATGGCCATGAGCAAGTTGAAAGTTTATGGGTGGGAATTAGGGATCGAAACACCAAAGGGAACCTAGTGGTTGGAATCTATTACAGGCCACCTGATGAAGTGGAACCTATCGACGAAGGCTTCTTACTCCAGCTTGAGGAAACATCGCGATCGCAGGCTCTCATCCTGCTGGGGGATTTTAACCATCCTGACATCTGTTGGAAAACTAGCAAAGCAAGTTGTTGGCAATCCAGTAGACTCCTGGAATGCCTTGATGACAACTTCTTAAGTCAGGAAAATGATAGTCCTACGCTGGGGGATGCATTACTGGACCTGATTGTCACAAATGCAAGTGAGCTCTTTAGGGGTATCAAAGTTGAAGGCAGCCTGGGCTGCAGTGACCGTGCACTAGTGCAGTTCACTGTCCTAAGGGGTAAGAGGCAGATGAAAACTTAGTCAGGTCTCTGAATTTTAGGAAAGCAAATTTCCAGCTCTTCAAGGAGTTAGTAGATAGGACCCCATGGGAAACAGCCCTCAGGGACAAGGAAGCAGAAGAGAGCTGGCAGATCTTTAAAGATGCTTTCCATAGGGCACAATAGGTCTCCATCTCCTGCTATAAGAAATCGGGCAAGGAAGGTAAGAGACCAGCATGGCTGAGCTGAGGCCTGCTGGTCAAACTAAAAGGCAAGATGGACCTCCACAGGCAGTGGAAGAGGGGACAGGTATCTTGGGTAAAGTATAGGGACGCTGCCCAGTTATGCAGGGATGAGGTCAGGAAGGCCAAGGCACAGCTAGAACTGAACTTGGCAAGAGATGTTAAGAAAAACAAGAAAGGCTTTTACAGGTACGTAAACCAGAAAAGGAAGGTTAAAGAAAGCATATCCCCCTGATGAGCCACAATAGTGAAATGGTAACAATAGAGGAGGAGAAGGCTGGGATTCTCAACAACTTTTTTGCCTCGTCTTCACTGGCAACCCTTCTCCTCACAACTCTCATGTTAATTGCCCACAAGATGCAGACCAGAAAGACAAAATCTTCCACCCACTGTAAGTGAAGATAAGGTTTGTGACCATCTGAGCAACCTGCAGATATACAAGTCCATGGTACCTGCTGAGATACACTCCAGAGTCATGAAGGAATTGGTGAATGTAATTGCCAAACCACTGTCCATGATATTTGAAGTCAAGGCAGTCAGGTGAAGTCCCTTGTGACTGGAAGAAAGGACATGTTATGCCCATATTTAAAAAGGGTAGAAAGGAGGGCCCTGGACATTACCAACCTATCAGCCTCACCTCTGGGCCTGGAAAGATCATGGAACACATCCTCCTATAAGACATGCTAAGGCACATGGAGAACAAGGAGGTGATTCAGGACAGCTAGCATGACTTTATGAGGGGCAAATCCTCCCTGACCAACCTAGTGGCTTTCTACAAGAAAGTGACTACATCAGTCGACCAGGGAAAAGCAGTGGATGTCATCTATCTGGACTTCTGCAAGGCCTTTGACACAGTCCCCCAAAACATCCTTCTCACTAAATTGGAGAGATATGGGTTTGATGGGTGGACCGTTCAGTGGATAAGGAACTGGCTGGATGGTCATGTCCAGAGGGTAGTGGTCAGTGGCTCTAAGTCCAGATGGAAAACAGTGACAAGTGGTGTCCCTCAGGGGTCAGTGCTGGGCCCAGTGTTGTTTAATATCTTCATTAACGATATTAACAGTGGCACTGAGAGCACCCTCAGCGTGTTTGCGGATGGCACCAAGCTGGATGGTGTGGTTAATACATCAGAGGCATGGGATGCCATCCAGAGGGACCTGGACAAGCTAGAGAAGTGGGCCCAGGTGCACCTCAACAAGGCCAAGTGCAAGGTCCTGCACTTGGGCCAGGGCAACCAGAGATACGAATACGAGCTGGGGGAAGACAAGCTAGAGAGCAGCCCTGTGGAAAAGGACCTGGGGCTACGAGTGGATCAAAAGCTGGACATGAGCCACTAATGTGCAGTTGCAGCCCAGAAGGCCAACTCCATCCTTGGTTGTATCAAAATAAATGTGGCCAGAAGATCAAGAGAGGTGATTCTGCCCCTCTACTCTGTCCTGGTGAGATGTCACCTAGAATACTGCATCCAGCTCTGGTGACCCCAGCATAAGAAAGATGGGGACCTGTTGGAATGTGTCTTGAGAAGGGCCACAAAAATGATCCAAGTGCTGGAGCACCTCCCTAATGAGGACAGACTGAGGGAGTTGGGGTTGTTCAGCCTGGAGAAGAGAAGGCTCTGAGGGGACCTCATAGTGGCCTTCCAGTACCTGAAGGGGGCTTACAGGAAAGCTGGGGAGGGTCTTTTTACAGGGGCTTGCAGTGAGAGGATGAGGGGTAATGGTTTTAATCTGAAAGAAGAGAGATTTAGGTTAGGGATCAGGCGAAAATTCTTCAGTGTAAGGGTGGTGAGACACTGGAACAGGCTGCACGGGGATGTTTTGGGGACTACATCCCTTGAGGTGCTCAAAAGCAGGTTGGATGGGGCTCTGAGTAGCCTGTTATAGTGAGAGGTGTCCCTGCCCATGCAGGGGGGTTGGAGCTCGATGATCTTTAAGGTCCCTTCTAACTCCAAAAGTTCTGTGATTCTGTGAGTCTTAAAAAAGCGTAACACTGAGTATTCAGCTAAATGCAAGTGTAGTGGATGTCTGATCTGGGCCATGATGGGTAGCTCTTTGTCATGGTACCAGCAGGCTGGTCAGTAGCTCTACTCCAAAAACAAAACCACACAAAACAAAAAACCACCAACAAATGTGTGGATATACGGTAAAAAATAATGATCGAAAACTAATGTGAATATTATCATTAATCTTCATCAACATGTGACTTTACCGTAAGTGCAGTTGAGAAGAGAAAGCCTGTCCTGAGTAGAAGCAGCAGAAATCACGGAAGGGAGATGTACCAAAGGATGCATGTTCAGGGATACCAGAAGAGGCATGGTGGCAAGGATTTTTACATCTCATCACAAAGCTGTTAAACTTCTCAATACAGTGTTTTTATGCCTGTATCTTCTTGCACATTCTCTTTTCTATACAACTTGATACAAATGCAGGTCTCATTTATGTGTGGTGATGAATGGAAGACTTCTTAAAACTAAAGACATAAACATGTCTTTACACACTAACCAATTATAAATACTGCCAACCTGCAAGTATAAGTATCTCCCTTTGGATATCTGAACAGTTATCTAACCAGAGGCACAGTTATTAGTAAAAGAAATTAGAAGCTTTTGAAATGTGAATAACACATTTCACTTGTCTTAAGAGTACATTTCCTTCCTTTATTTTGGCTGCCCTTCTTCTCTAGCCTCTTCTTGCTATAGAAAAGCTTCAGAAAATTGGAGCAAAGGATTCTCTTTGGTGATAAACCAACATCAGTGGACTTGGATCCGCTCTGAAAAGCAAATTTGTCAACAATAATATGGTCATACACCATACACAGTTCTATTTTGTCTCTCTAATTCAAATATAGCTGTTGTATTGCTACAGTTTATTATTAGTAAATATTCATAAAAAATGCAAAATGTAGTGTAAAATAGGTGTTTCTAATTTTTAACCTCAAATTCTTATATTACAGTAACAGTTCTTAAGTAATTTAAAATGTGAGGTAAGTTAAAGCTCCAATCTGTTTAAATAACAGAAGAAAACATAAAAGATAGAATCTTGTTATTTGAACATTAAAGATACATAGAATGTTCTTAAAAGGAATGAGCTAATGTTCCTTTCAGGGATAAAACTGCCACTGAACACAAAGAACAGATTTAATAATCCAGCTTCCTGTTCCCATGTAACTACAAAGGCAGTAAGCTGTAACTCTTCTGTTGTAGTTTTTTTATTTTGTTTTGTTTTCTGGTTTCAGCTTTGCAGATTTTGACACATGGATGACTGAAGCTTTCTGCCTGTCCTATGAGAAGCACCACTGGCACAGTGGGCTACAGCAATACGTCAGCTACTTTGAAACATGTCTATTTATACTGTATTTTCAAAGGATAACACAGATAATAGGAGTATCATCCTTCTTACTCACTAAGTAAATTCAAATAACCAGCACATCATGTGGCAAGTGTGATCAATGTTGACAATACATTATGTCCCACAGTATGTATTGTAAAACCAATAACAGTCAATAGGCATTTTTTGTAATTTTACAAGGGAAATAAAAAATTCTACAGGAATTTATCTGTAATTTACAGAGGTCATTCATTAAAGAAATGCCATGAACAGTCTGAAAGCCAAATTTTATTTGAAATTGGAGATCAGGTAATAAGCCTGTATTTATATTCAGGCCTCTGTGCTTAAATATATATATAAAATAATAATAATAATAATAATAATAATAATAATAATAATAATAATAATAATAATAATAATAATAATAATAATAATAATAATAAAAAATCATATAGGAATTAGCTTGAAATGTTTGTAAATTAGACGTGACTTCCTCATATCCTCAGGAAGACCCTTAAACAACTAAATAATGTGAATAGAAATCTGTTTAGACTACAGAATTTATTCTTATAAAAAAATAGTAAATCAGTATTTAAGTATATAATTTAAGTGTATCATTTAAGTATATAATTTAAGATAATAGTTTCTGTCAAAGGTAAAGACACAGACAAGTCCAATTATTAGAGTATTATGTATGGTCTTTTCCATTTTGTTTTCTTTGTCTTTTTGTCTGAGAGGACTTTATTCCAGCTGATATGACTTCAGAGGCCATTGACTAGGATCCCACATTATATTCTTTGTCAGCTCTTACTCTCCTAAGTCCCAAGTCAATTTACACCACAATTTTTATTCCTTTAATAATCTGCTTCTCACTCCTAAATTTTAGTCTCAGTCTCATTATGCTATTTTCATATATTCAGCCTTATGCTAATCCAAATTAAGTAGTTTGGCTACTCCTAACTTTTTGCTCTGAGAACTACATGTCATGTTTCACCCATTTGTCCCTTTCATTTATGCCTCTCATCCAATTAATTCTGTTTCAAAAGCAATAATCTCAAGATTTCAATTATTTTATATGCACAAATTTTTCTTGCCCACATAAGCATTAAGGAATCTCTTATATGAATGTATTTAGTTTTTCACTTAGATGTTGCAATTTAAGATTTTTCCTTTCTTAGTTTTTACTTTCCTTTTTTTTTTTTTTTTTTTCTTCCTCCTTTAGAAGTAATTAGATTTTATGTTGTTTGAATAAGGTAGGTGTAGGTATTGGGCCTTCCCTCCTGTGGTTTCAGGGCTACCAATGAGACACAAGCTTATGAATAATTATGATAATGCACCATGATGTCAACACTAGGTTTTAAAAAACTGCGGTTCCCAGGAATCTATTTCCTCTTTCGTGTTAGTCTAAGTAATTGGCAAGATAATTTTTAAACATACCATACCGTGACCATACTAATGGTAATGCAGCACCAGCTTCGTCACTGGACCATGACAGGGTCTATATCGTGGAGGAGTGATTAGCAAACTGTATCAGCTTTACATGGCCCTCTGTGTTTGGCAAACAAACACAGTGTGGGGGTAGTGGGTCTGCCCTGTTGGAGGGTGTTCACTTCCTCTTGCTCTCTGGATTTACTACGGCAGGACAGGTCAAGGACCACTGTCAGATTTCAATTGTACACAGACAGTTGTCCACCACACGGCTCTTCACCAGACACTTCTACACTGCTGATTCTTCACAAGGACAGCTGTATGTGGATCAGCAGGTGGTGCTCATTCAGTGCTGTGAATAGAACCTCAGGGTGCAGGTGGCTCTGCTCATCGTGTTCTGATTTCTGCAAGGAGAGTTCAAGTGTATGAGTCACACAATTTCTAACATGAAAAATTAACACTGAGATAAAGGCAACACAATTAAACATATTATGAACTGCTCATTTCAGGTCACTGTGCTGAACATCACTTTTAAAAACTATGTTTTGATGTTTTTTCTAATTGCATTTTTTTATCATAACTTTTAGAAAATATCTCATGTTTGATTGAACTGCCTTTATCTTATCGTTAGTTATTTGTTTCTCGCATTTGAGTCAACTTTATCTCACCATGAGATAACAAAAAGGAGTTGCAGAGCAAGGTGGACACCTCTGAGGTTGAGTGCAGTGAAAGTGTGAGATTAATTGGTTATCATGTTACAAATGGTGTGACTCCTGCACTTGAACTCCCTTGCATATGCACAGTTTCCTGTAAAAATCAGAATGGTGTGAGCAGAGCTGCCTACTGCCCAAGGTTCTGCTCATGGTGCTGAATGAGGTTCTGCTTAGGGTGCTGAATGAGTGCCATCTTACAATTCATGTACAGTTACAGTTGTCCTCGTGGAGAGTCATCAGTGTAGACATGTCCAGCAGAGAGTTGGCATAAGATAATAAAACATTGCTAGATCCAAAGCATCTACATTTTATGCTATCCCCATTACAGAAGTGAATCCACATCTGACCTCAAACTCCATTCTCCTTTGAAAATGAAGATCACAGCCTCATGCTGCAGTAATTTATACTGTAGTCAATTTCCATTACCTTAGACAACACCAGGCCCAAGCTATTGGCCAGCACCATAGGTTCAAATTCCTGTGCGTTTCAGGGAGAATTGTTGGGGAAGAAGAGTTGATTCCTATGGAGTGGAAGTAAAGTGGGGCTTGTGGTTGAAGTGTTCACAACAATGGTGAAAATCTAAGGCATCTTAGGTGAGAAGAGCAGCTGCTACCCTTACCAGATTAATTTTAGACCCCCAGTGCTCTTTTTTAGGTTCAGATTCAGATCCTCTCAGCCTTGAACTTCTGATGCTGAATTTATGCACATTGAAAATATTTTCTTCATTACTTTTAGCGAATTCCTGGTCATTGAGAAGCCTGAAGCATGCAAATGTAGAGGAAGATACCTTTGCACTGCTGAGGTATTGTATGGAAACGCCACTCTTAATGCCCTTCATTACAGCTCCCATCAAGCTTTTCTGGTGATCATTCCTACCTGCACAACAATCTGAGCTGTAGCCTACCACAGCCTTTTGCATTTGGTGATGAGTAGCATTTGTCACTGACAAACACCTTTCTCCAGCATGGATGCCCTGAGCATTGCTTGATTCCCCTTAACCTCAGAAAACAGGCTGTCTGTAGCGGATAAGAAAATTTCTCCCTGGAAGTACAGCCTGGGAGCTAAGCACAGATGATGAGAGAGTTTGTCACAGCTTCATTTTCGTGCCTCACAGCCACTATCACAGCCTTACAAAAGAATACAGAAAAATACATGCAAACATTTTGCCAATTTGTGATTTGCAGTCGATAAAGAAAAAATTCTAATCATGCTAATTTCCTCCTACTGGAAAAGTTATGCATAAATAATCTATTAACATGCAAAGGCCAACAGGGTTAAGCTGTTCAGACACTGTCATTGATTTATTTCCTTTTCCCATATGCTTACTTCTTCCCACTCAATCGGTACTAAGTAGCACTTCTTTGCAGTTATACTGTGAAAGTTCATTCCCCTGAGAATCTCTTGGAGTCTTGGCTGTAGAAACAATAATTACAAGGAGGTGAAGTATTTGACTAATCAGCAGCAGGAGTCTGTAGGGGTCCAAAGCTGAATGACAAATGCCAATATTCACTTCAGGTTTGTTGGATCAACAAGCCAATATAGTGAAACTGATCCATCATCTTGTCACCAATTCCCTTTGCAGTCTCAGAAGCCTGCCAATTAAAAAAAAATAATAATTAAAAAAAAAATTGCAATCACTATGCATCAATCAGCAGTGATTGCAGGCACATGATAAATAGTACTCTGGTTTCCCTGTCTTCAACACATGTCTTTTGGTTTAATTTGTACATTTTCTGAGGCTGATGTGGTTCCAATCTAAACTTAGAGAGAAAAAAAATGTACCATAAATATGCATAGCTTGGATTAGAATTACCATTCATTAAAGCAGTTAAGCTTCATGACCAATTTAGAGAAGCAGCAGGCAAAATTTGGTAGTCATACAATTCTAAGTACCAAACAGTGGATTATTCCACTTCTTGTTCCTTTTCACTGAAAATGTTCCTGCCTTGATTTTTTGAATGGAGGCTCAGAGCAAAACAAAACTCAAAGCAAAACTGGACTTCTGGGAGCTCTAGCGTTGCACCAGGTGTATTCCAGCTCCAAACCCAGCACTGCAACACCAGCACCTGCATGCTTGGAATATAAATATTATTAAATACAATAGGCTATATTCAGTGCTTGCATTTGCTTGAATCCTTCCTGAAGTTTAACTAAGCCAAGATTATCAGCCTCTAAAATCTACCCCTGATAAACTCTGTCCTTGTATTTTCTTCCAGCCCTGCCCCCCTCCCCCCCAAAAAAAAAAAAAAAAAAAAGAAAAAAAGGTGCCTTGGGACCACCCTGCAAGAAAGCATTTATTAGAATATTTCCTCATACTTTGGCTTAAATTCTTTCTCCTGGATTTATATGCCTCAAGTCTGAAACAATAGATGTTAGTAACATCAATGTTTGCAGAAAGGAGTTTTTTTCTATTCAGTAGTGCAAGCCTTTTTTTTTTTTTTTTCTTTTTTTTTTTTTCCCCCTGTTGTTTTTTTTTTTTGGTCCAGAAGCTATCAGGTTGCGTTAGCACAAAACAGGAAACAAAATAACAGCACATGGCACATGTGATTGCTCACAACTAGGCAGCACCTGCTCTATAATATTGAGCCTTGGAGGAAGAAGCATTTAAAACAAACAAACAAAAAAGTCAAATGTTTGTAAAGAGAACATTAGAAGATGGCAATCTGCTCAGTGGTACATTGCACCCAGAAAAAAAATGAAATACAGGCAAACCCCACTTTTTTGAACTAGTTCTGTAGCATCCTCAGATGAGTTCTGCCATTCTGCAGCTTAATTTATAAACAGGGAATTTTCAGCCTCCTAAGCTGTTGCTTCTGTATACAGCACTTTATTAAGAGCACTCTAAAATAAAAGTAAGTTGAAAACTTGGAGGCTGAATTTTCCACAAATGGAAATGCCATTGTAAAACTGGTTTGTTTGGTGGGTTGTTTTTTTGGTTGGTTGGTTAGGGTTTTTTTCTGTTGTGTTTTTTTTGTTTGTTTGGTTTTTTTGTGGGTTTTTTTTGGGAGGGGTTGTTTTTTTTGGTTGGTTGGTTTTAGTGTTTTTTTTTTCAAATAGCCTCTTTCTTTAATGTCCCAGAATGTGTGCAAAGACAGGTGGTGTTTGTTTTTAAAACACATTCTTAGTTGACCAGACTCCCTAGTGCAATCATGTGCATTACTGATTATGATTTGGCTTTAAAATAATGCATCCCTCATGATCTATCAAGTTGAAATAGCTAAGCAAGTGGAAATTAAGGATTTACTTATATATTTACTGTGGCTGAATAGGAGCTTTTAATGTAAGAATTAAAATGCAGCTGGGAGGGATCTGAATTTTAGACATGTTTTTTTCATCCTTCATCTGATTAAGAGGAAATTATCAAGACAGCATAAGAGCTTTCCTAGTCTTTTTCAAACATCTGAGAACCACAACAGAAAGCAGGTTTTACCTTTAAAGTGAGCATACATTGAAATATCCACAGACCAAGCAAATTACAATGAGCAAACACCTCACAGAATAAGAAATCCCTCATTCTGAAATCCTAATAGTGATCTCTGTGCTGCAAAGATGTGTACTTTCACACCTGGATATTGGAAATTTTCCACTGTTTTCTGAACATTTGCTTAAAAATTTCAAAAAGCAATTAAAAAAAGTGAAAATTCCACCTACTGAGGTAGATGTTTATGTATTTTTTTGTTACTGAGAAATGTAATTTAAAAACAGCAACTTTTTGTTTGTTTGTTTTCTGTTTTTTACTGGTTTGGGGTTTGTTTTTTTTTACAGTGAACAGTTACTCTATTAGAAATGAATTTTTAATAAATATGTGGCATGTCATTTAAATAATCATCTTTGTACATTATTTGGAAATCTCTTAATATGATACATGCTTTAGCAACTCAGTACATGGTCCTTGTATCTAACTTTTAGGGGCACAGACGACAAAGCCAAGTATCATAGTTTGCTATTATTTTTCTGTTAATAGAATAATGTCTTAAGTGAAATTAACTTCTCATAGGAAAGACCCCGGTGCCACTGCAGCCAATAAGAGAGTTAAACTTATTTTTGAAGCTACCTTCTAGGACTTTACCCCTTCCAACAGTATTAAATGCTAATAATCATAGAATCATAGAATGGTTAGGGTTGGAAGGGACCTTAAAGATGATTGAGTTCCAACCCCCTGCATGGGCAGGGACACCTCCCACTATATGAGGCCACTCAAAGCCCCATCCAACCTGACCTTGAATGTTTCCAGGGTTGAAGCTTCCACAACTTCTCTGGAGAGCCTGTTCCAGTATCTCACTACGCTCACACTAAAAATTTCCTCCTGATCTCTAACCTAAATCTCTCTTCTTTCAGTTTAAAAGCTTTACTCCTGGTCCTCTCACTACAAGCCCTTGTAACAAGTTTCTCCCCAGCTTTCCTGTAGCCCCGTCAGGTTCTCCAAGAGCCTTCTCTTCTCCAGGCTGAACAACCCCAGCTACCTCAGCCTGTCCTAATAAGAGAAGTCATAATGCTGGTAATAGAGGTGGCTGTTTTTCTTTTTAAAAGATTGAGTGTTTCTACTTGGTATTATTTATCTGATTTGAATTTCAGACACAGATGTTAAAAATATTTTTGATTGTTCAGATTTAGACCTGAAAAAGTTAATAACAATGAATAGTTTCTTGAATGAAGTTAACATGTTTTTCAGCTCACTGAATATTTATATCAAAATCCTGATTCCCTTGAACATGTTCAGTATTTGAATTTAGTTGTGGATTAGATGTGGGTTCCCAGCAGTGTCTTTTGAAATATTGAAATCCAAGTAACATTACTTATGGCTGATCAGATAGCATAATTTCTCTTTGGGTTCTTTAAGCTTGCATTCAAATGCTTTTTGTCTCTACTGTTTTGTACACAAAATGTAAAATTAGTCCTTTCAGGCTTCAGCACTAAATTTTGCTGCTTTGGCTTACATGGTTCCCCTGTTCATGCGGATTAAGACGTTGGTTTATGATAAACTGAACTTCCTAGAAAATAAGATACTACTCATTGCAACCCATGACTTAGGCTGAGAATACCTCAGCCTGAAGTAGCCCTGGCACCTGAAGGCAGGTTCCCCTCCAGCCTGGCAGAGACTGTGGGTCAAGGTCCCCAGATGCCACAGCTCTCAGCCTGCTGTATCAAAATATGTCACTGCCATTTTCAGCCTATTCTACTGGAAGGACCTGGAAGGCAGTGGTTGAGAAGGACATGGAAAGTCAACCCACTGTCTTTACACTGAGGGCAGTCAGGGATGGGAAAGGTCCAAGATGTTCCACACAGCTTTCCAGGACTTGGTACCTAGTATTCCTTGCTCAGTAGATGTGTGGTGATCCCCAGTTCTGCCCTTGGAGCAGCATGTTGCCCTTTACAGTCATGTTAGAAATGGTGTAACTTAAATGCTATAGAATAAATGTGTGGCATCCCGTTTTTTTTCAACTGAAGATCAATCTTCGAGTCATTTCCATAGCAATAGGGGTCTCACTGCAGTACTACAATTTTTATTTCTTTTTTTACATTTGCAGTTCCATTGGACTATGGCAAAGAAATTTTTTTTTTTTTTTAAATTGTAAATAATTTCAGACTTTGAAAAAATATAAAAATCCACTATGGGAGTTATAATCCCAAAGGCTTTATAGTAATTTCAAAAGATTAAGTCAGTTTGGGCCTTTTTTTAGAATTCTGCACTCTTCATGCTGATCCTTAGACTAATGAATATCAGAAATAAATTACATCTGCCCACTTCTCCACAAAAAGTATCCCACAAGTCTTCATATGTTGGACTGATTTCAGTTATTTACAGCGTGCTTACAAAGTAATGTGTATCTAATTAAGAGAGTTTCGGATGGAAACTATCTTGAGAAGCTTATGTCAAGAGAAGAAAAAAAAAAAGCGATTGCACTCTTGTCTTCAGTATTTCTTAATTTCTTTAGCTTCCATGTTTCTTTGCACAAGACTCAGGAAATTCTGTATATATTTACAGATGTAAAAAGGTATGAGGAATTTCAGCCTTTTGGGGAACTAGGAAAAAGCTATGGCTCTGTACAGACTATGATATAGAAACTCTTGATGTTTACATCTCTTTGGGTCTGATTTCCACCATCATATTAATGACATAAACATATGCAATGTAGATTTATAGGAGGTTTGTTGGATGATGAGCTACAACTAAAGTACTCTGATTTCTATGCTGCCTCCTACAACTTAGAATTTCTGTCAAACTATTTTTGCAGATAGTGACTTGAGGCTTTGATCCAACTACTGCTCCTATTGCAAATTCTTGGCTACTACATTTGCATTTTGCCCAATGTGCATAACAGAAAGTACAGGATTGATGTGGAATTTGTTTTTATTACGGAATTCTCAGTGTCAAGTGAGAGAATATAAGGATTTCTGCCTATCCAACTAGCTCAGCTAGAAGGGAACTCCCAAATTATTTATTTATTTATTTATTAAATGGAAAAAAAACCCCTCTGGCTTCATCACAGTAACCTACATTTGTTCAGCAAATAGTGAGTTCCAAAACACATAAGCTGAGTAATTTTCAGGAAGCACAATGTTTGTGGTACTAATGCCACGCACCACTGTTGGTGCAAAACACCAATACAACAAAGTGATTATCAGTTACTGTTGCTGAGAGGATCTGTCAGTCTATGTGCTCTTCATGTTATCATCTTCAAAAGACTAACTGTATGCAAAAAAAATATGAAAGTGAAGGTTATTTATTGAGCAACTTGAAGTCAGATTTCTGGGAAAACAAATTCATATTTGTACCACCAATTAAAAATATCAATTCATTTTCAAACAGTATAGACAGGGTGACAAAGCACTGGAACAGGCTGCCCAGAGAGGTTGTGGAGTCTCCTTCTCTGCAGACATTCAAAATCAGCCTGGTTGCAGTCCTGAGTAATGTGCTCTAGGAGATCCTACTTTAGCAGGGGAGTTGGACTAGATGATGCAATAACAGGCCATCTATCTACAGATTAATTCTAATTCTGAGTGTAGTAACACAGAAAGACAGTGAACCTACTGACTGCAGTTCCTTCCTGACTCTTGGCATTGATTTGCTTGCTTCATGGAAAACAAATGTGATTATCTCCTTACTTTACCTTCAGCTTTTGTTACTGTTAATGTTAATAGTACACACAATCTGATTAATTTTAAAGCCCTAAAGATCCTTACTCTTGGTGTTTCTGTGCTTCCCATTGTACTAAATTCACTTTAATTACAAGTGCAGCGGGCTAAACTTTGTTCTTATTTTAATTGCACCTGCACTAGGCTGGGACAACCTGTCAGCTTCTGTCTTTTCCTGCGAGGGCAGTGAGTTGGGACAATCTGGCAACTTCTTGTCTTGATACAAGTACAGGGAGTTTGGACGATAAGGCACTCCCTAAATGCACTCCTAATTACTGTTGTTTGGGAAATGTACCTGAGACCCTCTCCTGCTGGGATCGCAAGTCCACTCTGCAAGTTGCCAACATCACTTAACAAGAATTGTGACCACAATAAAAAAATACTGACTAGAGTCAATCATCTTGTGACCCAGTGAGTCCTAAAGTGTGGGAGGCCCTTCAGAGAAGTCCAGGATGGCAGCAAATTGCTACCCTGTATTTTGTGAAGTATGTAAGATCAAGATCAATGAAGGAAAACACTGAATAATTCACTATAATTTAATCTTGCATCATTCAAAGATCACCGGGTGCCAACATACTAACATATTGGATGCAAAGGGAGTCTTAGTAACAAAGGATGAGGAAAAGGCTGAGGTGCTCAACACCTACCTTGCCTCAGTCTTTAGCAGTGAAACTAGCTGTTCCATGGATATACAGCCACATGACATAGGAGACAGGGAAGGGATGCGGAATGAGTTCATCACAATTAAAGAGGAAGTGGTCAGAGACCTAATATACCACTTAGACACACACGAGTCTATGGATGGGTTACATCCAAAGGTGCTGAAAGAGTTGGCAGACTTGATGACCAGGCCACTTTCCTTTATTTACCTGAAGTCCTGGCTAGCTGGTGAGATCCCAATGGACTGGAGGGTAGCAAATGTAACACCCATCTATAAGAAAGGCAGAAAGGAGGATCCGGGAAACTACAGACCTGTCAGTCTGACCTCAGTACCAGGGAAGGTCATGGAGCAGATCATCTTGAGTGTTTTTAGGAGACATACAGAGGATAACCAGGGGATCAGGCCCAGTCAGCATGGATTTATGAAATGCAGGTTCTGCCTGACAAACCTGATCTCCTTTTACAACCTGATGACCTGACTATTGGACGAGGGAAAAGCTGTGGATGTTGTCTATCTGGACCTCCAAAAAGTATTTGACATGGTTCCCCATAGAAATCTCATAAAAAAACCTGGCTTTTCATGGCCTGCATGAGCACACCATCTGTTGGATCAAGCACTGGCTGGACGATTGGGCCCGAAGAGGGTCAATGGAGTCAAATCCAGCTGGTGGCCAGTCACAAGTGGTGTTCCTCAGAGCTCAGCATTGGGATTGTTTCTGTTTAACATCTTTATTGATGATCTTGATAAGGACATAGAATGTATTATCAGTAAGTTTGCAGATGACACCAAGCTAGGCAGGAGTGTTGATCTGCATGAGGACAGGGAGGCTCTACAAAGAGACTTGAAGAGATTAAATCATTGGACTGATGTTAATGGTCTGGGCTTCAACAAGGCCAAGTGCTGGGTCCTGCACTTGGGCCACAACAACCCCAGGCAACGCTCCAGGCTTGGGGAAGTGTGGCTGGAAAGTGTCTGGCAGAAAAGGACCTGGGGGTTCTCATTGACAAGCAGCTGACTATGAGCCAGCAGTGTGCCCAGGTGGCCAAGAAAGCCAATGGCATCCTGGCTTGTCTTAGAAGTAGTGTGACCAGCAGAAGTAGAGAGGCGATTGTCCCCCTGTACTCAGCACTGGTGAGGCCACACCTGGAGTGTTGTGTCCAGTTTTGGGCACCTCAATTCTGGAGCGAGTACAGAGGAGGGCAATGAAGCTGGTGAAGGGCTTAGAGAAAAAAATCTTATGAAGAACACTTGAAGGAGCTGGGAATGTTTAGTTTGAGGAAGAGGAGGCTGAGGGGAGACCTCATCAGTCCCTACAACTACCTGAAAGGTCATTGTAGAGAGACTGGTGTTGGTCTCTCCTCACAGGTAATTAGCAACAGAACAAGAGAAAATGGCTTCAACCTGCAACAGGGGAGGTTTAGAGTGGATATTAGGAATTATTTTTTTTCACAGAAGGAGTGGTCAGACACTGGACTAGGCTGCCCTGGGAGGTGGTTGAGTCACCATTCTTGGATGTGTTTGAGGGTCGTTTGGATGTGGTGTTGGTGGATCTTGTTTAGAGGAGAAATTTGCAGAGTAGGGATGATGGTTGGACTCGGTGATCCCAAGGGTCTTTTCCAACCTGAATAGTTCTATGATTTTATGATTCTAATATTTACTATAAACTGCAGAGAAAGAAACATCTTAATCATAGGCTAAGTTCTGTACCTGTGCATGTCTGCATGAGTGATTTGATGTAGGAAACACTGATAAATCTTTAACTAAATCGCTGTCTCTGATTTTCACAAACTGTTGATTATTGAATAATTAAGTGTCACCGGGAAATAGTATAATCTAATTTGGTGATTTGCTGTAATAGTGTTAATCTCAAATTGCTGCAACTCCAATAGCTGTTTCTTCCATACAGTAAATAATAGAATTAACCTTGCCATCAAACTCTTTTAAGTTGAACTTTTACAAATTTATATTGAAATATTTTTTTCTAAAATCTTTTGTGCTGGTTCTTTAAGCAGCCTTAAGTTTTTCTCTCAGTGTGACAAAACGATAGGGCACTGTAAAATCTCAGTTAATGACAAAAACCTTCCACTCTCCCCACAACACAGATATTCTTCCCCTTCCCTTTATAAGGATGCAAATATGTCATGATGGGGACACTAGCAGGGCAGAACTTTTGGCTGTGTTTTTTTTGTCAAATATTGTGAATATGTCCTTCATTCAAATCTCTTTGAGAGAATGTTTATTGCAGAGCGATTATTTTTTTTTAAGAAATAAATATTTCTTTATTACTTCTACATTTGATCTCCACTTAGAGCCACTCTAAGTCCTCTTTCAGAGGATCAGAGCACTTCACATCTTCCGTCAAGCACCCATTTGCACATGTCTTTCGTAAATGAGGTAGTCAGAAACGATGAGAGATGAGTGGCCTTCACACAGTCTCAGGTCTAGGAAATATTAATTACATGCCTTACAGTAAAAATAATTTTTGCTTGCCCACCATTTGGTGAATAATCTTCATCCCAAAAACAAGTAGTGGTCTGTTTCATCAGGTGTTCTGCCAAGAAGCTGGTTATGAAGCTGATTTCAGGGGTAAATGTACAGGGGCATCAGAAAGGTTATTAAAGTTCAGTTCTGCTTTAAAAGTGTTTACCTTAGAATGCAAGCAAAACAAATGCCTTACAAGCAAAAATGGCACTGATTTTTATGGAAAAGGGGATCCATTATCTAGAAAGTAGGAAGCATACACTGCTTCCTGACTTAGGCCACTGACTGAGGCCACAGCTTATGTATGTCACGCAGTCAGTCTTGACATATGCCATCTATTCCCAGTCAGGATTCAACAGCGATGTAATAAGATATAGGTAGACTTACCTTCATATCCCTGTCCCACATCAGACTAAAGGTTAGCAAGAACTGCGGGTTTCGATAACAGTAAATAGCTTTTTCATACTAACTCTCAAACACATAATTATTGAGCCTTTTCCAAAGCTGTTAAGATACCCATTAACATTTTCGTTGTATACAGGAACAGTATACAGTTATCAACCTATTAAAATTTAGATAAGGAATAATGTTAACTATGCCAATTATTAATTAATTTGGAGGTACTGGTTCTTAATTATATTTATATAAATGTCTATAAAAGCCACTGTTTCCTGTACAGCTCAAATATATTTACTGAGGTCTGAAATAAAAAAAATAATATATTTTTCAGCTGATTTTCTTTAACTAAATCCATTCAGATGGTACAGACTAAGAATTCAGGTAAGGCAATTCAGTTTACAACTTTGAACACAAAATAGCTTGTTCACCTCAGATGTTTTTCCTACCTTTGATTCTTCAGTGTATCTGCCTTTTTAAAAACTGATGCTCAGGGCTTTTGTGGCCATATTTCTTAAGCAGTTTTCAAGTCTTAACTCTGAATAAATCTTCACTGGAAATCACATAGTAATAAAGAGCATCAAAGATCAGTTAAATCTCCCAAACTTTGACTAGCTTTAGCAGCATATGTAAACATACAGGAGACTAATTTCCTGTGAAGAGAAAACAAATTATAAAAAACTATGCAGCTATGTACAAATGCAGGAAATAGGCAAGTGGGAAGCAGTGTATTACTAAGTAGAAGTTTCTAGAGGGAGGAGAAAGGCAGATTGTACATTTAAGATAATTAATTTGGGTTACCTTAAGTCCACAGTTAGGAAGGATGAAGGCAGACACAAAGCAAAACAGAAAAACAGAGATAAAACTAAAATAACACCCTTTCAAAACTCAGTTCATACAAGGTTATTCTGGGATATGCAGACCAGTCCTAATTTTCCCCCTGCCATCCTTCATAAAGGGACAGTGTTATTAACAGACAATAGATCTGTCTTAAAGTGCTTCCAACAGTTATACTTCTAGCAGTGACCCATCTAGCTTTCTCTAAATAGACTACTCACCACATTTCATCTTCACTGAGTCACTGAACCAGGCAACCTAGTGCTGGGCAGCAGGCTGCCACCTTCCCACGCTGCATGGAGTATAAGTGGGGAGTACCAAGCAGCTTTGCTAGGGCAAGAGGGCACTGGCCCCTCACCGCACATTTTCTGCACAGTCCATTTGCTGGTTCTGTCATCTTCTGGTTCTCTTATTTAGACTCAAAACTAATCCCCATTTTACTCTTCAGGAAAGTTTATGACAAGTAAACTGAGGTATTTTTGTATTTGACACGATAACCAAATAAACTGTGTTCCATAAAGATTTTTAAATCTCTCTTGAATTCACAATAACTCATTTTGTCTTTCAATGGGAAAATTTGACCTTTAAAAAAACCCATCAAAAAGGCACAGTCACTATTCCATTAGAAATGGAATAGTGACTGTGTCTTTAATAATTTATTTTTGTCACTTCATCCAATATTATTGAATATATTCATGCTTACATAAACACTGAACTTTTCTAATAGGTTTAATCTCCCTTAAAATCTTTTAGAGACTCATCTGTAGTATCTCTAATGAAGAGTACAGCTTTTTTCCTGACATTATTTTCATTTATATACTGTGTTCATAATAGCTAATTACATTAACTTAATTTTTGTGGGGGACCGTCTTAATGAAGTTATACAAATGTGATAGCATAATTAAAAAATGTTGGTATCAGTGATAATTTGCCAGAAAGCATAAAAAACCCCCAAGAAACCCCAGCAAAATCCAAACAAACAAACAAACTCACAAACCCACAATAAAACCCTCAACGACAATAAAAAAAAACCAACAACAACTGGAATTAGGCTGAAAAAGTATTAGGAGTCCAAACAGTATCTGAGGTGAGGTCTGTTGACTAGGACCAGCTATTTCAAGGAGTACACACTCCTAATTCAGAAGATTTATTTCGTGCCGGCAGTTTTCTCCTGTGACATTTTACACATCACAGCATCTCAGCTTTCAGAAGGAGCTTCTCATTTTAGATGCATCAGCTTTCTAATTCCCACAGATTTCTTGGATGATTTCCAGGAGCTCTGTGTATTGAGAGACTCCCTCATTCAGTGCCCTCATTCAGTGTTGACTTCTGCAGGCATATTCAAGTTTCTCCAAGCCTCTGCAGCTTAGATATTTTTTATTTTCCAGTGCTGAGCTCTTAACCATGGACCTGAAAGGGACTAACGAGAGCCAGGCAGATCTCTTCTTAGTGTAAGGTCAGTCTTCCTCTGAGCATGTAGCTCAGCTCTCATCCTCTCACAGCTGGTGCTTCCCTTCTTGCTCTCATGCCTGTGCCACAAGATTGCCTTGCAACTCCTTGTGTAAAAGAAGCCACCGTCTTGTCCAACACTGCCATCTCTATATTAAAACTGTGTTTCTGAAACAATTTAAGTACCACGATTTAACTTCTTAGAAAACCTTCTAGTTTTTACAGAAGTTAATATTGAGGCAGACACTGTCTTCTCATTTCACTTGAATTCAGCAGTTCCTACTGGGATTACAGAACTAAACATGCCTGCAGATGAGAGAGTAGACTTTTAGGAGTGTTCAGAATCATGAATCAGTATTTTTACCTTACAAAACTCTATTTAAAAGAGTATGAGCTAATAGCTCCAAGCACATCCTCATGGCCAATAGCCAATAGCTACTCCTTCTGTGCACAATCATGAAGACAGATTTTATTTTATTATCATGCTGGAAATAAAGAATAAACTACATAAATGCTAGAAAATCAATATTTTTACATAACAATACTCAACTTATCCCTTTTGAAATGACAGGAGATTTTTAACTATAAGGAAGGAAACAGAGCATCTCTGCAGGCAACAGAACAAGAAGCATACCTGCCAGGAACCCCTTCTGTGGCATTAGATTGCCTTGTCCCTTGATGTGGACAGCCATGTCTTTATAAACCTAATGCTTAGTCTATTTATTTTACAGACAGGGGCACTAAAAATATTTCTGTACTTTCAAACAGTCCACTTAGAAAATCATATTGTAATGAACAGTTGTTAAGGTACTTGTAATATTAAATAAATGAAGTGTGGAAATTATTTAGAAGTTACTAAGAAACAACCTTTTGCTGAAATTTAGGAACTAATAAATTTAAGACCTCATGATAACACTTACACATAAATTAACAAAAAATTATTAGCAGGGTTAAAAAACATGGCTTAAAAATTAGAAGTATTTTACAGGATCATTTGCCTTATTGCTTTTGTCTAATTCTTGATGCTTGCTACACTGAAAAACCATACATACTGAACATGGTATATCACAGCAGTTTATATACACATTAATATTTTTTTTCTTTTAAGTTCAAGTTAAATGAAATTTAGTCTGCTCATAGAAGTGACAACCAAGTATGCAGACACTGATTTTTAATAGAGTAAATTCAATATATTTATGTTCTAGTCAGATTTACACATTTATACTCTATTCAATGTACTTTTTACTAATAAAATTATGTTCTTAAAAACAAATCCATCCAAGTAGCTGCTGAAGCATATCTTCAAGGAAAGTCCTACATACTCCTGAACAACTCCTCATATGGACTTCAGTTAAGGGGTCTGTTTTGACATATATTATTGGGACAGTTCATGCAAATGTCTCTCAGGTTATCTGAGATCCCACTGACTCAAAAAGACTCAGGCAGGACACAATCCCACATCACAAATATCTTTGTAGGTTGAAGCCAGCTCCCGGAGGACACTGTTGTGTTTTCTGCTGTGATGTACATGACCACAAGCTCCATACAGCTTAGCCCAGATTGCTGAAGTCTGGGAGGTGGAAGTGGAGGGAGAAGCCAAAACTTTTCACTGACTTGAATACTTCAATACACTTTAAAACCATTCCTCACTGAATAATGGTGATATTGACAGAAATTCTGGAACTTCTAATTTCTAAAAAAGGATGTTTTCCACTCATATTGAATATATGATCCATCAGCATCTTCTGGTTAACAAATTCCAACAAAGTGATGGCTAGCTCTTTCTGATCAGGACTTATTATCCTTTAACTCTGTAAAACAAAATTTTCATCTATGCTGGTTATGAGGAATAGATAGAGAAATTACTCTCAAGTCTAAATCTTCACTGAAGCTGCCCTTTAAATAAAAAAAACATTACAGAATCACAGAATTTTCAGAGCTGGAAAGGACTTTCAGAGATCATCTAGTCCAACTCCCCCAGTAAAGCAAGATCCCCTAGAGCACACTACTTGGGACTGCATCCAGGTGGGTTGTGATTATCTTCAGAGAAGAGGACTCCACAACCTCCCCGGGCAGCCTGTTCCAGTGCTTTGTCACCCTTGATACAACAACTTTTCTGACAAAATCTTTTATCCAGCAAAAAGTACTCAGCCTGAGAGGAAACAAAGCAGACGCATATATGTACTTAAGTTCTTCGTATAGACACATTTGATCCCTGTTGCTATCCTAGACAGAACCCACACATAGTTGCAGTTAAGAGGTTAATTTGATTATTCTGGTAAAGTTTATCTTGGCACCTCAGACACAGCAAACAATCCCCTATACAGAGTTCGCACACTGGTACAAGTGTAACAATATTAGCAAAATATACAAATCTCTATTAAAAACACCTGTAAAGGTGAAATAGTCAAATGTTAATGATCCATGATGAGGAATAGAACCTTGACTTTGGCCGTTATTCTCACAGTAACTTGCCAACAGACCCTGTGTTGTCAAGAGGTTCCAAAATGGGTCTTGTGGACCCTTGAGACAGGGTAGTCCTGCCAGCTGCTTGGTTTGTTAGGAGAAAATTGAAGAAAGGGAAAGAAGAAATCTTAAGTGTGGAGGGCACATGTGGACGGATAAACAGGTAAGCAAGGGGGGATCACTAACTTCCACCAAATCTCGGAGGCAAGAACTAAGCCTTGTTCCTGTTTTTTATCCACTGCACCCTTACCATGGCTTTACTTCCTGCAGATCAGAAGTGGCTGCTGAAGGCAACCAAGCTGCTGCTCAGCATCTCTCAAGGCCATGTACAATTTCGTTCTTCCTTTATGATAATAAATAAGTAATAAGTAAATAATTTTACTGAAGCAGAATAGCACTTCTACAGCAGCTGAATTGCCTGAATTGATTTGATACATGCTAAGACAAGACTCTAAGAGGAAAAATAATGAAACTTATGGTTTCCAATTTTGTTTTGTTAAATCACGGATTTGTGGACTATAAATATATATACATTTCTGGACCTCACAGAAGATTGGTCTGCATATAAAAATATATATACCTGCATATAAAAATGAAAATATTTAATAAGAATAATCATTAACTGTAACATAAATTATATTTTTATAATCCCCATTTATGCCCTGCTTGAGTAATAAAATTACGTGTAATATTGTAAATGGCAATAACACTCAATCAAGTTTGGAGAATAGGTTGCTGGAGTTATTAATTTATGAAAGTATTTTCTTAATTTAAGGAACCCAAGCAAATGCAGCACAGAGATGTGAACTTGGTATTTATTCCTTGATGGTTCTTTAAAATTTAAGTAACTAAATAAAATAGCCAAGCAATCTTTTAGAACCTTAAAAAAAGAGTGATTATCTCAATATTAATGAAAAATACAGCTATGTTCCCCCTCTCTGCAGGACTCTGTAGTATGAAATGTTGTAAATGAAGTATTACAAATAATATTGGATTGATCTGTACAAACATAAGGAACTTGGTGACTGAGACAGTGCCAAATGGCTAGACGGGGTTATTTTTTATTGCTTTCATACAGTACAAAGGTTACGAGGAAGGAACAGGGAAGAAATAAGAGAGTGGCAAAGAAACAGCTCCTGATAAATTCAGAGAGGGACACTAAAAGACAATTTAATTAATTGTGCAGATTATTCTAAATCCTGGATACTGGCCAATGTACACTATACACTTTTCTGGGGAAAACAAAAAGTTTAAATTATTCCAAAGAGTTAAAGAGGCTTAGTCTATATAGATGTGGGAAATTTAAGTAAGCATCAGGTACTGCAATGCATGACTAAGTAGTAGCATCCCTTAATAATGCTTCAAAAACCTGCAGAGGATGTCATGGTGCTCTGCTACCTGTCTGTATCATCTATTGTATTTTGACTTGCAAGAAAAACTGTTCAGTTTTTAATTGACTTCTACCCATCTGTTTCCAGAGTTTGTGAAGGACAAGCTTGATTTTCTCGGGTAAAGCTGAACCAAATGGATAAATAAACAAAATATTTCTCAGTTGTATTTTCTGCTGTGAAGTGGGAAACGCCACAGATCAGACTCCAGGCATACTCCAGACGGCAACAGGCTCCTTCTTTTGTCAGTTTGGTCATTTCTGTTTGGCAAGCTACTGTCATCTGCTCAGATGTAATGCCAGGTATTACAATATGGTTTGATTGTTGCTTGATTTCAGATGACTGTTAGTCATAGAATCATAGAATGGTTTGGTTTGGAGGGGATCTTAAAGATCATCTAGATCTAACTGTGCTGCATGGGCAGGGACACCTCCCACTAGATGAGGTTGCTCAGACCCCATCTAACCTGCCCTTGAACACTTCCAGGGATGGGGCTTCCACAACTTCCCTGGACAACCTGTTCCAGTGTCTCACCATCCTCACAGGAAATAATTTCTTCTTAATGTCTAACCTAAATCTCCCCCCCTTTCAGTTTTGATCCATTACCCCTTGTAATCTCACTACAAGCTCATGTAAAAAGTCCCTCCCCAGCTTTCCTGTAGGTCCCCTACAGGTACTGAAAGGCCACTATGAGGCCTCCTCCTCTCCAAGCTGAACACCCCCAACTCTCTCAGCCTGTCTTCATAGCAGAGGTGCTCCAGCCCTAGGATCATCTTCTTGGCCCTCTTCTGGACTCACTCCAATAGCTCCATATCCTTCTTATGCTGGGGGCTCCAGTACCTGAAGTACTGTGTCCAGGGTCAAATGACAACAGAGTGGGAGAATCACCTCCCTGCTGGCCACACTTATTTTGGTGTAGCACAGGATACAGTTGCCCTTCTGGGCTGCAAGCACACATTGTCAGCCCACATTGAGCTCATTATCAACCATCAACTCCAAGCCCTTCTCCTCCAGACTGTTTCTCCACACAGCCTGTATTTGTGCTTGGGATTGCCCTGATCCAGGTGCAGAACCTTGCACTTGGCCTTGTTGAATTTAACGCAGTTTGCACAAGTCCACCTCGCAAGCCCGTCACGGTCCCTCTGGATGGCATTACTTCCCTCCAACGTGTCACCTCACCTTCCAGCTTGGTGCCATCAGCAAAGTTGCTGAGGGTGCACTCAATCCCACTGTCCATGTCACCAAACAAAGATGCTAAAGAGCACCAGTCCCACTACCAAACCTTGGGAAACACCACTCATCACAGATCTCCATCTGGACATCGAGCTGTTGATCATCCAGCCACTTTCTTACCCAATGAGTGGTCCATCCATCAAATCTGTGTTGTTCCAGTTTCAGTCCCAGGGTGTTGTTCACTACAGTGTGAAATGCTTTGAACAGGTCCAAGTAGGTGATGTTGGTTGCTCTTCCTTTATCCACAAATGATGTGACCCCTTTGTAGAAGGACAACAAATTACCCAGGCAGGATTTACCCTTAGTGAAGCCTTGTTGGCTGTCACCAATCACCCCTTTGTTTTCCATGTGCCTTAGCAGAGCCTTCAGGAGGATCTGCTCCATGATCTTGCTGGGCATAGAGGTGAGGCCAGAGTTAGTCTCCTTACTGAACCCAGTAGCCTAGTCAAGCAGCTTTTGTATTAGCACAGAAAAGGAATCAAAGTAATCTTTCTGCTCTGTCCTCTCATAAAAGTTATTTCCTTCTCCAATACCTCACTGTCACCACAAGTCAGTGCAGATTAATGAAACAAAGGGAGGCAAAAATATTACTGCTGTTGGAAGTATTTCTGGGTTTGTTTTCTACAGAAGTACTGATTAAAATGTGTGACATCCTATAACCTTCTGATTTCATCTGTTTAAACATTGGTTGTTAGGATGGAACAAAGCAAGGAAAGGCTGCAAATGAAATCATAGCTAAGAATTGTCTTGCTGGTGGAGAAAATTTCATTATGGATGAATTATCTGTTGAGACATACAAGGTAAGTGTCAGTTGATGGTTCTGGAATGTTCTCATGCCTCTGCAGAAAAGCACATTTGGGCCAATGAAGTTTTTCTTTAATTTAATTTTGTAAAATAAAATCAGTGTTGCTAGGATTTATAAGGTCATTCTTGTATTAGGTCTGTCTTAATTGGTGAGCTGTTTAAAGGGGCTGGGCACAGCATGAACACTATATGGTGGGAATGTAGCTGATAGTTGGAAACATGACTAATCAAAATAAAGGATATATATCTGACACTGTAGGATACAATATGAAAACAAAAGTCTGTAGCCATAGATAAAAAAGACTACTTCAGAAGTTGATTGCCTAAGCAGGAGATTTTGGAGACTGAAGTTTTCTGTTGAATTGAAGAATTAACTTCTATACCTCAGACTTTCAAGAAGCAAGATGGGGTAGAGCAGCTAAACCTGCAACTGTAAATAATTCAACACAATAAGAGCAGATCAAGTACACCAATCTAACATGAAAACAAAATAGCTTGTAACACCCATGCATTTATGCAGATAAACTCTAGTTTTTTACTATAAATCTCAAACTTTAGATTCCCTTATTTTCAGCTAACATGGGTCTGTATACAGAATTTTTATATAGTATAGCAAAAGAGGAAACGACACAGCTGAAGCAGCAGGAATTCCAGTATCGAAGAAGCTTTTGTGAAATGATTGAAATCCATTTCTACTCACAGTGCAGCAACATGCACGTCAATTTTACACCAGTTCACA
Organism: Apus apus; assembly: GCF_020740795.1. Taxonomy (NCBI): domain Eukaryota; kingdom Metazoa; phylum Chordata; class Aves; order Apodiformes; family Apodidae; genus Apus; species Apus apus. The sequence continues at coordinate 56,272,122 of NC_067312.1, read as the reverse complement.
TCTAGGTTGGAAGGTCAGCTAAGAAGACTATGAATAAAGATATGGAGAATAAAATACCATTTTCTTCCAGTTCTGATCATCCCTATTATAGATGAGCCTTGAGGTACCTTAACAGAGCACAGTGGAGGAACTTAACTTGTCTGCTGTTCTCGGAGGTTTTACACTTAAAAATCCATGGCAGGTGCCAGAAAAAACTGCATTTGCATCTTGAAATCAGTTTGTAAGTGTCATGTGGATAATTAAATTAAATTAAGACATTTAATTTAAGGTATCACTGCTGTATTAAGGATTATTGAGGCAATGGTCAGACAAGGAACCTTGAATTTTTGCTAAACAAATGCCCAGAAGCCCAGACCTATTTTATTTTTTTTTCTGTTTTTTTATTTTTTATTGTAATTCACAGAAAGTAGGGAACTACTGTCAGAAGTAGCCCAACTACTCGTGTCAGCAAAATTAAAAAGACATAATATTGGAAGAAGAGAACTGATCTTACTCCTAAAAAAATGACACATTAGCCTTCACTATTAGGAAACAGGGAAGAAAGTAACAGCAGGACATATTTTCTGAAAATATTAACTAAAATCCTAATTTGATTTCATATGGGAAATCTACACATCTAGGAAACATTACCATAATATCCTTTGTGTTAAAGTCAGTTATATTATTTCATACACAGAGATTCCTAATAGATTTGACCATCGGAGGGGAGAATGGCTAAAGAATGGCTAGAGAGCAGTCCTGAGGAGAAGTACTTAGGGGTGGTAGTTGATGAGAAGCTCAACATGAGCCACCAGTGTGTGCTGGAGCCCAGAGAGCCAATTGTGTCCTGGGCTGCATCAAAAGAAGTGTGTCCAGCAGGGCCAGGGAGGTGATTCTGCCCCTCTGCTCTGGTGAGACCCCACCTGGAGTACTGTGTACAGTTGTGGTACCTTCAGCACAAGAAAGATACAGACCTGTTGGAAAGGGTCCAGAGAAGGGCCACCAAGATGATCAAAGAGCTGGAGCACCTCTGCTATGAAGACAGGCTGAGAGAATTGGGACTGTTCAGCCCAGAGAAGAGGAGGTTCCAGGGAGACCTTATAGCAGCCTTCCAGTACTTGAAAGGGACCTACAGGAAAGCTGGGGAGGGGCTTTTCATCAGAGAAGATAGTGATAAGACAAGGGGTAATGGTTTTAAACTGAGAGAGGGGAGACTTAGGTTAGATATTAGAAATTCTTCACTGTGAGGGTGGTGAGGAACTGGAATGTGTTGCCCACAGAGGTTGTTGATGCCCCATCCCTGGAGGTTTTTAAGGCCAGGTTGGGCAAGGTTTTGTGCAACCTGATCTATTAGTAGGGTTCCTTGCTCATGGCAAGGGGCTTGGAACTTGATGATCTTTAAGGAGCCTTCCAACCTTTATGATTTTATCATTCTATAAAATAAGCTTTCTCTTCAATAAATAAAAGCAAAATTATAAGAGTCTATATTTGTGTGTATATATGCATGCATATACACTGTGAGAAGCTAACCGTGGGGAGTCAAGATGTCTCAACATTGTTGGAACGGAAGTTTGTGGTGTTAGAAATGGGAATGAATCTTGGCACCAAAAAACAGCTTATGTCCCCAAAATTAGCCAGAAGGTGCTGAAATCACAAAAGAAGGAGACAGCTCAGTACCCAGCCCCCTTCCTTACCTTCAGCCTGAGGTTTGAGGAAGAGTTCTGGGGAGAAAGCCACTGTGTGAGACCCTGCCTGAAGACCAACTTGGAGACACATAGCACATGTACATGGAGGAAGAGCTGAGGTCAAGAATTGTAAATGTAAAAAACTATCAGTTCACCATCAGTACAGTGAAGCACTTCTCCACCTGTTGACATTGCTGGACTGTGGTAGTAACTACCCTATCTCTTGCTATTCTCCATATTTTTGGTTTCTCCTACCTTTCCTGTCCTTTTCTTTCTGTCCTATCTGCTCTAAGGATCTTGAATTTTTGTTGTGCAACTCCAGTAAAGCTTGGTGTGTACACGACACCTGACTTCATTTGCATCTTCCTGTCACCATTTGGGATCACCTTTAGATCTTCTCAAGAGGGTCCCTCAGGACAAAGGGGTGTACCTGCTGTAAGACTTATACTAGGGGAGGAAAGGCCAAACCCAGCTCCACCTCGGCTCCACACGGGAGTGAGGCAGCATAGAAGCGGGGGTTTCTGCCCCACCTTTCATAAGTTGGACACCAGCCCTGGTGATAGTTTGTGGTTTAGAACCTCAGATTGTATCTTGTCTCTGTGATATCCCATGAGAATCTCCACATCTCCAGTTATTGGATCCTGACATACATACATCCACAAACACAGTGAGGTACGGAAACAACAAGAAAGGGAATGGAAGAAAAAGACTTGGTAATTCTACTTTCAGATATATACAGATACCATCAGGCTAATAAATATGATGAAAAGTGAAGGAGAAAAAAAGTCGTCAGTGCTCAAATAATGTACTAAGTTGTCCAAAGTATATGTAGCTAGTGAGCTAGTTAGCTCATCCCTCGAGGACATACTGCACAGCAAGAGAAGGGTTATGTGTTACTTTGGAAAAGAGAAAAAGGTCTTGAAGAGGTGGTTTTATCTACAGAGAGATTGTGAACTGCAAAGAAAATATAGCACCACAAATTTGTCTGTGTCAGAAAGCCATCACTCAAAATGATCTAACTGCAGCTCCACTGTTGCAACATATGAGCTCACTGTCATTACTCAGCATATTTATATGTGTTCTTGCTTTACCCATTCAACTTGCATTGCACTGCCAGGGCATGACTGTAACCCTTCTTACCCAGAGGAACTGAGCATGCCTATGCAGCCTTATTCCACAGTCCAGACGAAAATGTGGCTCACCTGCACCTGCACACAACTCCTCAAATAGCATATAGCTCACTCCATTGAGTGAAGGTTTGCTCCACAGTGAAAAGATAACGTGTGCTAGCACATCAGGTTTCTTTGCATTGTTTTCACTGAGGAAAGAGGACGCCAGACAATATCGTATCCTACCAGCTGTATCTGCATGGATAAACCGTTTCAGTGATGACAACAGAAGCAGCTAAACCAAGATTTCCTCCTATAATTTTGCACTCCTATTTCTTCCCTCTTTATGAAGAACACAAACTGTGTCTAGGTCACCAACTCTGTATTGTGTAAAGATTTTGTCAGTAGAAACCAAAATAGTGTACAAAATACACACAGAGAAATTAAAAAGATACCCAAACAAAACCAAAACTAAACTGACCTAGTCTGAAGCTACCTCCCCACATTACAGAATAAAGTTCTCTATTCATTGAAGACCTTAAAGAACTGGACAAAAGCCTTGATCTCAATAGGGGACCCTGTTATCTGCTGTTATAAAAGTCTTTCCTACTATTGCACCTACTCTGAAGACAGTGCTGTGGATAACCCCTTCTCAGTCTTACATGTGAGCATACATATGCACATCTATATTAATCTTACTTTACAGTTCTCTAAGCAGTTGCATGCCTTTGTCGAACACTGGGATATCATGGGCTGTCCATCACCTTTACTGCCAAACTGAAACCTTTCAGCTGAAAGTGGACTTTGTTTAAAAGCTGAAGCAAAAGTCTTTTCATTTACCCATGAGCAATTTCTCAGGTGAAGCTGTTCTTTGAAGTGTGCTGTTAGGGAGGGAAGGAAAGCAGACTTTGTTAAGTCTTAAGCATGTTAAACAATTTTATAATAAGAATTGAACACATAAAGTTTGCGTAAGTGCATATAACTAAAGCCACTACTCATTTTTAAAGTGTATATAATCTGTGTGACCACTGTGATTAATTATCACAGGTGCAGATAAACAACAGAAAATTGCATCTGAAGCTCAAGACAGTTTGTGGTACTAGTGTATTAGACATTTTTGAGCTTCTGTGGTCTTTGCAATTTACTGTAAAAAATCTTAGAGAAATACCATGCAGCCAGTAACCCCGTCCGCAAACTAAAATAGCAGTAAATGTGCAAACTTTAGATGTATTTAGACTCCTGAGCACTGGGACGGACTACAATAAGCAAGGATCATCAATCACTGTTTCTGCTCACAGAGAAAAGCTATGCTTCTTCTAAGTAAGTAATTTTGAAGTAAACCAAAGCAAAACAAATCCCAAGGCAGGTTTCATAATTACACTAGAGAAAAAAAAGTGAGAAAGAAAATGAAGTACGTGTTCCCTTAATTCATTTAACATACTAGTAAAAGAAAATTTTTAAGAGATTCAGTGATGAGCAGCTTGTCCTTTATAGCATTGTTCAAGGTCTTAGCCTTCAATAATCTAATTAGAGTCAGAAGGATATTGCTGATGATAATAATAATCTTTGGCATTTGCTGTATATAGCATCTTTCATACAAGGATGTCAAAGATTCATAAACATAAGTTGTCATCAATTCCTTCACATTTTAATATTAGCAATAAATTCTTGCATGTTCAATATTTTATAGATATTGTAAGTAAATGGTAAATTACTCTATGTTATTAATTTCATCACCATGCAACCTCAGTGAGCAAAAAGTCACAGAGCAAATATAATATTTTTAGGCTATCAAAATCTTTAACAAACAGGCTATGAAGTCTACTCTAAGGATTCTCAAATACAGACTTCAAGGGGGCAATTTGCCCTCTAGTATATTGGATAATTTTTCAGAGCTAGTGGCTGCTTTGATTTGCAGACAACATTATTTATCATTTGTATGTAAACAAGCACTGGGATAGTGTTCATCAATTCTTCATGTTTACTGAGAAAAAATTATTTTTGCTTAAGGTTTGTGAAAGAATTATATGATTTCTTATTTTCTATTCTAAAATGTCTCCTACTTTTTCTGCAAGATTTCATTTGGGCCCTTCCAAAATCAGTGTGGTGATCAGACCTCTGCCAGTCTGGTTTCCTGACTGACACCATAATCAAAGAAATTGGAAGAAGGTATTTTCGGAAATTTTTATCTCTGTTAAAAGGACATGATCCTCATTCAAGACATCAAAATAAATCTGAATCTCTGTATTAACAAGGGTGGACATTTCTGTTGGAGCCATATGTAAACCTGAAGTAGTTATATAGCCCCTTACCTCATTGTCTCATCTCCACCTCTGGAACTACCTTTTTGGTATTCAGACGTGATAGCTCTCTTTATACTTTTCCTGTAACTGTCTTCAAAAGTTTGCTCAGTACCATTGACTGTTTTCTTTCACAAGAAACAAGGTCATACTCTATCCCATCTGCCTGGTTTGCAGTATCATATGGATGCTTATCCCACTCATCTGTTCTTTTGAACAAGTCCACCTAGAAGCAACCAGGCTCAGGACCCGAGCCAAATTTCCTAACAACACTCCCAAATGAACCATGTAATTAAGGAAAGAGGTACACTGTATTTTTTAGTGATCTTGCTGTTTCGTACAAACAATGCCACCCTCTGTGGCATGTTCCTATGGTTTTGCTGTTACATGCTGCTTTTTGCTGGTTTTTTTGTGATGTGTGATTAATTCTGTGAGCTTGTAATGAAATCCTGTCTCCAACATTGAATATAACTTGCATATTAACTTTTGTCTAAATTATGGAGAGACTGACTGCTAAGCCTTATCTACAAAAATGCAGAATGATGAATTATTTCATATAAAAAAGAGAGATTAAAATACAGTAATATTAATTTTAAAAAATTTACTTCTCTGCCATTTAAATAAAAATATATTTCAGATTCAGATACAATTACTTTCTGATAAAAAGAAAAAAATATTGACTTACAGAAATTTTTTGATGTTATTTTGGAACCTGAGTCATTCATTGCTTGTGTAGATGGAATAGTGGTAATTAAGGAGTGAATGAAAAACTAAACACACTAAATGTACAAGAAATTCTATATGAGAGAGACTTTTAAGTGCACAGTTCTCCAAGCCTGTAACTTTTTAACAGTTCTATATGCCAGTGGTTGAATGTATTTTGTGGTTGATTTGACAAAAAGGTTTGCATTTGCTGTCATTTCAGTATGTTCCTTGATATTCTCACTTGCCCTGTTGCTGCTGTCATAAGCATGTAATCCCGTGCATTGCCAAGAGCACGTTTCAAAACAGCCAATAAAACAGAGCACACAAGTCCATATCAGATATCTATGATTTTAAGATGGCAAAGCAGTTCTGCACCCCTGCTGAGGTATAAGTGATTAGACTACCATCAGACCAGCAAGTGTTACAGCTGTGTCCTCAACATATCCCCATTTTTCCTCAAAGTAAATTACTTCAAGTAGGGGATTATTATACATCCAGCACACCACAACAGTGATGAGCTCTTTCAAAATGTATTTTTTCCAGCTGCTCTGGGGACCATCCAAACACCCATCTTCTCAAAAGGAAATACTACTGTGACAATCTAAGATCCCATGAAGATTCACAGCATAAATACAAATTCCATGGTGCAGTAAGACTAATGTTGGAGTTACAATAAACACAGACCTAAATGCCTTTTTTTCTAGCTGGTCTTATAAGCTTCTTGAAGAAAAGTTATGTAATATGACACAGTGCAGCACTTGTCCCAGACTTCTCTTTGTAAAAGGTGTGTTTTCTCATCTCTATGTAGATTTACTCTTAAAATAAATAGATAGATAGATAGATAGATAGATAGATAGATAGATAGATAGATAGATAGATAGATCTGTGCATGTGGAAATGGAGAAGTGAACTAGCCTGAGGTATTTTCTTGCCATAAAAGTGCATTCAATGTGAAGGTTTGTCTTTTAACAAATGCATTCAGATTTTAATTGACTTCCTGTAAAGAATTTGCAGAAAGCTTCTATTTCCATGCAATGGACAGCAGAAAAAATAATGGGCAGTATTTGTTTCATTTAAAGTTTGAAGGATATATCAAGACTCTTAATTATTTTGTCTAGTAAGAACATAAATAAGCCATTCTATCTAAATTATTTTTAAGCAGAACACTGAAAATTTCAAAGGTGAAATCACTTCATATTTTACACTAGCTTTCTAAATTCATTTAGTATTTATGTTAATCAATATATTCTCATCACAGTAAATTCACCTGGGAAAGACTTTCAAATACAAGCCATCTCTTCTTATAATTTTTCTGTAGCATTTGATAGATCTCACACAGTGCCATTAGAACACTGAGGTTTTTATTTGTTCATTTCTTCTCTGTAATTTTACTATGGAAGCTAAAAATTCCCTTATCAGTTGGTAGATGAATTACCTCATCAGAGGTTTGTTTTTGTGGGTTAAAAAAAAAAAAAAAAAAGAAAGTGTAACTAATAGGGAGTAACAGTAAAAACAGCCATGCACTATGGGAGACAGGGGTTCTGAAGGGGGCTTTTGGAGAACAAGAAGGAGGTTTAAGGGTTGTGATCATGACTTCTTGCTGGAAAAATACAGCAGGAGACTACCTGCCAGGAAATTAAAAATCACCCATTGTTTAGCCAAGATTAATACATTTATGTACATCTTTAAACATCAGGCAATAGCTGTATTCCTATCTGACTCATACATAAGATAAGCATGAATTAAGCAACCTGGGTAAAATAACGGCTCACTCTAGATTTCTATTAACCCCTACTTTAAGGGTATAATATTTTGGAATTTCTCCTACTTTTCCATTTATTGGTGATACTTTATTTGCTGCAAAATGCTGTCCTTAAGCAAAGCAATAGTTTTCCAAGCCACAGGAAATTATTATAAATAAAGAAATCCACACAGGATCCTTGATATGTACACACACAATCTGCTTCCCCTGTGGCTCTAAAGAAAGGATTGCAAAGGCAAACCAATTATTTTGTCCTCTGTTCAATATAAATTTCAGGAATACAACAGTTGTACTGTTTTACTGTTGTCCTGAGAAGACTCCTGCTATTGCTCCCATGCTTGTAGAGCCAACAGGCCGCTTTGCTTATTTGTACTGAAGTGATTTTGGCCATAAAACCAAACATGCCCACTGCATATGCAGTGCAGTAAAACAAGTAACAAAAGAGGTGCCCTATGTTGCAAGTCTCATAAGAGCATTTCCCATGGGAAGATTTCCAGTCTACTGTAGTAATTCATTACACTGCTTTTGAATTTCTACTGTGTGTTGGAGACAGGCTGGGAGTAGCTGTGACAACTAAGTATTCACATTGAACTACATAGCAGCAGAGCTAGATGTACACTGGTACTGGAAAAGATTATCCTGGCATCTCGATCAAGAGACAGATGGGAAAAAAATAATAAGAACAGCGTCAATGGAGAAAGAAAAAGTAAGCACTCATGCCACTGGAACGCAGATCCAAACATCATATGGAAGTGTCCTTCTTAATTCCCTTGTTAAGTAGATATTATTTATTCTACAAAATTTGTTCCATGCTTTCTCTCTTTGCAGCTGTGCCACTGTGATACTTCTGTCCATGCTCAGAGGTATAAGGAACCTGCATTCCCAGGAAACCAGTGTGAATATGAAAAATAAAGTAATGGCTAAGATTCTAGAGTGAAAAATGATGGCCACCATCCAGCTGTTGGATTTGTTTTATGCAGAGGACAAAGGAGAAGAAGAAACAAACCTGGGACTTTATATTTTAGGGAACACACTCTGCTGATTACAACCATCTCATGCAGTCTTTGACAAACTTTTTCCCTCCTTGTGTTTCTCGTAACCTCCAGCTGAAGAGCAGGAATAACATTTCAAGGCACCTTGTGAAGTCAGACACTCTGAGACCTGTGCCTGGAGGGATGCTCCCAGGACAAAACCATGCATTCAAGCAACAGAACTTGTTGGCAGCTTCTGGAAGAGCTTCAGTAAAGAAGTCAGACCGAACAGACAGTGAAGTCAGCTATAGTGAATTTTCTGTCACTCCAACAAGTTGTTCAATACAAACAAATCTGGAAAATAGTTGCTAGGAGCATTGTTATTGTCTATTCTGGAGGAAGAAAGGACTTTTATTTTTTTTTTTAATTATTAGTTTTCTGTCTACTAGGTTTTATCAGAATCAAATCTGTCATTGGAATGGGAGCTGGGAGAGGGAGGAAAGAAAAAAAAAAAAGGAAAATCTAAAAGCAGCTTCCTAAGGGATCTCTGAAGAAGAGGTAAGATAGCTATTTATATGCATTTAAAAATAATTCTACTGACTGAACTTTAGCAGTGTTGAAACAGATATGCATTATATTTGATGAAGACCTTTTATATAGTTACAGTGATGTTATTTAAATTAAACATGTATTTTCACTTTGTTCTAGTTTAAAGTATTAATAAATCATCTTTATTTTATGTAGAGTATTATATAGATTTCACACTTTTTAACAGAAAAAGAGGTATGTAGAATGTTCTAGAAAATAAGGAAAATGTATGTTTTTCTCTATTGATCAAAGCACTTCACTTTAAGAATAAACTTTTTATAATCTAATACAACCTGAAGCACTACTCCTCACTGAGAAAAGATGGTGAGTGAAAAGAATAGGATTTTCAAACAAATAAAGCACACCTGTGTTGTCATCTAACATGAATGCCTACTATAGCAGGATTTTAGCCCTGCACACTGCATCTATTCAGCAATCTGCAGTACAATCTATTTCTACATCAGCCACACTTATAGATTATAGGTGTAAGAGTACCCAGTATCTTGTCATTGCAGGCAAAAAAACAACGTATGTTAGAATCTAGGGTTAACTATAATAAAACAAAGCCCTCTAACAGAATATGCACATTTGTTTGGGTCAAATATTTTACATACCAACGAATTAGTTTCTAAATATGTGTGTCAGGTACGCTCCTGGATTTCTATTTGTGTGTCCTCCTTAGAGCAAATGGTACTGCTCATCTGTAAAAGAAAGGCTTTCATGCTAGACAGGAGTGATCACATGAAAGTTAATAATTCTAAAAATTCAGTATTTCAAGAATAAGTCTGTGAGAAGACAATGCACTGAAAAGCATCAGTAAGGCAACAGGCAGTTCTTTCTCATGATGAGAGGAAATCAGCCTAAGCTCCCAACCATACACAGAACTTCAGTGTATTACAGGCACAGAATTAAGCCAACTGCCCACCTAACAGCCACTACAATACAGCACAGTAGTGATGTTTTGTTATATTTCTGTCAGTAAAAACAGTATTTCATCCATGTAAAGTTGACAGGAATACAGGTAGAAAAAGTAAGATGACTGAAACAGGCAGCAGAGGCTGAAAATCTTCAGTAATTCATTGCTTGATAAAAATGCTAGTCCTTCTACAAGGTGTTCAGTGCCAGCACACAGAAGTCAGCAGAGATTTGTAAGATGCCCCCAAAAGCATGTAAAAATTTTAATGTTAATGAACTGTCTCCAAAAAGAGAGCATATTACTTGGTCAGATCTAATTTACTTGTCAGTAAATAAGTGGTTAAACCACAAATTGCTTCCAATTTAAATGTTTTCATGTTATTTTCACTTGAGAAATACTCTCCTTTGTCATCACCGAAGAGTACACTGCTGTTCTCATGCAAAACAAAATTTGAAGCAGAAGAGAAGAAAACCCATCTATTATTAATTAGACATAAATTATTCCTAATCTACATACAGTGCTTAATCCCTGGTTCACAGAAATGCAAATTTTGCTTCAGAAACAATATATTAACAAGCCATTTGTCAGCAGCAGACAGGAGCCTAAGCTCAATATAAAATATAGAACAAACACTTCAAGCTCATTCCAAAGACCATGCTGATTGAAGGTTTTCCTTGAGCTGTACAGAAATGTAAGACTGAAAACTGCAAATGAAATAGTTCACATTATGAGCATAATCATAAGTTCAAGGGTGGGGGGGGAAATCTTAAAAAATGTGGTTCTATCAAATTTCACAATCTCCATTTAAACAGAAAAAAATATCCCTCTCATTGATTCACAGTGCTCCAGGAGGAATAAGGTAAACAGGTAGGTAAACCACTGAAGAAATTGCAAGACCTGAGCACTATTCTCCTTCTTTTTCCCCAGTGTTTGCCAAAGACATTAATGAAATCAGAAGCTTATAAGTTTGTAACAGAAATGCAAGTAATGCAAATATTTAAGACCTGTAACGGTAAAAAGTGTTACAAATGAGTTACTGAAGACATCCTTTGCTTCTAGGTTTAAGCACCATGTTCCAGAGAACAATTTTTTCCTTGTAGTGAAGCTATGCCCAGTAAAGGCTGTACAGAACTGCCTTCCTTAAGGGTACACGCAAGATAGACTAGCTGAACATCTTAGCTGATCCACATAGGGAACTCTTATGTTCCTACATGAAACACAGAAAAAATGTGAAAGATAATTTAAAATGTTCCTAAAAGCTTGACTTGAAAATGTTCTTTCTTTTCATGAAGACAAACAATGTAATCTCTGTGATACTCCCTTATCTGATAAAGTTTGAAACATTCATGAGCTTGTAAAGAGATTGGAAACCACACATGGAGACTACCATTTGTGCAATGTTCATTACAGTTTGAGCAGAAACAGGATTTTCCTCACTCTTATACACAGAGATAACGCAGCAAATTTTGAGCAACTGGAAAAAAAAACACTTCCTCCTTTAATGTTGATGATGCCTCAATTAGTGTTCTTCCCACTTTCTTACCCTCTCTCTTTACTGGTGACTAAATGTCACAGGAATATGCAGATATTTTCTATTCTTGTGATGAATTTAAGTGCCTTGCTAGGGAAGCTGCAAGAGAAAACTGGTATAAAGCACACTGCAGAAGTAGATAGGTGTTCTCTGTGAAATTAATCCAAAGCTGATTGGATTGTGTTCTCAGACACCAGAAAAAACAACAGTGAGGCAAAACTTCTTGGAGACTTAAAAGCAAACACCTGGGCTCCTATGGCTATAGGGAGAAAGGCACAAAGTCCTCTGATATATACTATGACCAAAGAATTTAACTTGTCACCATGAGGAAAACAATTTTAACCATTACAACTTACATACTGGCTGTATTATAGTATTTGAATTAAGCCATTCAGTATTTAACAGCATGAGTATTCCTAGGCTGAAGATACATGTGCTGCCATCCTCAAAGGCCATTTTTCCCAGCAGTTCAGAAAAATAAAGCTACAGTATACCGTGATCTAGGATGGCAGACAGAGCACTGAGCTCATGGAAGAATGTAAGCAGCAGCCAAAAAAACCCACAAACAAACCCAAAACTTTTTGTAAGTCCATTAATACTAAGATGACCAAAGAATTTGTCTGCTCCTTGCTGAAGAGCGAGTTACCAACATGACACTGAAATGCAGACTGTTTGGTATCTTTTAAACTTTAATCTTCAATAAAATATCTGCAGACTGTGGCAGGAAGGACATATAAGCTCTCAGCCTAAAACAGTCTTTGACTACTGAGGAAGAGTTCAGCTACAGAGAACTGGCTGATCATGCAGTTTCTTTTCCTTTCCCATTGAGACAGGAGTCCAGAAGATCTGAGAATCACAGCTGCATTTTCTCATCCTAAAAGGACTTGAAGAGGCATCAGGAAGCTATAGATGATCTTTTTAACTTTCGTTTACAGAAAACACAAAAATAAATAATAAACCATCTAGAAAATAAGAATAATGACAAAAAGATAAGCAGCAGAAAAAAAATTTATAAAGAACATACAGCATCAAACTAATTAACTGCTTCCAATGACATGGCAACATGCTTTGTGGATAGACAAGTATCTGAATATGTCATGTATCTTAGCTTCAGTAGAGTTTTAGGATTTACAAGATGCTTCCTATAAAGGAAGCCAGAGAAAAAGTGGCCTATATGAGACTACTATAAAGTGGCTTTGTTGGAAACCATATACAGCAGTTATCAGTTGTCCACCACAATGCTGCAAGGACTCATTAAATAGATTACTGCTGCCACTCACCCCATGCCACACACTATATTGCTCTTTCAGTATAAACATCGATAATGAAATCTTGCCAGGAAATTTGTCAGGGTAGTGTGAATTCACATACTGGAAGACAAAGATGCATTTAGAAACTGGAGAGACATTTAGAAAAAATACTTTTTAAATACAGAAGAAAATGATCAAAATTCAAAAAGTTGTAGGGAAGAATACTGTCTAGAGGAAGGGTGGGACATGATGGCATGGAGAGATAGATTTGTAGAAAAAGATCTGGCAGAATACATAGATTAATTGTAATTTCTGTGAAAATCACTTTCACAATAGAAGGAGATAGAAGTATTATTTGAAAAACAAGTGAATACTCCAGTACTCCCACTCTAATGTGTATTGCTGATATCAGAGCTGGGTCCTGTCCAGCTTGAGGTACTCCAAGTCAAGAAATCTTTGAACTGTTGGAGAAATTAATTGATGTATGGAATGGAGAAATATTTAACTCAGAATGATCCGTAGACTATAGAAGAAAAGACTGAAGGGATGAAAAAAACTTCAAAAAGTATTTGAAGAACATGCAGCAAAGAATAAGACAATAGCTTCTTCCTTGTGTCTTCTGGGAATGAAATCAGTTTATTTTCCAGATATTTAGATCTTTCTAACAGTAAGGGGAGCTAGTAGCTGGAATAATTTGACTAAGGAAATTGTTATACAATCTGCCTTAGGCTAATGAGCTCTCAATCATTTAAAAACAGCCCAGATCACATACTAACCAAAATTTCCAAATACCTTTGAAATATTCATCTCCTAGCATAATAAATGCCTCATCTTCTGATTTACTGCTGGAGATACTGTTATTATGCTACAAAATGGGAGCTATCATCCAAGTATCACTGGCAGAGCAGAATACTCTTTTACTTTTTGTACTATATATGCACAGTCTGCACAAAAACATTCAGCATAAACCTACTACAAAGCATATGATATTAATCACATGTGTTGTCCTTCCTCCATGAAATGCATTCTTAGATCTTACTCTAATTTATGACAACAATTTCTTCTGGCTTCTGAGAACTGCCTGATAAAGAAATACACAATGTCACAGCAATGACAATTGCTGCTCCACAGCTATTCCCACTGAAAGTCAATTGAATTTCAATTTCTTTTACTGGGGAAAGCCAGGAGGAGCCAATTATCTTTGTTTTAACACTTCAGTTTTACCTCCGGCATCATTTAGGTTCCAATAAAAAAACATTTCAGATCCTGTTTGCCATCTTCTTCCCAATATGCTGCTCTGACTCCAAAAAGCAGTACTGTATCAAGGATGGGTTGCACTAAATACATGTATCCGTATTAATCACATTAGCAACTAAATACAGTATTATATATTCTAAATATTATACATAAAAAGAAACATTACCATTTTAGTGCTGCTTGTTCATTGTTTTACAAACTATGTTCCAAAGCATGGTACAGAGTTCTCCCTGCCACAGCTTAGTAATGGATGAAATCAGTGTGATTCTTTATACTTTTTACCTAATTCCTAACCTGGAAGAAAACCTGTTTCCTCTCTATGCCAGGATGGGACAGTGTCAGTACACTGAATGCTGCAGCAACAACAACTACTCCCATGAGTTTATGGGATCACATCCTCACTTGAAATTGTTAAAACCACAGAAATACTGAGAAACATTTCCAAGCGTCTGCTGATTGGCTCAGTTTCCTGTACTGAAGGTGCAGCTCTGACAATCTGGAGCAGATGTGCTCCCTCAGTATGGTTCATTGGGATTTTAAGCAGTTGGGCTCTGTCAGCAGAGTCCATGCCTTTATCAGAGTCAGCTGAGGATGGAGAAGCTGCAGTCTAAAAGTAAGCTCATCGGCTGATTAAGAGTGCAGTGGCTGAAACATAAAACTAATTTTAGATCATTTTGACTAGAGCTATCATTGACCTGAAACAAACAATACAAGGCACAGCAATTTAAATGAAGTGGTAATACAATGGATTTCAAGCCAAGTTCTCAATTCTACAGCTCACATTGTGAAAATTATGAATCAGTTTATGCACTACCCAGGAAGCAAAGAAATGTGCTGTGTTATTTTCTTAGCAATTGCTCTAATCGCAGACATTATATCTCCCTCTCTCTTTCTCTCCATCCATCCATCCATCCAACCATCCACCTAGATACAAAATCAACGTCTGAGCTTCATATATGTGGTGCCAACATTCTTCAGAATTAAGCTGGAGCAGGAAATTTTCAAAGTAGAAGTGAAAGTAGTAACTTGTGCCATTCCTCTTAGTCTTAAGAGGTTAATAAATGAACAAAGGTATACAGAAAAAAGTGGTGGAAATTTCTTATGGGGAATTTTTTCAAGGAAAATTAACTGGCATAGCACCATCTTTAATACCACAATTCCCATCTTTGCTAAATGAAAGGATTATTTGTCAAGAGACTGTCTAAAAATGTCAGCTAATAACAACTTTCTAGTTCTTCAACTGTAAAATTAGAATAAAAGAACTTCCCTTCTCCTTTTGCTTATTATGTCTGTTGACTTAGTGACTTCACACCAAGAAACAGCTGCCTCTCCCAGTGACTTTGTAAAAAATCAGGCTCATGTAAAAAATTAGGCTCATATAAAAAGTCAGAAAGACCCTGTGGTATCAGCTGGTTAAGTTCATAAGTTTCAAATAAGTCTTTTTAGACATTTAGGAAAAAAATCCCCATATTTCAAAGTGTGTATATGGTGCTGGAAAGAAACCAGATCTGATTTGTTTGCAATATGGAGGAGTAATTACTGTTTCTGTATTGTATAAGTAAAAGCAATAAGTTACTCTGTACCCAAGTAGGCATGGGTGAACCATCCATGTCATCAGCCTTTGAGCCACTTCCATGAATCCAAATGTGAAACTGAACTGGTCTTGCAGAGCCCAGGGTCAGTGTAGCTCCGCCATCCAAAACTGTCCTGTGAGCGCAGTCTAGGTAGAGCAGTTTCCTGGTGCAAACACCAAGGTGCTTTCAGTCCCTGAGGGCTTGCCCTGACTTCAGCCCTCAATAAACCTGTGCTGGTGCAGCTTACCCTTGGCACCAAGCTGACTTAAGCACCATCTATGTAAACACTTGCATAGCCTTCCAAAACTGGGGAACCGTGGTAGGACAACTGCACAGCAGACTCAACAGTTGGATAAATTCAGGGTCAATTAACAGAATTATTGAGGGGATTTTCTACATAAAAACACCTGAGTTCTTCAATGCGTGTCTCTCCCAAAGGTTCTCCAGTAAGACAGCTGTATTAGCATGACCAAGGGGAGAACCACAATACTTAAAGTCAGCAAAAGATAACTCAGCCCACTCATATGTCCTCTGAAATCACAGCTAGAAATGACTGCATCTGTTTTGCCATTCAGAAATGAATTGTCCAAATTAGGTTGAAGTTAGAAGCTCCTAAAATAAAGAATATCAAGATACATGTGATGAAACATAGAGAAGTGGGAACTGATAGTGGATATCAATAAGAGTGGGGCTGACAACACAGATTGTTAATTTGATGTTTCTGAGACAATATTGTTTCTGGAGATGAGGATGTGAAAAGGAAACAAGTGTTTAGAGCAGGGTGGAATTAGGCTGTAGGCAACCTTTTGGGTTTTTTTTGTGACTGTGATGAATGATCCAGCAATGGTCTCAACTGTATCACTAAGAATAAGTTTATATGAGAGAACAGAGGTGGCTTCTTTAGCATAAGAAAAAGAAAAGCTTGTAAGTATCACCTTGCAGAGTGTGTTGCCAGTAAGCTTGAAAAATAAGGAAGAAACAGTTTCTGTATGGGCTTCAATGTTCCTTCCCAGCCTCTATTTGCATGGATTCAGAACTCGCGAACAATTTAAACAGCTCAGGAACTCATGGTGGTTCCAAGATGTGGGCTGTCAAGTTAATTTATGAGTGTGTATAATTGAGTGATTGCTTTTTCCCTGGAAAAAATGAAATAGCTGAGCCAAGAAGGATTGGTATCTACCAGTTCCAATAAACAGAGATAGACATTTTTACAGTATGAAACGAGAGAGAAATAGAGAAGCATCTGTGTAGCCACTAAGAAGTCTGCAAAGTATAAAACTGTATAATTGAATATACGTTCTAAGTGCAGGATTCTAGTCACCACTTACTTTTTGGACTGTCTGAAAAGTGCAGAGACATTCAGCTTAGCACCATACAGATGGGATTTCCCAGCAGAATTCTGCCTACAGACAAAACAAGCAGGCAGTGTGAGGAATTGAAAGAATAAAGACTTTCTTGTAGCCTCAGCACTGGCTCTGAAGTGGAAGTGGATGTGGGATAAAGTCATGCTCCTTTTGTGGAGGGGATATCAGCCATGTGATAAATCCCAAGGTCCTGCAGGGAGCATCTGTACCAAGATTCTAGCAGCTGCTCTCAGAGATGCATACTTAAAGGTTTTGAACACCACAATCTCTAACTAGGCACACTGGAGGAATCAGAACTTGTATCTTATTAACTGCCAACCTATGAGGTCAAATATAATGTATTAATTTATTCCAAATTAATTATACTAGTTGCCAAGTGCAATGGTTCCAGGGCAAATGGTTGTAACTACCGATATGTTTAGTGAAACATAGCTGCCTGTGTGCAAGTGCTGTGTGCACAGCACTCACTAATTTGATAAACAAAGGCTTCATATGAACTGTGGAAGCTGGAGGCACTTTGCAGTTCCCAGTTCTGGGACTACAAATGAAGACCACATGCTAGAATGAGTCCTGAACGTGGGATGTTCAAGATCTTCTCACAGCTTCTCCTGAAAAGCAATCCAGGAGGGTGAGGAGGGGGGAAGCTGTTGTGTGTGCCATCACACCTCCCATTCCAGGTGATTAGGGAAAAAAGGATGGAGATGAGGATGTCCACAGAGCATACCCTTAGACACAGGCAAAAAAGGTTAAATTTACTCTGGTACATTGATAACAAGGAAGAAATGAGGCTTCATATACTTCCAGTGACAAACACTGCATTTCAAAACTAAGTCAGTTTTCTGAAAAACTCTCCTGGAGGATTTTGTCTGCAGCTTTACACTGTCCTTACATAATATCTGGGCTTACAAAAATGCATACATATGTATATCATGCAAACATACCCCACCAGTTATCACAATTTACGATTCAGCATGTCATTCTCCTTCCTCAGATTTCCCTTGGTCATATAATGCCTTACTTTGGAACTTTTTCCAGCTACCTGAGCAAGAAACCTCTCACCCTGAGGTAGCCCAAGATCCTGCATATTATAACTTCAGCCTCACTGGCACAACCTTCAGTTGTAGTCATGCAGTGTCATCTAGAAATATAATTGGAATTTATCATGGAGATACTGACATAGAATATTAAAAATGGAAGAACCGGGCCAAAGTAGCACAGAGGTTTTTTTAGGTGACAAAAGGCACACTTTCTGTTCACAAAAGACAGGACTGCTCTTGTCCTAACTTAAGTCTCTGTGGTTATAAATAATTCCTACCACCTCCGTGGACTGATACGGGTGTATATGAAGGAGATTTCATGTGAATTTATCTTCTGAACATCCCAGGTTCAGACACCATATCTTTTTAACACTGTCTGAAAAGATGGAGTTTAGGAAATGTTATGAGTTGTCTTATTCACTCAACAGCTAGTAATCTGAAGTTACAATTACAGCTAAGACCCATAAAAATAAGTGTATTTAACTAATACATTTGAAGTGGAAGCAATGGAAGGCTACTGACACATACTGCACTTCTGTGCATTTGTGTCTCACTCTTCTTTTGATTGGTAGTGCAAATGGGATGTCATTGACAGCAATGATAGATGAGTTTTTCTTTTGCACAAAAAGTTTCAGCCATTCAGTCAGGTAACTAATCTGTATAATTCAAATACTTTCTCACACAAGGGTGCATTACACTCAAAGAAAGCATCCTGCACTTCATGAGGCATAGAAAAAAACAACCAACTAAAAAACCCCTTCTGTTCATTTCACTCATTTTACTGAAAGTAAACCTGCTACTATACTTTGACCAGCAGGAAGCTTTGCTCACTGGGCTACAAGATCACACACAGCTCATATGCCGGCAAGTGAGCTTGACACTTCAGCACTCTGCAACAGCTAATAATTCCTGGTAGTCATGGGATGAGTACTGAAATTCCCCATCACTGAAACACTTCCAAGCCCTGCTATTCTCTCATTCTATATTTAATGCTGTAATTGATTTCTCATACAAGACTATTCACTGCAATCTCTCTGCACATTTGAAAGCTGTTGACCAAGAAACTACCTTTTCTCTTCAACAAATCTAAATAATCTTCATTTTCTGTAGAGTTTCACAGTACAGCTTACTTTGACAGATTCAAATTGTTCCCTTGCTAATGCAGCTGGTACTTAGTGTAATATCCCATTATAATGTGCAAAACTCTGTTTGTTGAAGTGAGTTGCTTTAAAATGTTTTGAAAAATACAAACCCAAATAATTATTTATGCAAATATTCCAATAAACTCCTGTGAGATTTGCTAATTAAAAACCAAGGACTTAGACCACAATTCCTAAATAGATTTTGCAGTGGGAGTGACCACATCTTCAAATTTATTTATTTATTTGTTTTAATTTGAACAGTAATACCCATCACTAATATCTATACCTTGTCAGCTTTTAGGTGCAGTCTTTAAAGCTTAAATCTCTGCCATTCAATATGCATAATTTATTGCAGAACTGAAGCTCATACACAGACCTCACAGTTCCGTGGGTAATTGACTTCAGCCTCTTTCCTCATATAACAAACAAATTAGATAATATTGGAGCCTTTAAATTAATGAAAGGTTAAATAACATTTTATTAATTCCCTTGGTGATTCTCTGGCCAGCACCACATTTTCTGTAATATATCATTACAGCAATAGCACTCTGCAGTATTGTAGCTCTAATACAGCAAAATTATTATGAGAGAGCTGCTGCTTTGAGATGCCTATTGAACAGGTTTCAAGATACAGGAGCCTCCAAACATTAAAAAAAAATTGTACATTATCCAGGTTTGCAGAGGCCATATGACTTAAGCAAGATGAAAGCTGTCCATTACCTTTCCAGGGACTCAGACATGCTAGAGAAATCAGAAAAAAAAAGCCCTTGCCTTATCAAGGTAATTGAGGATGGTCCTTTTGGGTCATGAAAAACCCTAACATGTATTTAGTATGTAACAAGTATTTACCATTTTCATTATTTTCCTGTTACAGCAAACAACAGATCTTCTTAAGGTGTATACTTACTGAAGTTGAAGGCCAACTGTCTTATTTGTGCATTATCCTCAAAACATCTTAGAATGACACAATACAATGTTGTGAATACCTTTGAGTATGAATCTAAACAGCAGCAGACCCCCATTCTCTTTAATGAGAAAATAACTATTAGGACGTTTTCTGTTTGTAAGAGTAATATTTACTTTCAATCATGAGGCCAGTACAAGCTTTGCAGAACATCATCAGGGTGTCATTTGCACATTATTCTGAGTATTAAATTATGAACTGACCTCAGCACAGTGACAAGCTCTCTTTGGAGTGAAAACCATCCTAGATATTTCTGATGCTAAAATATCTGGATGCATGTTAATCTAGAAAGCATGGATAGGCAAGGGGTGACTTCCCAATGACAAATACCGTCATTGAAACATGTGCCCTGGTCTCCAGAAATCTAGAGTGACTCTCAAGAGAAAAAAAAAAACAAACAACTAAAAAATCCCCAAACACTCCTGTTTGCAACTGCCTTTCTTGCATTTATTTATTTACATTTATTTATAAACTTACATTTATTTGAAGGACAGCTGAAACAGGTTGTGAAAGGTAATAGGTAAAATGTTCAAAACCACAGCAAATCATAAAATGTCAGATAGATTACAGGTGAACAGAGAACCATCCTAATCAATTAGCAAGTAAACAAAATGTTCCTAATAATATCAGCTGTGCTTGCTGTCCGAAAACCTTTTCCTTTTTCATACTCAGCTTTGATTTTAATTGATGTTTTTCACTGTCTTCTCCAATGCATTTTCTGCTTTCTTCCCAGCACGTAGCCCCAAATCTGCAGATGGATACCTCTGTTTTTGTTGTATTATTGAATTTCAGGTGTTCAAATATACTAAAATTTAGGAGGTCATGTGTGCCTAAATTTCTCTACATTAACTGTCCAGCATACTTAGATTTACCATGGTGACCATCCACTTCTTTGAAATGTGATGATATGTTTTAAGCATGATTCATACTCAGTGTGCTTTTCATGGTCTTTTATAATCAACTGATGTAAGAGAAGAGTCAATTACTGCATTAGACCTCTAGCAGCTGCCTAGTTAATATTTGAAAATGTAGGATTTCATGCTGCAGTGCTGCCTACTACAAACCATTTTGATCAGGTGTATTTTCTGGTTTGAACATTGATTTATTTTCTTCAGATACTCCACTGATCAAATGCTCCATACAGACAACTACAGAAAATTATATTTAAGGATATCTGTGATTATCATGTCTGCTGATATCTGTCACCTATGGAATGGCTCACACACAAAATATCTGTGAAGGTAAGTTATAATAGTTCCCCATCCTGCATTGACAAGGACTTTATCAAAGTCATTCTTTCCTCAGACAAGAACTTGGCACATCAAGGTTTTTTAATCCACTTTAAACAATGCATAAATTGGGTTGTCAATTACTGTTAAAACAGTCTTGTGAAGTTTCGTCTGCACTTGAAAACCTCTCATCTATTCTTTCAGGAAAAGATACACTGAATTACTTATCAGCCATGGAAGGTTTAAATTCATGTAGACAATCAGAAGTGTTATGGACCACCACTTATCCTCTACATTACAAGAAAAGCCATTAATTTTGCTTCCTTTCTGCTCTTACATGACAAATTTATATTATGTTTTGCAAGAGATTAATATTAAATATAACAACAACAACAACTTAAATTCATCCTGCATTTCTCTTCCACTGCTCTTCTACTATGCCTGATCTGCAAATATGGCTCTGAATTTCTTTATATGCTCTGAATATCTTTGCTTTAAGGAGTTACACTTATTAGCCATTCTAACAACTAACATAGAAGTAGGAAAGCCATTTCACTGCTTTCTGTACAAAACCCCACAATATTCTCAGAAAAGGTGATAGATTTCAGCCAGGGATAAGTTTGTGGTTAAATACAACTCCCAGAATACATTCAGATAATACTGACAGGAAATGTTGAGCATAAAAAATGTACTATGTATTCAGAATTACTTTTTATGCTTACCTGGGAAGTCCTGTATAATCTATTCAGATTTGCTGAGGATGACAATGGTCCAATCACACCTTATATTTCCACAAGATAGATGTTAAAATTTAAACTCATCTAAGTACAAAGTGCATATAAAAGCCAATTGGCAGAAATGTGAAAGCTTATCTTTGACAGAATTATGAAGAGCAAGTATGCCTGAGTGTCTTCTGGACAGAGCAGGAATTTAGTTGAAAGTGCTTTAAGTTTGGAGATCACACATTGACATTCTCAACACACTACTGAATATTTAACTTCCTTCATGGAAAGTCATAGACTTATATAGGGACAGGTACAGTTTCTTAGCCAGAACTAGATGCAAAAGAATTCGAAGACTGTATGTTATGGAATCAGCTGTGTAAACGAGTCTAGTTCCAGTGAGAGAATGCAGCTTACACCAGCTATGGATTTACATTTGTGAAAGCTTTGAGGCAGATCCAAACCAAACAAAGTTTGTATGAGCACAGACTGCACCAGAAAGCTGTAGACCCAAAGAAGAGAGAGTCAATTTTTCCTTTGTCTCTCTAAACAAGATGAAATGTGAATCATCCTATCAGAACTAGAAGTCTGCATAAATCTTCTTGACCCCTGTAGGATTCTAAATTTGGAACCACCCATTTATAATTTTCTTCCATAGTACTAAGAATCCACTCACATTGTTAAAAATTAGAATGCAACAGAACTGATGCTAAGGTTCTTGACTAGTACTCAGTACAGTTTTGCTCCCTTGTAAAATGTCTATGAATGGGATTAAGATAAATAATAGACATTTTTTTTACAGTGCAAATGCTTTGCATTAAGCAGCAACTTCTCAAAGAACTGCTACTTAAAAGCTTCTGCTCTTGGAGTACCATCATTTGCAGTGAAGCACTTCTGTTGAGTAGTAGCAGATAATATAGTTTCCTGTGTTTGTAGACATAATTGATTTCAAATATTTGCTCCAGAGATCAATAGCAATTACAGGAGCTTAAAATGAGACAGTTGGGTTGTGGTTTTTTGCTTTCTGTTTGCTTGTTTTATAGATATACCTATGTATCTATATATCTATATAGATATATCTTTGTGACATATAATACAATTAATAGTGGGAGATTCCAGGAAAATATCTGCATCTCATGGATGTGTTTGTTCATTCCTGACAAGTCTCCTGGATTTGTTTAGCTGTTTGCATGTTTGTAGTTAAAAAACCAAAATAACTCTGATTAACTTTAAATTCATTGGTTTTGCACAGAAACCTGACTACACTTCACAAAACAGGGTGTGCGTTATGGCCCACCTTTGTTTACTGATTCTAAGTCTGCATTGTCACCACTGAAAAACAGCTGGCTTTGTGTTCTTCACACTGTCCCTTTGGGTATTTATATACACTGATGAGCTTCCCCCGAGCACTCTCTTCTCCAGGCTGAACAATGCCAGCTCTCTCAGCCTCTCATCATATGTAAGATGCTCTAGTACTGCCATCATCTTTTCAGCCCTTTGCTGGACTTCTTCCAACATGTTTGTGAGTCTCCTGTGCTGAAGAGCCCAGATGTAGACACAGTATTCCAGCTGAGACATTACTAATGATCAGTGAGGGGAAAGGATCACCTCCCTCAGTCTGCTGGCAGCACTCCTTCTAATGGAGCTCAGTATGCCATTTGCCTTCTTTGCTGCAATGGCACACTGCTGGCTCATGTTCAGCTTGGTGTCCACAAGTAACCCCAGGTCCTTTCTGTAGAACTCCTTTCGAGCTGGAAACTCAGCATATATTGGTGCATGAGGTTGTTCTTCCTCAGGTGCAGGACTTTGCACACTTCCACTTGATGAACTTCAGAGGTTCTCATCAGCCCATTGCTCCATCCTGTTGAGGTCCCTCTGGATGGCAGCACAACTCTCTGGTTTATCAAACACTACTCCTAGTTCTGTGTCATCTGCAAACTTGCTGAGGGTACATTCCATCTCAACATACAGACCATCAATTAGGATGATGAATGGTATTGGATACAGTACTGATCTCTGATGCATATCACCACTGGCCTCCAACTAAACTTTGTATCAGTAATTGCAACTCTCTTGAGATTGGCTGTTCAGACAGTTTTCAAATTACCTCACTGTCAGCTCATCTATCCCATATTTAATCATCTTCTCTATGAGGATCTTACGGGAGACATGATCATTCAAACATAACTGAGAATTAAGCCTGTGTTGGCCAGAGTCATCAGAAGCGTTCTGAAAACGTTACTCTGATTTCCTCAGAAAATATTGGGGCAGCACAGTTACAGTTTCCCACACTACATTTACAAATATTGCAATTGTGGAATTTGGTTGTGAAAGAAAACATTAAAAAAGCGGAGCCCTGGCCTGGTGACATGTCTCCTGAGCTCTTCCCAAAATCCTGCCAGTGACACCAGTCATGGAACCAAGTGTTGATCAGCTGCTTCTTCCTATTTCTTCCTTATCACTCCGTGTAACTGGAAGGACAGAGAACACTGTTGTGTTCCTGATCCCTTAAACAGTCATCCCAAGGCTCTGAAGTCACTCTTAATTGCTCTTGAACTTCATTGCTGCCTATCTGAAAAATCAACAATAGATAATAATCTGAAGGCTGTACCACGTGGGAAGTCTTCTTGTCACATCTTTAACCCAGGCCTTAGAGAGGCGTAGCTTGACTTAGACTTGGTGACACCTGCAAGCTAGACAAACCATTGCCCTTGTAATCGCTTGGTTCCACTTGAAGAGCCTTGTACCAATTATGCAAGGGCACCTGGGAAGGTGGGGCAGTCACAGAGGAGATGCATGTGTGGCACCATTGCCCCTACCCCTTTAGTTGCTATGTTCTGCTAGGTGGAGAGAAGATAGAAAATCCTCTGTATTGTGTGTCTCATCTACCTGACAGTCTGTTGAGGGGATGTTAGGGTGTGGTTCCAGTAGTCTACTTGCCTTTCAGACACTGATACTTCTCAAACTCTCACCTCCTCCCAGAGCTCTACCACTAAGCTGAGGAGTTCCTCCTCCTGGGCACACCCACAGGTGTAGTCACTGCTGCCATGTTGCTCTGGCATAAGAGTTGGGTACGCCTTGCAGACGGACACCTGGGGAGATGGAGATAAATTTATAAGTTTGCAAATAACCTCTGTGAATATGGCAGTGCATGGGTGGTTTAATTAAAGAGAAAACAGTGGATTTGCTTAGTCATAAGTTACAGTCGCAGTAATACGTCTTCCACCCTTTATACCTATACTAATCCGAACACACAAAATTGATTTAAAAACAGCTCAATACCCATCCTGGGTGTCCTTTTTATATATTAATTCCGTACTACTTTCATGGCTTGGGCCCCACACGACAATAAAGAAACAGCCACATGTCCACTCACTCCACTCCCACACCCACCACACACACTGGGACGAGGAGAACAAAGTTCATGGGTTCAGACAAAGGACAAGGAGGGTTCCTCACCTATTAAGGTCCTGAGCAAAACAGACTCAGCTTGGGGGGAAAAAAAACCACAAATAAATTAATACTAATCAGACACACACAGTGCAGTGCTTACAGATGTTACCCCCACCCCTCTCTTCTTCCCAAGTCCAAATTACTTTGTTCCTGGTTTCTCTCCCTCCTTCCCCTCAGCAGCACAGGGAGACAGGGGATGAGGTTTAGAGTCAGTTCCCAGGCAGGTGTTTCCTGCCACTCCTTCCTCAGGAAGAATGTCCTTCCCTGCTTCCCCATGGGGTCTTTCCTATGGGACAGAGTCCTCCATGAACCTCTCCTTCATGAGTCCTTCCCACAAGGTCCAGAGCTGCTCCCGCATGGGCTTTCCACAGAGTCATGGGCTGTTTTGTAAACAGCCAAATTCCCTGGCACCGGGGCCTTCCTCAGCTGTATAATCAAGAGTCCTCTGGAAGCAAATCAGGGCCCACTGGCCACAAAATCCAAGTCCACTGGCTAAGTTCACCCCTCCTGGTGCCTTTAGGGAATGTTCCACCACATTCTTCCATGACTGCAGGGGGACAGCCTGCCATCTTGCCATGAAAATTTCTGCTAGGGCACCTTCTTCCTCACCAACTACCAGCACTGCTCTGCCTCCCCAGCACAGCTCTTCTTTTTGAAGTGCTCCTCTGCTCAGGTGTTATAAAAGTTCTTTCGTATGTTAACTGCTGAGGTGCACCTATTGTCTCTCTAATGGCTCCTTGGCTGGGTTTGGAGCAGGGGGAGCTTCTCAGCTTCTTACCAGAGCCACTCCTGGGGCCCTTCCCCCGCTACCAAAAAAACCCACCTGTGGGGAACGCCCTATCTTCTTTACCCCACATAAGACTAAACAAAAGATGCCTTTCAAGCCAGCAAAACAGGAGTGACGCCTTCACTCAAGAACAGAATGAGCAGGCCTCTTGCCCTGCAAGATAGGTGCATAGCAAAGGAACAACATAAAGGTTATGATGACTGGCAGAAGAAAAAACAGTAGATTAAAAACGTAAATACACATGGCCAATGGTGATTGGCTAATTCAGACAGTGGTATCTTTTGGAACAATGGTCTTTGGTCTATAAAAAAGAAGAAAGAGAAAAATCTGCGGGGGGTTTTTAGGACTCTGCTCGCCCTCTCTGCCTGCTTTGGACAGACCCCGCTGCAGCACCCGGACCTGCTTGGACGCCACTCCCACGCTCGGAGGGACGGAGAAAGGGGGGCGCCGCCTGTGCTCGCCCCGCGGGGGTCGTGCCCGCTCCCTGGAACTCTGCCTGCCTGGCCCGGACCGAATCGGACCAAAGAAGCCAGCCCAGCCTGCGTCTGCCACTTGCCACGGGACCGGAGCCTTGCCCGCCAGTAGCAGGAAGGGGTCACCCCGGTTACTGGGACGCCGGCCCCCTTGCAGATCTCCAATTGAGCCTGCCAGCACTTCGGACGATCAAATTAAGGAAGGAAGGTAAATATACAGGCACACACGCACACACACACATACTTTTACCTTCTTACAGGGCTCAACTCCTACCCTTTCACTCCATTGGTTTGCACCTCTCCTGAACTT
Source organism: Apus apus (assembly GCF_020740795.1). Taxonomy (NCBI): domain Eukaryota; kingdom Metazoa; phylum Chordata; class Aves; order Apodiformes; family Apodidae; genus Apus; species Apus apus. The sequence goes on along the minus strand of NC_067312.1, from coordinate 56,245,014 downwards.
TGATCCCTTAGTGTGTGTTATCCCTTAATAAACTGATTAATTTACAAACTAAACATTGGTCTCAGTAACAATTTCTGAGCGTGGTAGGGGGGGGGGTACTTCAATCTACCCTCTAAGAAACGATCCCACACTCAGGGCTCATTTATAAACCTCTCCACATTGGGGGGGGAAGTCGCGAAAATATCCTGACAGCCGGTAGCCCTTGGTACCGGCCCGCGACACCCACCAAACCAGAACAACTACATATATACATTGCCCTATAGAAATTTCTGAAGACGCCTAATGTCACCGTTTGACTCAGGTCCGACAACAATGCTCTCGATCCCCTCGCCCCCCCACCCAGGTAGGGAAGGAGAGAGAGAAAAAGAGAGAGACTTGGCTGGATTGAAAACTAAACTACACAGCTTTAATTAAAACACTGATGAATCATACAAGAAAATATATACAATTATATACAGATATATTCAGATATGGGCAAAAGCCTCTCGCCTCCCCCCACCCCCAGCAACTCCTACAGCACTCCCCTGAACTGGCAAGAGTCCCGAGGAATCCCGGAGCCGCTGCTGGAGAAAGCAGAGAGTTATGAGGGTCAGGAGAGCTCGAGCCTAAGGGTCGACGGTGATGGGTGAACAGAGTCCTCCCCAGATGCCGGCCATGGACGGAAGAGAAAGCGAGAAGAAGAAGGAAGCTGTCTTCTATGATCTCTGACCTTCCTTTGAGCTTACGTAGATATATGGAATGGAATATCTTTGGCCAATTTTGCTGTCTGTCTAACTCAGCCTCCCATGGGGGGGGTCAGAGATCTCCCCATAGTGTCTGAGCCGGCAGAGTGAAGGTGTAACCTTGAAACCTTAGTTGTTAGAAAAACATTCCACTGTCTTATCAGCCTAGCAGAACACACAGTTGCTAGTTAAAAGAAAGCTTGCTGAAGGAAAAAAAAAATCAGTGAAAAGAAAAATTGGCTTAATCCTGGCTCAAACCAGGACACCTAAGCTTACCCTTAGGTCATACCCAGCAACACTCTGTGAAGATAAGCACCCACAGACAGTGCTGCAAACGGGAGGGATTATAGGCATCAGACATATCCATATAAACCAGCAACTGCTACAGCCTTTAAGGAGACCATGTGGCTTGAACCAGGCCTACAATGGTGAAACAGGAGGCTTGAAGCCTGGGGGACTTTGCAAATTCCTCTATCTGCTCCCACTAACAGTGCTGTGGAAAATGCAGCCTTGGAAGAAGATGCAGACATGCAATAACTATCTGGCATCTTGGAGGCTGTTGCAATTGCTATCCAATTCTATTGCCATTAACCTGGTGCAATTAGTCTAGTGCAATCTTGCAGTGCCCTTCACAGAGCAAGGATGTTCTTTAAAGTTTGTACAATGACACTTTTTAAACACCATCTATGATCTCATTGCATCCTCCTATCACAGCAATTAACACTACAGCTTGTAAAACAGAACATGATACTTAAAGCTGAGTTTCTTATTCTACATTGTCTGGAGTTCCACATGTTCTCATGCTAATAGACTAAGAAATTGATATATATTTCTACTCCAAGATAACAAATGTGGATGGGAAACATTCAGTAAATAAGTACAAAGCAAACAAAAAAGAAAGCAATGCAAATAATTAGTTAACATACAAAACCACTACCGGAGATAAACACATACCTTCCCTTCAAAAACTTAATGAAGGAATGGGGACTGTGAACCTGGGCATGGTAAGAGACAGGGTAAGAGACCAGAAATGTCAGAAAAAAAACAAGGGAGAAGCGTAACTCAGCACAATACTTAGATTGAGCTATGGTCTAGATATTTTTTAGGGTTTTTGTAGAGAATTCACTGATTATCAGAAAGTTTTGAGCATAAGGATAGTCAGGAATATTTAAAAATACAATAGGCTGTGTGCTGTTTCTCTTTTCACTTATTGTTGCAGGTCTCAGCTTAGTGGCATCAATGGAGTCTCCACCTGCTGCCTTTTCTGCAAGGATGGTAGGGTGTGGCTCCACCAGTCTATCTCTTGTTGGCATTCCCAAAGAGTCCTTAATTGTTCCACTTCCTCTTTAAACTCTGACACCAGGCTGAGCAGATTATTCATCTGGTTGCAGAGCACACAGGTTTTGTCTCTGCTGCCCTCTAATTAGAGTGACAGGCTCAGACATTCCATGCAGACCTAGACCTGGACATCTGTGTGTTCCCATCACACAGTGGGAATCAGGTGAGACTTATGGGCTGGCCAGCAGTCATAGACTTTGTCATAGCCCTAAATAAAGTAAATCCTCCTTTTTCCTATTTGTTTTGACAAATATATTCCAAAGGACCAAATTAATCTCATCTCCCTTGCAAGTAAGAGGAAATCAACTAGATTTGAGTTGTTACTGGGGTGATGCCCAATGTACAATATTCTGTGGAGGAATCAGTCTGTAGTCTGTATCACAATATTATGTAGAGGTATAAACACAGAGAGTCTGATCTTTATTGAGGACAGCTGCTAACCAGTTCTGTGTATAGAATTTATATTAGCTTCTGTAATAGCAGCAAGACACAGCATGAATATTAGATGTAATTTAGGTCCCTATTTAGAAATTTTCTGTGTTCTTCCAGAATTATATGAACAGCATTCTAGTCTCATTTCTACATGACAGCTTTATATTAGTAATATAGTGGACATCCAAGCTGTTTTCCACTTAAATGCTTTAAAAGGAAGTTTGCAGTTCAGCTAGATAAGGCCTCACAATTCCTTGTACTAGATAACGAGAAAAGCAGAAATGTAGATATGTACTGTATCAATCACCTTACTCCTACAGGAGATTCTCTCTGTCTTGCAGGAAAAAGACATCTCTGTGTGTGATACTACAGAACACTTGATGAAACAGTGAAGGAACCTTAAAGATGTAATTTTTCTGTTACATGTACCTGGCAGTCAGTACAGTCATCATTCTTGAAGAATGCATCCCATAGGAATAGGTGGAACATATACTGTAACAAATATGGAACAACCTCATACTGCCTTACTAATTTCTGAGGTCTGGATGTGTTTTGAATAAAAATGTGCACATTTTTACATAGTTGCTGATAAATGTCTATAGAGCCCAAAGCAGTAACTTCTCTGGCACTTTGAGAGAAAAGGCATGTGCAAGGATGTGTAGTAAGTCAATTAAATGTTGAGAAAGCATTTGTTGATATGAACACCATAACGATAGTATGAATTGTATTTATGTACTACAGTGAAAGGTAAACAAGTTGTTAAGACATCTACATTTCCCAATCCATACTTAGTTTACTTCTGTCCTTCCTTACTAATTGATTCCCTTCAGCCTACTTTCATTATTTGAAATTTGTTAAATTCTAAAAGTAACCCTCTCAAAATAAAAACTCACATGTAACCAGTCAAACTGACAGCACTCTGAAGAAAGGAACTCTAAAACAGCTACTGATGACTGCCTGTATTTTCTACAGCTGTAGTATTGATAACAGCCTGAAACCACCTACACACTCAAAAGAATGTGTAACAAGCAGCTGTACATAGCGAACTTGCTAGGCAGAGTCATACAGTGAGGGTGAAAAACAAGGATGAAAGTAAAGATGGCTAAAAAATATTATCTGTATCTATCCCTTTTTCCAAGAACAAACAAAACCACCACACTGCATTTTGCTCCCCAGAGCAATGAGTGGCACTAATCTATCTGACTTCTTGAGAGATCTAACGAAATTCAGCATCGTTGAATGGGGTTCTCCTTCATCCACACAATCGGGTGTTACTCTGCAGAAAAGGAATTAATTGCCCCTCCCTCCTTCTGTGGTGTTGCTTTTGTTCATGTTGTAAATACCACTGGCTTTGCTCATGAAATCAGCAGCAGTGGATCAGCCTACATAACTCAAACCATTGTACTTTGATATTGTTCAATGATAATAATTAAGGACAACACATAGCTTGATCTGAGACTGACACAGACACAAAACATCAATACAAATTAACACAACAATTTATCCTAGTTTTTAATTTCATGAAAAGACGTCTCAACCAGCAGAATTTTGTGTTAATATTACTTCAGCACAGTTTTATAAAACTCTTTAATCAACCTCCACCTAGCCAACCTTCTCTCTGAGCTTATAGTAGACATCAGACATCCATCCCATACATGATGAGAAAGAGAATATATTAATCTTTCCCAGCCTCAATCAGCTGAATTGAACAGTACTGTAAGACAAGAGATAAACCTCTTGCCTAGAGGCTTTCTCTACAGTCAAAGGACAGGGATGCACCTACTGAGGACCTGTCACCTGTGTTAAATCACCTACTTGGACATGGTTACTACAGAATGCTTCCTGAAGTCTAAGGTTTTTTCTTGACAGAAATTCCTACACATATCAGTATAAGATTTATCTCTTTTCATTGGTTTAATTAAGGATAAGGAACGCTCATTTTACTTGTCTTTATTTTAATTTGATCATATCCTTATGATAGTGATACTGAAGATCTACATTTGTGCTAAATAACTTATAGCAAATGATCCTTTAATTTCTTTTATTCTTGAATCACATATTTTTAGCTGTTATCTTATTTGTTTTCATCAATGAACTACGTGGTCCAAATTTAAATACTGTGTCACCTGTGGCTGATGATTCCAGAAATAAAAGCGTTTTCCATTAATTTCTTGACACTTCTTTGTGTTGCCACATTCTCTTCAGAGTATCACGAATGGTACACAGCATTTTTTAAAAACACTTGTGATTCATTTTAAGTACAACAGAAAGTGAGGCTACCAGTGATTTTTTTTTTTTTTAATCATCTAAGCTTGAATCCTACCAGTCTCTATGAGTCACTTTCCTTTCTCTCTTCTCCTACTTTTTCATAGCACAACTGCAGGCATCTGGACATGGTATGAGAAATTGTCTTCCCTTGGCTGCTTATATAAATTATTTTTTCTGTTGTTTTCAAGATGTCCAGAATGTCATGTTTTAATATAGGGATTAGTGAAGGGCCAGAAATTCACTATTTTTTCCCCTCAGCTGTTGCATGCAGGAAGCAAATTACTTCTCTAAAATAGCCCTCATTTCTGGTTCCACTAATGACAAATTAACATGCCCTTAGAGATAACCATGTACATGCACAAATTTCTGAACTAATTTGGACATAAGCATTTCCTGAAGCAGCACTTCCTATTGTTTGACTTAGCAGAGCATTACACTTCTTTTCTGGCCCATCTTTCTTAGTAGTTCTAACGTCAAAGCCCATCAGAGGATTGTGACTTAGTCTCACTGCACTTGGTTACTCCTTTGTTGCTTATCACTACGAAAAAAAAGTTATTTGCCCCAAATCTCAGACTTCAAATATCATAAGTCAAATAAAACATATAACCTTTAAGAAAGAACCATAAGTGACATTCTCATTATATTGTCACATTTTCTTTTTAGAAAAATAGGATTAACACAAATGTTTGTTCTCCACTGTGTAACTTCCAAAAGAGACTAAAAATAAAAACCATTGCAAACATGTTAATCAAACTAAGACCAACATTTCAGAATTCAGTCCTGTGCCTGTCTCTTGTACATGTATACACATGAAGTAAAGTAATTCACTGCTTTTTTTTCTTACACAATTAATCAATGACACACAGAATCAATGCATGGCTCACGGGCTGGTGCCATCATCAAAATGTTGGGTTCTTTGTTCATGGGGAAGTTTTTATGGCCCTGGGTCTGCAGGTGACAGATAGAATACATCTGTCTCTAAGGTGCAGGATTCTTGCAGAGGAGATGGCGGGGCTTGTTGAAAAGGCTCAAAGGGGGATGGGGATAAGACCAGCCTCACTAGAGATGAGTCTAAGGATGGTCTTCTGTCTGCCATCCCACTTGAAGTGGGAAATGGATATAAATATGACAACAAGAACACAAGGCTCGCTAATGGGTTGCTAACCAGGGAAGTGGCTGGGAATAGTCAGAAACTGAAAGTGAAAACTAATTGCTTGACTCTCTTTCTGAAATGCTTGTTGTGAAAGACCAGACTTTTCCTCACACAAACATAATATGCCCTTTAGGTCAGCAGTCATAACTGATTTTAAATGGCTGCTCTGTCAGGCACTTTAAATCCTCTCCTGTCTGCTTGCCTCCTCTGCCACAAAACAGCAACTTGGACTTCATGAGTGAGCAAGGCCAGGCAGGAGCAATGGCGGGAAAACCGCAACAGTGTTGCAAATAGTAAGCCTGCCCAGGGATGGTGGGGCCCGACAGGAAGAAAATCCCTGCCCTATCGGCAGGGAATACCGAGGAACAAGAGACTGGCCAGCCGGGGGTGAAGGAGTAAGTCCCCAGGTGTCATAAAGAAACTGCCTGCTTGCTGCTTGCTGCCACTCTTTGGACAGACACTGAACCTGCTGCTGCTTGGCTTTTGGGGGTTTGCCTGCTCTTTGGGTGTTCTTGCTCACCTGCAGTTCCTGCCTGCCTGTGGTCCTTGCTTCCCTGCAGTCCCTGCTCACCTGCAGTCCCTGCTTGCCTGCAGTGCCTGCTTGCCTGCTGTCCTGCCTGCTGCCAACCACCTGCTGTGAGACTTCTTCCCACCATCTGTGGGTTCTAAGACTGGGTTGCAGGAGAAGTCATCCTCACCTAATATATAAATACCTAGACCATCTCAGGAATAAAATAAGGGACTGCATTTTGGTATCATTCCCTCCATAAGGTGTTCCTGCCCTGGTTTACCTCCACACAAACTGCAACCCTATACGGGACAGGTGTCGGGCATATCCCTCCTTCCTCTTCCCCTCTTATATAATAAGAGTTAACCTTGGTGTGTAAATAATAAGGTGTATTCATACATAAGTATTAGTACATGTATAAATATTTGGTGCTTCAAAGACCCTCTCTCCTGAACCCTTCCTCCCCTAAATTGTGTTAGGTTCCCTAATAAACCATTTTAATTCGTTAAACTATACATTTGATGTCAGTCTAAATTTGTGGGCATGGCAGGAGGCGTGATTCAGTATTCCACCTTAAAAGTCAGCTTGCGGAGGCTTCTCCTCTGAGAGAGGTGAGCACTATGCACAGACTCCTTGGTTCCACTAACAAATTTTTCCAAACACAGCAAACCGTGTTTTAACATCCTGACAAATCGTGCAGGTTCACAACACTTATATACCAGTGCATGGAGCATGGGCAATAAGTAGGAGGAGCTGGAGATCTGCATTAGGTTGAATGGCTATGACATAATTTCAATCACCAAAACATGGTGGGACAGCTCCCATGACTGGAATGTTGTAATAGATGGCTGTGTACTATTTGGGAAAGATAGAGCAACAAGGCGAGGTGGTGGTGTTGCTCTTTATGTAGCAGAGAAACTGGAATGTATTGAGTTCTATCCAGGGAGGAAGGTAGAGCAGGCTGAAAGCTTGTGGGTAAGAATTAAGGGATATGCAACGGAAGGTGAAATTGTTGTGGGTATCTACTATAGACCACCAACCCAAGATGAAGATGTTGATGAGGCCTTCTACAGTCAGCTGGAAGTAGCCTCTAGATCACACTCCTTAGTACCTATGGGTGACTTCAATCACCCTGATATTTGTTGGAAAGCCCACACAGCAAAGCACGTTCAGTCCAAAAGGTTCTTGCAGTGCATTGATGATAATTTTCTAATGTAGGTAGTGGAAGAACCAATGAGGAGAGAAGCATTGCTAGACTTTATATTAACAAATAAAGAAGATCTGGTTGGGGATGCTGAGGCTGGGAATAGCCTTGGCAACAGTGACCATCACATGGTGGAGTTTAATATTTTATAGGGAAGAAGCAGGACAATAAGTAGGGTTACAACCCTGGACTTCCATAGGGCTAACTTTAGACTCTTCAAAAATCTACTTGCAGGAATCCCATGGGCTTAAACTCTGGAAGGAAGAGAGTCCAGGAAGGCTGGTCAATTTTTAAATACCACTTTCTCCAAGCTCAAGATAGGTGCATTCTTTTGAGTAAAAAATCAGGCAGATGTGGTAGATGACCTGCATGGATAAGCAAGGATCTTCTGAAGAAAGTCTCCTGGATCAAAGAAATGTACAGTTCATGGACTTGTCACTTGGGAGAACTACAGGGATGTTGTTAGGATATGTAGGAAGGCAACTAGAAAGGTCAAAGCCCTCTTAGAACTTAAACTGGCAAAGGAAGTAAAAAAGAACAAAAAGAGCTTCTTCAAATACACCAGTAGTAAAAGGAAGAATAAGGAAAATATGGGCCCACTGCTGAATGAGGTGGGAGCCCCGGTAACAGAGGATGCAGAGAAGGCAGAGTTGCTGAATACTTTCTTTGCTTCAGTCTTTACTAAGCCCTTATGAGCTTCAGATGCTGGATATATGAGAGGAAGCCTGGAGGAGGGAAGACTCTAGGATTGCATTTCCTGGACTTAGCTGAAAAATTTATCTGGAGGTCAGTTGTCTCCAAGGAAGTAAACCTTTTGCAGTTGTCTGGTGTTGAGCATCCAGTGTTGGTTTTTTATCATAGAAGCAACTGCTTTCACCTTATTTTCTTCTCACTGGTTCATCTGAATCATCACTGTGGGGATTACTGGGAGAACTGGGATCAAACCAGGTATCTCCTCACCATTCATCATTCTCAGTATACATAGCAGCCATCTCTTGACCAGGTTCCATTTGCCTAGGCCATTGTAGGTGATCCCTGCAGATGGGGACACCAGCTGCAATCTAATGCTGCAGTTTTCATTCTAACAGCTTCTTCTGATATTATAGCTGCATCTGTCACATTTTATACAACATATTGGTGATACTGTTTCTTATTACTGTTTCATCTACAGTTGTAGCACGTTTATCTTACATAAGCTTACTCTTCTCGCTTCTCTACTGCTGCTGCAACTTCCTATCAGCCAGCACAAACCTGGTTTTCCCTTTTCCTACTTCAACTTCAACTTGTTAGAACCTTTTCATTTCTTCATTTCTTCCTAAATATCTCCGTGATCAGTACAGTGTTCTTCTATCAAAGAAAATTCCCACTCAGGATTTTTCCATCCATTCTTTTTTAATTTATGGGCTAGCTTTTTACAATCTTTGCTAAATATTTATATCTCTTCTAAACAATCATGTCACTAGTCTTCCTTGATCAGAACAAAAATTTTAAAAAGGGAAAAAATAAGCTATTATGCTTAATCAGAAATCCCATTTTTGCCATATTGTTAGTACAATAATTGCAATAACTGGTAATGTTAGACCTCAAGAATATTCTGTCCATGGCACCAACTAATGTTGGAGTACAACACTTCTTGACCAGATTATTTTCAGTATTACACACACGGACAATCAGAGATCAATTATGTAAATTGAATGTGTACAAGTCCATGGGCCCTGATGAGAGGCACCCAAGAATGTTGAGAGAGCTGGCTGATGTGATTGCCCTACCACTCTCCATCATTTTTGAACGATCATGGCCAAAAGGAGAGGTGCCTGAGGACTGGAGGAAAACCAGTGTCACTTCAGTCCTCAAAAAAGGGCAAGGAAAAAGGAAGATCCAGGTAATTACAGACCAGTCAGCCTTACCTGCATTCCTGGAAAAATGATGGAGCAGCTCATTTTGGAGGTCATCTCTAAGGACATGGAAGAGAGGAAGGTTATCAGGAGTAGTCAGTATGGATTTACCAAGGGGAAATCATATTTGATTAATCTGATAGCCTTCTATGATGTTGTGACTGAATGGATAGATTCAGGGAGACCAGTGAATGTAGTCTACCTTGACCTTAGCAAGGCTTTTGACACAGTCTCCCATAACATCCTCTCAGAATATGTGGGATAAAAGAATGGACAGTGAGACAGATTAAGAACTGGCTACGCAACAGAGCCCAAAGAGTGGTGGTCAATGGTGCAGAGTCCAGCTGGACACCTGTAACTAGTGGAGTCCTCCAGGGATCAGTGCTGGGTCCAGTCCTGTTCAACATATTTATCAATGACCTTGAAGAAAGGACAGTGTCTTCTCAGCCAGTTTGCTGATGACAAGAAGCTGGGAGGATTGGCTGATTCACCTGAAGGCTGTGCAGCCATTCAGGGAGATTTGGATGGGCTGGAGAGCTGGGCAAAGAGGAACCTAATGAGGTTCAACAAGAGCAGGTGCAGAGTCCAGCACCTGAGGAGGAACAGCAAAATGCACCAGTACAGGTTAGGAGGAGAACTGCTAGAGAGCAGCTCTGTGGAGAAGGACCTTGGAGTCCTGGTACACAACAAGTTATCCATAGCACAGCAATGAGCCCTTGTGGCCAAGAAGGCCAATGGTATCTCGGGGTGCATTAAGAGAAGTGTCTCCAGCAGATTGAGGGACGTTCTCATCCTCTACTTGGCCCTGGTGAGACCTCACTTGGAGTATAGAGTGCAGTTCTGGGCTCCTCAGTTCAACAGGGACAGGAATCTACTTGAGGGAGTCCAACAGAGGGCTATGAGGGTGATGAAGAGACTGGAACACCTGCCTTAAGAGGAAAGGCTAAGAGACCTGGGGCTTTTCAGTCTAGAAAGGAGAAGAATGCGGGGAGATCTAATTAATGTCCAGAAATACATGAGGGCTGGGCATCAAGAAGGCAAAGACAACCTCTTTTCACTTGTGCCTTGTGAGAGGATGAGGGGCAATGGACTCAAACTCAAGCATAGGAAGTTCTATCTCAACATGAGGAAGAGCTTCTTTACTGTAGGTTTATAGAGCACTGGAACAGGCTGCCCAGAGGGGCTGTGGAGTCTCCTTCTCTGCAGACTTTCAACACCTGTCTGAATGCCTTTCTGAGTGATCTGGCCTAGTTTTTTGGTCCTGCTCTGGCAGTGGGGTTGGACTTGATGATATTTAGAGGTCCCTTCCAACCCCTAATATTCTGTGAGTCTGTGATTCTTGAAGCATGCACAAGGCAGAAAAAAAATAATAAAAAAAGAATATATAGTATTTTAAAACAGCATACTTGCTATTAGCCTAACATATATGTCAAGATTTTTCTTGTGCTTAGACAAGTCAGACAGACAGGCCTTTGAAGTGCCACCGCTTATGTGGCCACTGCCCATTCCATCAGTTTGGAGAAGACCCTTGAACTGTAGCACTGAAAATTGGTATAGAAAGACTGACATGACTTACAGAGGTTTTGTTGAGGTTCTATTAATTGTCTGTGAAGTTCTTTTAATTCCAGCATAAAAAATGTCACTTACATGTCTTCTCTGCAAGTCAGTTCTCCTCTTCTTGTAGCTGCCTTGTTTCTTGGGTTTTCCTGGTTAGGTTTTCCTGGCCATGTTTTCTAGTTATAGTAACCCATTCCTCTAGGCTGTGCTTATACCCACCTATGTCTCTGTGTGCTCAATACAACCAAGAGTATAAATCAAAATTTCTGGTCACTCTAAATAACCCACCAAACTGGGAATAATTCACCGTCCAAAAATAATACAGATTCAATACTAACACCTTAGCACTCTTAAAATTAGAAGAAAAACAGAAGAATGGTATTTTCCATAAGGTTCCAAGTGCTTCCTTTTAAGAAGAGCCCAGAGAGAATTTTTTAATGCCATCTATCTCTTGGTTGACACAAAAATATGTAAACTTTACAAATTGGAGTTCATACCTATACCTAAGGCAGTTGAACTAAGAATTCATGGAAAACATACAATAGTAAGAGAAAATTTGGATGGATTTTTATTAATTCACAACCTAGTTTTCAGTTGTGACTGTTGACTGTCAAAACTAGCATACCATTCAATGAATGTGAGGAATATTTCGAGTAATTACCTTCTGATCACACACATATCTATATTCCAGGCATGCTAGAAGAGAACCCTCTACTAACAAATTCAGCTTGACTTCCAAATCTTTGAGGAAAGCCAGCATGTTTTCATTTTGATCTGTCAGTAAAAGTATTTCCTTAAAAATTAAGGTACTTACCCCATATTTCTGCAACCTGTTACAACTGGTGAAAGTGGTGAATTAGATAAATCTTTTCCACAGCCTGATACATGACAGGAATTTAAGGTGGAACTTCCAGTGCTTAAAACAACTAAGGTAAATTCCCTCGTCATACAAACCTAACAGCCTATGATTCATTTCACAGAGAGGAAATTTTTAATGTTCTAGAAGCTGGTACCACATCCACTAAATACTGCTAAAGCAAATAGTTTCTAACAGATCAATAAAACACAATTTTCTTTTCATGAAGTCATGCTGCTTAATTATTGCAATTTCCTGATTTTCTATTGCAGTGTTTTTACATATATTTTCATTCAGACTGCTAGTATATCTATGTCTGACTGAGTTTTGATTGTTTGATCCACCTACTAAGCATTTTATAATTTAAATGCCCAGAAAACATTTTAAATTTTAACTTCCTTCCAAGTCTTCAGAAAAATGCCTGTGTTAAATAATTAGCAGGTATATTTTAATATTTTTGGGCATAACGTTTTTTTATGTTGTGATTCTATGAGTATAATCTAAATTAATTCTGCTGTCTTCTTCAAGACTAATCTAAGAACAGCTTTGCTTTTTTTGGCCAGCTCATGTAAGAATTTCTTAAAGCGCTATGATATAATTTTATCCTAGATTTTCTACATCATGGAATCAAACATTTTGTAAGATGAAAATCACGTTTGATTTTACGACCTTCCCACTTTCTCTTTGTTAGCTCTCACAATTAATCTTTTCCTATCCAGCCAATGAAGACAAAACAATATTTTCTGCAAAGCAAGCTGTGATTTGTGTTGAGATGAATCATCACTGATGTAGACTTGTTTTTGGAATTTTATCATTCCACATTTTAGTGATTATTCTTAATTTTGGCTGAATAACACAAATACAATTTATTAATAATATAGGTAGAACAGATATTAAAGTAATAGCAGGCTGGTCAGAAGACCTTTGTTAAGCATAATACAGAACTGGACATCAGATCTGGTGAAATAAATCCAAAAGAAAAGAAAAGGGCCAGGTTTATCATATTAATTACAGATCTAGCACTTTGTTTTATATAATATCTTCATAGATAATAGATTATTTACAATACATTAACTTAAAATGCTACAAGGAAAAGGTAGGAAATTCCAATGGCAGAAATCAAGCTCTTATGAAGTAGTGACTGAGCAAATAAATATTCCATACCAGTCTTACATCATGCAGCCCATGCTCAAGCAAAAGAACTATGATTTAACCAGGAATTTTGTAGGAAGAACTTCTTTATTTGCATGACTGAAGCTATCCTATGGCTTCTTAGTTTCCAGTTACATTTCTCCTTGATCTCCAGCAATATTAAATGTCTGAGTACTGAATGAGTATAGTCAGATATATAGGAAAAATCTGGTCTACAAGAAGATAAAAAATAAAGGAAATAATTATTGAGAAATTTACATGCCGCACTATTAACTGTAAAAGTTAAGTGGACCTATGTCTGAATTTTGTATTTTAAGAGGATAGTCTTCAACTTGTTAATAAAACTAAGTTTAATAACTACTTTATTTCATGAGACCAGGACTGATTTTTATGTATAAATATACAGACACATTCAAGAACAAGCAGACATACATACATGTACATTCTAATTCTGTTATTTATAGCAGTAATAGATAGTAAAGACTTCATAATGAAAAAGCTATGTAGGAATTTTATATTTGCATTACCATTGTAAAACTAAGAACCTATACCTTAAAATTATCTAGTACTAAATGTGTCCCATTTTCAGAATTTTGAGTGTTTAAAACCAGTATTTTCCACAAGTAGATGCAGTTACTACTACAATTTTAAAACATTTTATATCTATATATCTGAGAGTATAATGTCCTAGACTTCAATACACACTCTTAACATTTGTCAACAATGGGCATATGGACTTAAACTCTATTAAGCTATTATGATACATGTATGGATTGGTCTCTTTACATTTATTCAAAAGTAAAAAGGGAACTAATAGCTGTTTGCAGTCTTAGAAACATGAGAATTTAAAATGCCATGTTTGATAGACGAGAAACTGACTACATCTCTGTCATTGTTTTTAGTCTGAATAATGTGCCCATTTGTGGCGGTGTTGGGGATAAAGATAATGAAGGGAGACAGAAGCCAAGAGAAAACCAACCAGCAGCTCATTTTGAAAGATTATTGTCTGCAAATGATAAATTTGTTCTGCAAAACATAGTCTGTAGATAGCCTCTTTTCATAAGAAAACAGCTGGGAATATACAAAGACTTGCTGTGACAACCACACTTTGTACTTCCAGTTACAAAATCACATTACAAGAAGCAAAGAATGTGCATATTTTTTCTAATATAAATTTAAAGCTATCACTATCCTTCCCATTTCTATATATTCATAAGTGGAACAAAAGTGGCAGTTTTTGTTGAGGTGAATGGAAAATGCCATGGTCTTAGTGATCTTCGATTAGTGGAAATTCAGAAGGAAAATAAATTTCTGCTAAGTAGTGTAAAATCAGGTAAATGTTGACAGTGATCCTACTGTATTCAGGAACCTGAAATATCAAGCAAGATGGCAATGCAATGGCAGATTTGCCATAAAATTAAAGTCCATGATTGCAGGATAAGGTCTCAAAATCTTAACATAAATTTTACAAAATCTGTGATTAATATTAATGTTGGCTTTTTCCTAATTCTTTTTGAAAATAATAGCTATGTTCTTTAGGAATAACGCTACTCCCACAAAATAGTCTTCAACAGAGTTTGCTTCCTAGCTTTATATTCGTTGTGTTGAATGCTGATGTTAACAAAAAAGCAAGAGTGATGGTGAGATTTCTGAATACTACTGTATTGCTAAGAACCTTTACAAGCTAAAAGCAGCATTTAGAGAATTTCAAACTAGATAGATCAGTCTTTATAAACAGAAAGGTAGCTGAAAGGACAAACACCTTACGTAAAATCTCACAGATAAGAGACCTATGCAACCCTTTTATTTAATGTGACCTATCGACAACTGTGATGTTCAAAGACACACAGAAACCAGATACACCATGCCCACTGGAATTCAGGGAAAACTGGGTGTTCCACTTTTGCTTTTATCTTTGGAATTTCTCTTTTAATTATTACTTCATTTGGTTTAATGGTATTCTTATTTTAAATTTAGCTCAGAATAGTTTATTTTTCCATTATTAACTTTAGTAGGTGAATTGCCTGACTATGCAGAAACAGAATACAGACACCTCAAGAGCTGGCAGACAGTATAGAGATGCTTGCTTGTGCTTGATTATTTCTGAACTGATTGAAACTAAATGTGTTTGAACTTCCTACCTATGTGGAAAACAGAAAACCTATTATTTCAAGCCTAAAGAGAAGAGACAATACCCAATAAGTCCCTTCTGAAAGGCAGTTGCTAGCCAAAATCAGTAGATTACCTCTTGATGATCAGTTGTGAAAGACAATTAAATCTTAATCCCACAGTGTTTTATGGGCCTGCTAGTGTGAGGCCCAGGGCAGAGCAAATAATATAATCATTTGGGAACCAATTACACAGGCCTTCAAATTGTGTAAACTTAGTAATCACAAATTTATCAATATCATCAAGAATATCCAAGCTGCAAGTCAGGGAACTGGAAGATAAACCAAATAATAGTTATTTACGTTATGAGCACTTTTTTTTTTTTTTTTTTTTTTTTGCAAAGAAGGTATTTGTTGTACAATATGTACTGGTCTGTAAAATAGAGAAGGAAAGCAGGACTACAGAAGAAGTTTTGCATATCTGACATGCAACAACCATTAAAAAGAGGCACTATTTTGACTTTCGCTGTTGTAAAAGTGTTTTCCACCCTTTAATCTCTTTGCTAAGTGAAAGTAATGCTTCTAAAATAATGTGTGCACTGAACAAATAAACTGATAGAATGTGTTTCCGACATAATTTCTGTCAGTTCAGAGCAAATTGAAATGGACTTCCTGGATTGGAAGTATTGATTTTAAAATTCTGATTCTGGCCATTTCTGAATGAAAAGCTACTACTCACAAATTTGCTGTCATGTCCCACTGCTACTATACAAGCAAATTCCTAGCAATGCAATGGGAGAACCTTGATGCACACACTACCTGCACTTGCCTTTGGGACTTCTAGTTTTTCTTTTGATGACTTTTCTATTCTGTATCTACTGTAGCAATGAAACAAGTAGAAAAACCAACAGGGTGTAGAAAATTTTCCCAGCTGGGATAAAAACTACTTATTGAATACAGGTATTATTTATGTATTGTCACAGTATAAACAAATCTCTGTTTTCTGAAGAAACTCTTCATTGTCAGTGTCAGTCTTCTGTATTGACATTTATGTATGAACTCAGTTTCCTTTCTGTTGGTGTAAAGTTCTTGCTCCTTGAACATGTGGGCAAGATTACTTTGTGTCAATTTTATACATAATGGAAGATTTAATTTTACCATAAGCCACTACTGAAGTGGTTATTTTTCTTCCTGTTTTAGTATACACCATCTATCTACACACAATCTATGTTTAATAGAATGGCTGAAGAAGGCACATAATCTATTACAGATCTCAAGGTATCATCTGATTATCGCTGTTGATAATACACCTTGGAAAGAGCTTAATTTAATTTTATTGCAATTACAGATTCTGATGCTGCCAGATTCACTTTTTTTCCTTTCAAATTACAATGGGCTGGTTGAGGGCTTCCACACACCTCCTGATACATTTCCTAATTCGTCTTCCTATTTCTGCTCAATCACTTTCTTTGGATATAAGTCCTATGTTGCACCTGCCAGCTTCACCTACAGAAACACCAGGTTCTTTACCAGAAACTCTTTTAGGCTCTATCTACTGGACCACACAGGAATGAAAAGTACTGCTGTGAAACATGACTAGACCATCAAAATCAAACTCCCCCATGTTTTTTTCTCTGCTCAAGCTTCAACTAAATCTGCAGGTATGCATTTTTCAGCTGTTGAACATTTTAATTCTGAGGAGAGATTGCAGATGTTCTCATGTTGGACATCCATGATGAAGGCATATTCCAGACACTCTTAACAGCAAATAGAAAGGAAAAAGTTATCTAGAAGGTGACCTACCTGACCTCTTTTAGACAGCTGCATCACAGTCAAACAAACCATGTTAAAAAGGATCTAATTGACCATATATGGAACACATGTAATTAGATGTAAGCACATATGCTGCAAGATTAATTTCACTACGTTTGCTCATGCCCTCAACACATTTTGTAAATAAAATTTAGGCCATGACACCAGATATCACGATATAGTTTCTGTTTCTGCTGGATGCCCGATATTTCTTACAAAAATTAACTCTAGAGGCCAAATTCTTCACTGAAAACATCACTGACAATAATTTTCCCCCACTTTTTTTCCCCATCTTTAAAAATAATTTAAATGCTCTGAATTGACAAGGTTTTTTCTAGCATGGCATGAACTTATTTAGTTTATTCACTATTTCAGCTGTCCAAATGTCTTGCTCTAATTTTAAAAGTGCAATATCAAACTCAATTTTCCCATCCTTTTAATTGAGACTTCAACTACTACCTGTAATTAAGGCGTTTATTTTGAACTCATATTTCTTAGCTATCTCATCAAATCTGATTAATTAACTCAACAGTCTGAGTTATGATTTACCACTCCTATGCAACTCACAGACCCTATTACTGGTTCTAAGACAAACTGTTAAGCTTCACTTTAAAGATGATACATGGCTGACCTACATATCAATAAGCTTTGTCTTTTATTGTGATGCTTCTCACTCCCAGATTATGGAATTCCATTTTCAGCTTCTTACACAAACAAAACCCCACGTGTACACACAACACGTGCACAGAGATCTTCTTTGAAAGTACAGGCAACCCCTTGCCTGTATTTCTGAGTCTAACCAGTGTTTCTATTTTAGGTTATAAGGCATTGTTCAGAAAGCCAGGCTGAAGAGCAGTTTGCTGCATGCTGAAGTTCTTACAGTTTAACCCA